>NC_064627.1:885550543-885861069 GCF_023864275.1 Schistocerca cancellata | reverse complement strand
GAATACAGATATTGGCTTGAAAGGAGATCTCAACTTAGTAATGATGAGGAGTAAGCTGAAGTTAAAGAGACTTGTCAATTAAAATTAGTGCACAAAGAAGTGGGATACGGAAGTACTGCGGAATGAAGAGAAACGTTTCAAGTTCTGCAGTTCAGTAGGCTGTTCAGTTGAAGAGGACTGAACATCTCTATAAAGGGTAATCACAGAAGTTGGGAGGAAAGTGTAGGTACAAAAAAAGGTACTCAGGAATATCGAGATACAAGTTCTTAGAAATGAAATCAATAGGAAGCTCAGGGAGGCTAAAGCAAACGGCTGCATGAAAAACGTGAAGGAATCGAAAAAGAATTAACTGTTGCAGTGACTGCTTCAACTTATAGGAACCTCCAAACAACCTTCATTGAAATTAAAAGCAAGAACGCTAACAATAATAGTGGCACAGAAATTCCACTTTTAAGTGCAGAGGAGACAGCGGATACCTGAAAGGAGTATACTGAAGGCCCCTATGAGGGGAAGACTTGTCTGATCACGTGATAAAAGAAGAACAGGATTCTAAAGGGAGGAGATCGGGGATCCAGTATTAGAGTAAGAGTTTAAAAAAGCTTTGGAGGACCAAATAAAGCAGAAGGAATACATAACATTCCATCGGAGTTTCTAAAATCATTGGTGGAATTTGAGAAAAAAATTCACATTGGTTTGTAGAATGTATGAATGTAAGATGTACCATCACACTTTCGCAAAAACATTCTCAACACAGTTCCGAAGTATGGGAAGAGCCGACAAGACATAGAAATATCGCTCAATCAGCTTAAAAGCTCATGCATCCAAGCTGAAGACAAGAAAAATATACAGAGGAACGGAAAAGAGAAATGAGGACCAGTTAGATGACGATCAGTTTCGCTTTAGGAAAGATTAAGGTACCAGAGAGGAAGTTCTGACGTGATTGACAATGGAAGCAAGATTGAAGAAAAATCGACACATTCATAGGAGCTGTCAACCAGGAAAAAGCATTCGTCAGTGTAAAATGCTGCAAGATACATGAAATTCTGCGAAAAGTAGGGGTAAGCTATGGCGGAGGGTTGGTAATAAATAATATTAGCAAGGAAAAATAGGAAACTATAAGACAGAAAGACCAAGAACGAAGTTCTCAGTTTAAAATGGTTGTAAGACAGGGAAATAATCTTTCGCCCTTACTGTTCAGTTTATACGAAAAAAAAGAAAGATTAATGTACAGGATTAAAAGTGAAAGAAAAGTGAAAAGGTATCAATGATAAGATCTTCTGATGTCATTGCTGCATTCATTGAAGGGAAGAATAATTACAGGACTTATTGAATGGAGCGACCACCCGTCAGGATAGCCGAGAGCGCTAACGCGCTGCTTCCTGGACTCGGGGAGGCGCGCCGGCCCGGTTCGAATCCGCCCGGCGGATTAACGACGACGGCCGGTGTGCTGGCCAGGGTGGATGTGATTTTTAGGCGGTTTTCCACATCCTACTAGGTGAATACCCCGCTGGTCCCCACGTGCCGCCTCAGTTACACGACTCACAGACATCTGACACGCATTCATTGAATTTCAAGATTTACACCAGTCGCAGACAGCTGGGGTACACTCATTCCGTGCCTGGGTGTATGGGGCGGCGGCAGGAAGGGCATCCGGCCACCCCTTAAAAAAACTGACCCTTCCAAATCCGTACTTAACCCTACCGAGCCTGCGCATTGCGGGATAAAGGTAGTAGCAAAAGAAGAAAAGAAGATTGCATGGAACGACCAGTCTAATGGGTACGGAATACGTTTTGAGACTAAATCGAAGAAAGACAAAAGTAATGAAAAGTAACGGAAATAAGAACAGCGAGAAACTTAGCGTCAAAACTGGGCATCTCGAAACACACAAAGTCAAGGAATTCTGCTATCTAGGCAGCAAAATAAGCCATGAGAGAGGTAGCGTGGAGGAAAAAAAGCAGACTATCATTGGCAGGAAAGACATTCGTGACGTAGAGAAATTTTCTGTTATCAGATACAGGCCTTAATTTGAGGCAGAATTTCTAGGAATGCTCACTTGGAGCTTAGCATTAGGCGGCAGCGGGAAACAAGAAGAGAGGAGAAATGAAGCATATTAGATATGAAGAATTTTGAAAATTTGGTGAACTAATAAGATAAGTAATGACAAATTAATCTACATAATTAGGCAAGTAAAGAACACATGGAAAATCCTCACAAGAGGAAGGGACAGGACGATAGCAAACTTTGTGAAGACATCAGAAAATTAATAACGCCCTTTGTACTAGAGGGAGCTGTACAGAATAAGAACTATAAAACTGTAGGACAAAAGATAGAATGGACAAAATCCAGCGGAATGCTGAAGACGTAGGTTGAAACAGATGACTGATGAGAAAAAAAAAAAAAAATATATATATATATATATATATATATATATATATATATACAAATTTTGGACGTAGTACTTTTCACCATCCTGTTGTATGTTTGCAGGCATAGAATAGTATGGGGAGAGGTTGGATAGCTATCAATAAGTGCAGGTATATGTTCATGGGCTACACATAGCAATGCTGGTTAGTACCAGCAGGGTAATGGACTAGGGGAGTGTAGACCAGAAGTAGCATGTTTCGTGTAAGTGGCTTACTACGTTGGAATACAACGTTCCTAGTGAGTGAAGAATATGCAAATTAATAGAAAACACATCTTCTGAAGTCTTCAGAAGGATTTTCTCTATAAGCCTTCACCAAACAATTCTGTAAAATCTGTACACGTAAGGACATAACTCGCTCGATCGCTTCCTATCAGGTTTCTGAACAGGAATTTCTAAAACTGAGTGCGTTACGTGGTACACATGCATCTTTTACTGCTCTCGTGGAACTGCCACACATTTTGTACGGTAATCCAATACCACTGTCAGCATTTGAGAGTTGAACATTGCAAATATTTTTCTGTTGAATTCTGACATGACTTTGTTGAATGTCAGTTTTGTATCAGCTCTTTACAGGGATTGTGTAAATTTGTGATGTGGCATGCCTCGGCCAATCTGTAATAAAATGATTTGCAATGTTTTACTCGCCTACAACGCTAAAACTCCATGTGGAGTGCAGTGTAGACCGTAACAGCAGACCCTCACCATTGTGAGAGTTCGCAAACTTTTTCAACAAAAGAAATACCTTGCTAACACCCGTATTTAAATAACCACGTCCCTATTTATCTAAAATGATTTAGAAGCCCTGTGGGATGATTCGCTGTCAATATCGCACTTACAGTTTGGCACCCACCATATGTATGTTCGATTAAAACCCGGTGATACTTGTCAGTATTCACCTAGTGTATAGCAAGAAAGGCTTTTACCAACCGAAAAGGTTACTTCGTCATGTCTAGAACTACTTACAACAGTTTCGGATACGAGACCTTCACCCTATTTCTGTCTAGCTACAAACTTTGATCTTAGAAATGAACAGCAGATTTCCTTTCTGCAAAATCCTCCGAGACCAATGCTCACAGGATATACAGCATGTATTCGCCACCCACACCAGCCCCTAGCCAAATCACCTAAACACATTTGTCAACTCATACACTATCTCATTAGGATACTGTGTTGAGAGCACTGGGTTTTCCTGAACATATAGTGCATCTGTTTACATATGTCCTTGGGCTCGCTTATCGGTCCTGTCCTGATGACGTAGTGTATCTGTTGACATATGTGTTAAGGTGGTCTTGTCAGTGGATGTTGTGGGTGGCGAATTCGTACTGCACATGCTGTGAGCAAAGGTCACGGAGATTGTTACAGCATGTTACGTAATGTTTGTAAACAGTGCGTTGGTCTTGATTGCTCTTATGTGGCCCTAGCACTCGCTTATCTGATCGCGCCCGCCACGCATACACTACTACTACTTGCGCGGGCATACGGGATAGCGCTTCGCAGACTAAGCACTAAAATTTTCAAGCACATCTTTAGTGCGACAATGCGACTGACTATCATTTGACTGTTTCCGAGCAGTGTTGTTGCGTTCGTGATGACTCGTCGTCGTTACCATAGGCGTCGTATCCATCGACTCCTCTTTACAAATCTGTTGATAGTGTGTCAGTGACTAAATCGTCTGAAATTGGTGAGCACGTTATTTTGCAGGGACCGACATCGTTTGTAGGTTGTGTATTGAAGTATACTGTGACTAAAAGTGATGGCGCCCACCATCGTTATGGTTTGACAACTGCTGCTATAGTGCGTTGTTCTGATGCTAACAAGATTCCTGGTCTTGAGAGTTTTAAAAGCCGTGATGTGATTACCTATCGGCTGTTTCAGCTTGGAGGGGTATATAAAAATATATGGGTAGTATTTCGTTTATAGCATGCCCTTGGTTTTGATGACTAGGCATCGTAGTAAGATAAGCAAGTCAGGGGGAGTTTCCGTTTGGTTTAAAGTTTATTTAAGTTGTAAAATTATTAAGATTGTTGGTGATGCAGCATTTTATTACTGTAATTGGATAATAATGGCTAATAAAACAACACATCGATCTTGCCAAAACCAGAGAAGTGATTTATTATGTTTTGTAGCGTCTTTGGGCCCCTGGGTTCTCAACACAGTATCCTGATGACATAGTGTATATGTTGACATGTCTGTTAAGGTGGTTTGCTTAGGGAGTGTTGTGGGTTGTGGGTGGCGAATTCGTATTATATATTCCGTGAGCATCGGCCTCGGAGGATGTTGCAGCATATTACGTAATATTTGTAAACAGTCCGTGACCTTGATCGCTCTTATCTCGTCCTTGCGCTCTCTTACTTAGTCCACTGTCTTAAGCAAGACAGTACCACAGATCTACTCTTGCGAGGTCTATTCGTGAAATATCACAGTTTATATGGACGTGTAGTCCCCCTGATGTTCAACTTCAGAAGTCTGTACCGTTAGGAAACCGGCGGAAATGTTACAAGTCGTATATTCAATGTGAAACGCTTATAGTCTATCTGAGGAATCGCTTAAGAACCACTTAAAAATACCATGATAGCCTTAATCCTACATTGCTTTCTGTTTATAGGAAGGATTATTAGAATTTAATGTATTTTATAAATCAATATCATAGCAGAAAAGTCGCCAGCTCACACTGACATGGGTGTTAATCCGCAGCGACTTTGTTGTAGAGTCACAATTACATAGCCGTCAGACTTGTCTGATCTGAGTACAGCTGAGGCGCTACTAAACGTCTTCCATTTGCACAATTCATCAGATTGATTTAGAAATCTTGTGGAAGCTCGTTGTGCTCGTTAAAACCACACCATTTTAGCAGTATGCACAAAACGATACTGGCAATTTGGTGTTTCAGATTGCGCCGTAAGAGAGACCTACTCTCGATCTCTGTCTTCCTCTACTGTTTTTACCCGGTACAGGTCCACCTAGCACCAAGGCAGTTGTTACGTGATGTCTTAACACATGTCCTATCACCCTGTCCCTTCTTCCTGTCATTCTTTCCGGAATATTCCAGCGCTCGCCGATTTTGCGGAGAACCTCCTGATTCCTTACCTTATAACTCCACCTAATTTTCAACATTCTTCAGCAACACCACATATCAAAGCCTTCGATTCCCTTCTGTTCCGGTTTCCCATAGTACATTTCTCAGTACGTACAAATCTGTGCTCCAGTCCTACATTTTCGGGAATTTCTTTTTCTAATTGAGCTGTATGTTCGATATTAATAGACTTCCCGTTGCCAGGAATGCCCCTTTTGCCGGAGGTCGTCTGCTTTCTATGTCCTCGCTCCGTCCGTCATGGGTTAATTTGTTGCCTAGGAAGCAGAATTCCTTAACTTCATCTACTTCGTGATTGACACACCTGATATTAATTTTCTCGCTACTCCCATTTTTCCTACTTCCCATTACTTTCGTCTTTCTACGACTTACTCTCAAACCATGTTCTGTACTCATTAGACTGTTCATTCCATCAAACAGATGCTGTTATTCTTCTTCACTTTCACTGAGAATAGCAATGTCATCAACGAATCTTTTCCTTGAAATCCTTTCACTCTGAATTTTTAATCATGCTCTTGAACTTTTCTTTATTTCACTCATTGCTTCTTCGGTGTATAGATTGAACAGTAGGGGACCTCACTCCCTTTCTAATCGGAGTACTTGTTCTTGGTTTTCAGTCTTATTTTTCCCTCTCCTGATGTCTCGTTGTAAATTATGCATCTTTCCCTATAGCTTATCCCTATTTTTCTCAGAATTTCGAACATCTTGCACCGTTTTACATTATCAAACGCTTTTCGCTAGTCGACGAGTCCTAAGAACGTGTCTTGATTTTTCTTCAGTTCTGCTTCCATTATCAACTGCAACGTCTTCTGTCTTTAGCTTTACTAAAGCCAAACTGTTTGTTATCTAACGGGCCCTAAATTTCCTTTTCCATTCATCTGTATGTTATTCTCATCAGCAACTTGGATGCTGCTGTGTCGTCCGAACAAGACACAGCCAGAGCAAAAGCACCACAGGCGCAAAGATGCGAGCTGGTGGCAGTGCCATAGAGACTCGCCACTTGCGCGAGTTCCACCAGCAACTCGGGAGGCGGTGAGGATGAAGATATCGACTTCGCATCTGCCAACTGCAGGACGAGTACAATCCGCCAATGACCGGATGACAACGAACAGAAACCTACTCGAAAGTTAGAAGAGCAACTCTCGCCCACTTCGTTACAGATCCTCGTCCAGGGCTGACTTAGACAGGGAACGTCGTATAGTGAGCTGTTAGAAGCGAACAGAAAGTTTTTCTAAAATGCATTTGCTATGTACTATGAAGTTTACCTACGATTATTTGCACTTAGCCATTGAGGGACTTTATGTATTATATTACAAGCAGTGTTGCAGACAAGTCACAAAGTGAAGTAAACGTTTTTAACTTATTTGTGTGACTTTGTCAATATTTGTTGGAGTATTGTAGAACCTATCCTGTTACCTTCCTCTGGGGCATAGCTGCATAATGGTGGCAGGGAGAAATTGTCTTGGCGATGTACTGCACCAGAAGCCGTTTCAAGAACTCACGAGCTTGGCAGACCGTAACAACAAGGGCAACCCGTCCTATGCAGCAGTAGCGACTAGGCCTTTACAAAACTGGCGAAGAGGGTTTATTAAAGGATGCATTAGCTGTTGAGCTAATAATACGATAATTCTCGCACTTGTCGTCTCTTGTAGTCTTGAGAATTGGGTGGATGCCGTTTTAGCGAAGGGCTGATGGTATGATGACAGTCTCAGACATTCTCTACACCAATGTAAATAGTCGTTTTGCGGCCACGTTCTGCAACGATTTTAGAAGTTATTATGGAATGTTGTTATTCCTCCTGCCTTACTTGATCTTAAATCGTCCAAAGCTCTTTGAAATTCCGATTCTAGTACTGTATCCCCTATTTCCACCCTGGCTACTGCCGTTTCTTTCGTCACGTCACTGGACAAGTCGTCCCTCTCGCAGAGGTCTTCAATGAGCTCTTTCCACCTATCTGCTCTGTCTTCTGCTTTTAACAGTGTAATTCCCATAGCAATCTTAATGTTCCGCTCTCACTTTTAATTTCATCAAATGTTGTTAAGACTTCTGTATGTGCCAAGTCCGTCCTTCTGACAGTCATTTATTCTTCATTTTCTTCACGTTTTTGCCTTAGCTGCCCCCGAACTTCCTACAGTTGTTTAAATAAATAAAAACTCTCCTATCCTACCACCAAAGTCAGAAAACAGTTTCAAATGTGAGGCGTGATTTTGTGGTAGCTAGCGCTTATGGTGAAGCAACCTTCTTATCCAGCACAGCACTCCTGTCGTACAACAGACTCACAGTAGCAACTGTTTAAATATTATAAGTCTCGTACTTACGATAATCTACACATGTCTTGAAATGGTAATCTTGAAACTGAATAGCTGGCTGGTACCGAAAAATGGTTCAAACAGCATGCCTACTTCTTATCCATTAATTTAATCTGCTCAGAACACATCTGTTATACTGTTAGACAGCATTTTGAATTTCGTAAACATTTGAGTCAACATATCTCCGCAAACCATCAAAGGGGTTTGTGCCATACAAAATGATCAAAAATGGTTCAAATGGCTCTGAGCACTATGGGACTTAACATCTGTGGTCATCAGTCCCCTACAACTTAGAACCACTTAAACCTAACTAACCTAAGGACATCACACACATCCATGCCCGAGGCAGGATTCGAACCTGCCACAGTAGCAGTCGCGCGGTTCCGGATTGAGCGCCTAGAACCGCTAGACCACCGTCGCCGGCTACAAAATAATCACTGTATTCCGTGCAGATATTCACTTGCTTAGTCCATGCCCTCCAACTCTCTTTAGTTGAAGCTACTGCTAAAATTTCGTTCACCCCAAAGGCTAAGTAACGACAGAAAAATCAACGTTAGTTAAAAAATAATACTGATCTGTATAATAAAAATGTATATGATTATGGCAAACGGTATGCAGTTACATGGGTTTCATCCTCTTGAAGTTTGCTTTTCTAGATGCAGTATTTCAGGACGCAGGTATATTAATAATATTTCGTTGCTGGAAGTATTCAAGATGACTAAGATGCCAGGAAACCTCCAGTAATGAAATTAAACTGTGAGTGTAGAATTGCGTAGTCTTAGGAATGTGTCTAAGACGTGTGACTTGGATCTAATCTCATCATCTATGATGGTGGAGCACTGCCTTAGCAAACCATAGAGAACATAGAACTGCTATCATTCCAAACTGATGACGCAGCATAGTGAGAGAAACACCTTACAAGCTGTAACGCGCAGGTAAAAGCCATCTCCCTGATGCAGTGCACTGTATGATATCCAGCAGTCTGAAACCTTTGACACCAGGATTTGTCGACAGCCGAATGACGACCATGGTTTCTGACGATGGCAACAGCAGTGATTTCGTGCAGACCAACACCCATGACCATCCGATAAGCTACAACACACTGTGTAAGTAATGCTGCACGTGCATAATTCTGCCAGTCTCACCTTACCACACCAACAGTGATTAAAGTTCATAGATGTTGTAAAATGATGACAGGTTGTCTGGTTCTGCGTTCTTGCCATTTTAAACTTTGCCGAAGTGAGTGTCTCATGATTTAAAGCTTAGGACAGGCGAAATGTAACGTCATAGGAGTGGAGAAAATCGACAATTTTTTTTAATTTCCCACCATTTTCACTTATTAACGCGTTTTGTAGTTAGCAAAAGTGACCTGGCAAGTATCCGGGCTGACACAGTATCTGCAATCTAATATTTTGATGTAACAGGGCTGGGGAAAATCTGACTATGATACACACTAGCTCCGTATCCCATGACCCACTATCTTGGATTCTGATGTCCCACGGCTGGAGAAATCTGAAAACCATGCAGGCTGGACCAGTATTACTAGGTCAGCCATTTTGGACCCTATATGTAGCACAAGTGACTTGTAAACAAGCAGGCTGGTCCTGTATACCAGGTTCTGCCATCTTGAATTCCAACCACAAATGATCTGACAACCATGAAGGCTGACTCAGTATCCCAGAGTCCACGATATTTAGTTCTACGCATAGTAAAAGTAATTTTATTACCCTGCAGGCTCACCCAGTATCCCAGAGTCCGACCTCTTGGATTCTGACATCATAGGGAAGGGAAAATCGCACCACCATGCCGGTTATCTCAACATTGCAGTCTGATATCATGGATTTTCAGTGAATGGGACTAATGCAAATCTTGGCAGTTTGAATTACCCCCGAACTTACACTTGGGACAACGATACTACTATCACAATGACATCATTAGACTCCTGGGAAACATAGGTGTCAGAAAGGTGGAGGAGGGACAACAATGCATAACGTCATCGATGACATAGGAAGCGCGGCAGGAGCAGGGGAAGGAGACAAATATGGTAGTAATGTAGTGTGGTCCAGAACACCCAAAGTGTTGCTACTATCACCAATCGGTATGGGCAGCTTTAAAATGGTAGAAATACTCTTGATGGATTTATTACATAGGTTAGATTCGATAACTAGTTCATGTTCGAAGTCAGTGAGATCTCCCATCCATTCTTCTGTTACTGCTTCTCGTCGACAACACAACACTACCCCTCGCCTCCTTTTATATTGGCCTGTTCGCCTCACGTCACACCTAGTGGTCATTTCCTAGTTACGTAGCAGTGTCCGTGTGCTAATGATCGGATAACCTACATATCTGCATGGCTGTACCAATAATATGTGTTTCGGAGTACATGTCCATGGAGCAGCCGAAATCCAGCATGGAGTAGTGTATGACACTCCAGAATGCATCGACTCCATGCTCGCATGACGGTCGTCGGATCTGGCCGTACGTGGGCACAAATATCGTCAAACTGCTGTCTGAGTTGGCTACGATCGTCCCGTGGTAGAATTCCTACACGTGCTGGTAGATGTTTCAGCTTTTTACACGAGGTATGAAACCACCTTCTCACAACCAAACAACATTTCCGAATGCTATATCCATTACGCAACCTTTTCTTAAACGTAAATGACGCTTCTCCCATCTAATTTGCGCTGATGCGATGAAGTGCTTACCACTGTACTCTATATCCAAACACGTAATACCATTAATGCCAAATCGACATGTGTTGCGTGGTGTCTTGATGGTACTGCACACTTCGTAGAGCTGCTTACAGGCTTGACGTGCGTCAACGGGGACAGATGAAAATGTGTGCCCCGACCGGGACTCGAATCCGGGATCTCCTGCTTACATGGCAGACACTCTATGCATCTGAGACACTGAGGACAGAGAGGATAGTGCGACTGCAGGGACTTATCTATGGCACGCCTCCTGTGACACCCACCTTCTCAACGTATTGTCCTGCACTACATTCGTAGTGCCCCAGCCCATCATACTATTAGTCGCGGCGCGTTGCCGATTCCCGTAAGAGCTCGGGCACTGATTGTACATCCGCACAGAAGAAGAAGATGGTCAAGTGACTGGTGAGTCTTAACTGTAATTATACTGAGAAGGTATCTGTTCTTTCGGACAAGTCCGAAAGAACAGATACCATCTTAGTATATAAAAAGGGTGTTACACTGATCGTGACCGAGCCAAATATCTCACGAAATAAGCGTCAAACGAAAAAACTTCAAAGAACGAAACTGGTCTAGCTTGAAGGGGGAAACCGGATGGCGCTGTGGTTGCCCGCTAGATGGCGCTGCCATAGGTCAAACGGATATCAACTGCGTATTTTTTTAAAATAGGAACCCCCATTTTTTATTACATATACGTGCAGAACGTAAAGAAATATGAATGTTTTAGTTGGACCACTTTTTTCGCTTTGTGATAGATGGCGCTGTAATAGTCACAAATATATGGCTCACAATTTTAGACGAACAGTTGGTAACAGGTAGGTTTTTTTAATTAAAATACAGCTCGTACGTACGTTTGAACATTTTATTTCGGTTGTTCCAATGTGATAGATGTACCTTTGTGAACTTATCATTTCTGAGAACGCATGCTGTTACAGCGTGATTACCTGAAAATACCACATTAATGCAATAAATGCTCAAAAGGACGTCAGTCAACCTCAATGCATTTGGCAATACGTGTAACGACATTTGTCTCAACAGCCTTCAGTAATGTTCGCCCATACATTGGCAATGCGCTGACGCATGTTGTCAGGCGTCGTCGATGGATCACGATAGCAAATACCCTTCAACTTTCCCCACAGAAAGAAATCCAGGGACGTCAGATCCGATGAACGTGTGGACCCCGGTATGGTGCTTCGACGGCCAGTACACCTGTCATGAAATATACTATTCAATACCACTTCAACCGAACGCGAGCTATGTGCCGGACATCCATCATGTTGGAAGTACATCGCCATTCTGTCATGCAGTGAAACATCTTGAAGTAACATCGATAGAACATTACGTAGGAAATCAGCATACATTGCACCATTTAGATTGCCATCGATAAAATTGGGGCCAATTATCTTTCCTCCCATAATGCCGCACCATACATTAACCCGCCAGGGTCGCTCGTGTTCCATTTGTCGCAGCCATCTTGAATTTTCCGTTGCCGAATAGTGCATATTATGCCGGTTTAAGTTACCGATGTCGGTGTATGATGCTTCCTCGCTAAATAGAACGTGTGCAAAAAATGTCATCGTCCCGTGATTTCTCTTGTGCCCAGTGGCAGAACTGTACACGACGTTCAAAGTCGTCGTCATGCAATTCCTGGTGCATAGAAATATGGTACGGGTGCAGTCGATGTTGATGTAGCGTTCTCAACACCAACGTTTTTGAGAGTCCCGATTCTCACGCAATTTATCTGCTACTGATGTGCGAATTAGCCGCGACAGCAGCTAAAATACCTACTTTGGCATCATCATATGTTGCAGGTCGTGGCTGACGTTTCACATGTGGCTGAACACTTCCTGTGTCCTTAAAAATGTAACTATCAGGCTAACGGTCCGGACACTTGGATGATGTCGTCCAGGACAATGAGCAGCATACATAGCACACGCCCGTTGGGCATATTGATCACAATAGCTATAGATCAATACGATATCGACCTTTTCCGCAATTGGTAAACGGTCCATTTTAACACGGTTCATGTATCACGAAGCAAATACTGTCCGCACTGGTGGAATGTTACGTGATACCACGTACTTATCTGTTTGTGACTATTACAGCGCCATCTATCACAAAGCGAAAAAAGTGGTCCAACTAAAACAATCATATTTCTTTACGTACTACAACAATATGAAATAAAAATGGGGGTTCCTATTTTTTAAAAAGACGTTGTTGATATCCGTTTGATCTATGGGAGCGCCGGCCAGTATGGCCGTAGCAGTCGCGTGGTTCCAGACTGAAGCGCCTAGAGTCGCTCGGCCACACCGTCAGGCCGTGTGGCAATCCTTACGTGCTAACGGCGGTGGTGTGGACAATAAACAAAGTGCATCGAATACCGTCAAGCGAACTTAACAGAAAAGCAAATACTTGGAACACATAGAAAATTTCACAGTTTTAGTTTTCCGGCAGCTCTGTTGGTTGTATTCCGCTGGTCTGTACGATCTTGTGTAATTTGCTAACTAGTCGCTAGTCAGTGCGCTAATATTAATAGTGCTCTAATACTAATATGTTTGACCACACTAAATGTCTGTTCCGTGTCACCATTTTATTCACAGTCAATGGAAGCAGAAAAAAAGTGTAAATTGTCATAGCTTCCAGTACGGTCGCGTTATTATAAAAACACAATACCATGTGATATGGGTTCTAAAGATTATACTTTAATAAGACTCAATCAGTATCACTAAATATACAAGTAACCTTGAATTCTGTGATTTCATCAACGGTTAAATTTTTCCATTTATGGCTGTCGATACACATTTACAATCCCTCCAGGACTTTCAGTTGGAATCTTTTTCCGTCTTTTCCGTCTTTCAAATGAATTTCTGCTACGTGACATACGCCTGAACTGATAATTTTTCTTTGTGGTTGATGGATGAGATGCGATGCTATTTTAAGTCATCGCTTGTGCGCAAAGCGTTTTTTAACACCAGTGTATCTAACCTTACATTTTAGTTTCTGTGACACAGCTCCATATTATAATACCATTACGAAGTTCAGTTTACTTTTCATGCCGGCCGGAGTGGCCGTGCGGTTCTAGGCGCTACAGTCTGGAACCGGGCGACCGCTACGGTCACAGATACGAATCCTGCCTCGGGCATGGATGTGTGTGATGTATTTAAGTTAGTTAGGTTTAATGAGTTCTAAGTTCTAGGCGACTGACGACCACAGAAGTTAAGTCGCATAGTGATCAGAGACAATTGAACCATTTTCTTTTTCATTACTGGAGATGTCCGTGCACTTGGTGATAGCAGTTTTGTTTCATACATTACTTAGTTGGCTTTAGGCAAGTGAACTCTGTCTCATTTGCTGAGAAAAATCGGCTGAGGTTATTCCAGAGCTACGTCGGTAAGGAAATGATGCGGTAGCCAAATTAGAACACGGAGATATTGACCAGAGCGTGAGGTGTATGACAGTGGAGGTAACATATCATGTTTGGAACTTCCACACAGTTACGCTAGTAGCTTTGGGTCGTTCGTAACCAAACACTGGAATAAATTACAGCTTATCTCATGTGGCACACAACGTGAAGCAAAAAGGACATATCATCAATGAGACAAAGTGGGGAACGTCATGAAAATGACGGCTGTGACAACAGACGACTGTCATTTTATAACGACCAACGAACATTTAACATTAATTTGAATCGTTCAGTTAGACAGTGAAAGAGGACGTACGTAAAGTTTCTGAAGCCAAATTTCATACGGTATTGCCTTCAATTCATTACATGTGGATCGCAACGTTTATCACAATCTTTTCAGCATCACAATATTCCCAATAAAGGTCGTCGAACACACGCACGGAACTATATCCGTATATCTCTGTCGTCGGTTGCCTCTGGGTCCAGGGGTCCCGGGTTCGATTCCCGACCGGGTTGGGGACTTTCTCTGCCCGGCCACTGGTTTTCCGTGTTGTCCCGATGATTTCATCATCATCATTCGTGAAGGTGCCTAAAACTGGACTGTGTAAAGATTGGGATATTGTACGGGCGCTGATGACTGCGCAGTTGAGCGCCCCAGAAACAAAACATCATCATCATCATCTGACGTCGGTCTGTTGTAGAACTGTGGAACATGTATTATTCTAGTGTATTATAAAATTTCTGGTGACCAAAAAATCCCCTCTCCAGGTATGGACATGAGTTCCGAAAACAACGATCCTGTGAAACCTAGTTCGCTCTGTACGTCCACGAGGCCCAGAAAACAGCAGATCCCGGCGTGTGGGCAGATACTGTGTTCCTTAACACCCGGAAGAAGTTCGCTGCGGTTTCGTAATGTGGCAATGGAACAAAATACGAGCATACTAAATGCCAGATCAACTGTGTGTTGTATCTAAGATTTCTAGCAAACGGAACACAGCTTGTTATCCTGAACGAAGATAAGTCTTCAGACGTAAAAGATCCCCAAGTAGTCCGTCAACAAAGGAAGTGGCTAACTAAACATTCGTTCGATTAGTACTTTAACATTACTCATTAGTATTGGATCCGTACCACTGTAGGACTGATAGAGGAAACAAAAAAAAATCCAAAGAAAAGCAACGCGTTTCGTCACATTTTAATTTGTTGTTGTTGTTGTTCTTGTCTTCATTCCTGAGAGTGGTTTGATGCAGCGCTCCATGCTGCTCTTTCCTGGGCAAGCTTCTTCATCTCCCAGTACTTACTGCAACCTACATACTTCTGAATCTGCTTAGTGTATTCATCTCTTGGTCTCCCTCTACGGTTTATACCCTCCACGCTAATCTCCAATGCTAAATTTGTGATCCCATGATGCCTCAGAACATGTCCTACCAAGCGGTCCCTTCTTCTTGTCAAGTTGTGCCACAAACTCCTCTTCTCCCCAATTCTATCCAATACCTCATCATTAGTTATGTGATCTAACCATCTAATCTTCAGCATTCCTCTGTAGCACCACATTTCGAAAGCTTCTATTCTTTTCTTGTCCAAACTAGTTATCGTCCATGTTTCACTTCCATCCATGGCTACACTCAATACAAACACTTTCAGAAACGACTTCCTGACACTTAGATCTATACTCGATGTTAACAAATTTCTCTTCATGGGAAACGCTTCCCTTGCCATTGCCAGTCTACATTTCATATCCTCTCTACTTCGACTATCATCAGTTATTTTGCTCCCCAAATATCAAAATTCCTTTACTACTTAAAGTGTTTTATTTCCTAATTCCCTCAGCTTCACCCGACTTAATTCGACTACATTCCATTATCCTCGTTTTGCTTTTGTTGATGTTCATCTTATATCCTCCTCTCAAGACCCTGTCCATTCCGTTCAACTGCTCTTCCAAGTCCATTGCTGTCTCTGACAGAATTACAACGTCATAGGCGAACCTCAACGTTTTTATTTCTTCTCCATGGACTTTAATACCTACTCCGAATTTTTCTTGTGTGTCCTTTACTGCTTGCTCAATATACAGATTGAATAACATCGCAGACAGGCTACAACCCTGTCTCACTCCCTTCCCAACCGCTGCTTCCCTTTCATGCCCCTCGACTCTTATAACTGCCATGTGGTTTCTGTACAAATTGTAAATAGATTTTCGCTCCCTGTATTTCACCCCTGCCACCTTTAGAATTTGAAAGAGAACATTCCAGTCAACATTGTCAAAAGCTTTCTCTAAGTCTACAAATTCTAGAAATGTACGTTTGCCTTTCCTTAATCTGTTTTATAAGATAAGTCGTAGGGTCAGTATTGCCTCGCGTGTTCCAACATTTCTACGGAATCCAAACTGATCTTTACTGAGGTCGGCTTCTACCCGTTTTTCCATTCGTCTGTAAAGAATTCGCGTTAGTATTTTGCAGCTGTGACTTATTAAACTGATAGTTCGGTAATTTTCACATCTGTCAACCGCTGCTTTCTTTGGGAATGGAATTATTATATTCTTCTTGAAGTCTGACGGTATTTCGCCTGTCTCATACATCTTGCTCACCAGATGGTAGAGTTGTGTCAGGACTGGCTCTCCCAAGGCCTTCAGTAGTTCTAATGGAATGTTGTCTACTCCCGGCACCTTGTTTCGACTCAGGTCTTTCAGTGTTCAGTCAAACTCCTCATGCAGTATCATATCTCCCATTTCATTTCATCTACATCCTCTTCCATTTCTATAATATTGTCCTCAAGTACATCGTCCTTGCATGGACCCTCTATATACTCTATATACTCTTTAGTAAGTATAAAAGCGACACGGGGATGCTCAACTCCAGTGGCAGACGGAGAACGCAGCAAGAAAGGCGTTCTGCAACACCGTGTGATCTGCTGTTAGGCCGCGCGGTCTGAGGCTGCATGTCACGGTACGCGCGGCTTCCCCCGTCGGAGGCTCAAGTCCTTCCTCGGGCATGGGTGTGTAGGTTGCCCTTAGAGTAAGTTGAAGTTAGATTAAGTAGTTTGTAAGCCTAGGGGCCTATGACCTCAGCAGTTTGCCCCCGCAAGACCTTACATCAAATTTTCAAATTTTTCTCTCGTTAAAATTCCGAGAGTGTCCCTTCCGGCAACCGACAATCTATATTGATTCCTTGTAAGCATACCCCACGAAAAGAGCCTGGAGATAAAAGAGAGATTTGAGACCACATGGAGGCTACCATCAGCCGTTCTTCCGGCAAACCATTCGCGACAAAAAAAGGAAAGGGGAGGAGTATAGGTGGTAAAGAAAGTACCCTCCTCCATACGACTAAGGTGTAAAGATGTAGATATATGTGTAAATTACAAATTATAACAATCAACGTCATCCATACGAGTTATTCAAGTGTTCATTAACATAATCGGTAATTAGTGGCCAAGATCGTTAACCGCTAATATTGTGATTTCGAGGAGTGTTGCAATACTGGCACAAGGAAACCTACAGACAGTGACGTCTTACTGAAAGAGATGTACAATAGGTTTAAAGTGACACTGTTCTTACATTTAATAGCACCAGGATTTGAATACATTTCACATAATTGTATATACAAGAACAGGTATTCCTCATTACATAATTCTTCCCTTACATTTGTTCTTATTACAGCGTGCATGGCCTGGTAATCATTTATAAGGATTTAATATTGTTTGATAGAAAATAATTCATGGTTACAGATGTGGAGAATGAGAGAGTACGTGCCGATTATCAAAGCAACATTTTTCGAAATACAAAGTCATAATACTTTCTCTCATGTGTCAAACTTACGTCAGCAACACGTGACTGATCCCGTGGAATTTGTTTGTGTCATCAGTTAACACTAAAGTAAGTACGTTAACTTTTAAATTTTATGGCAGGCCATGGTTGCATACGTGATACCAATGGTAAAAGGGTATGTCACAAGAGGCTATGTGAGAAACTATCCGTTGATCATAGGACACACTTACTCTCATAGTACCATCGCAATCTTATTGTAGTATACACAGAACTATACAGTAAAGATCTCTAACGAATCTTGAGATACCGACGTGCTGGAAGGAAGACTTGGGGAAGGTGGTACTTGTAGAAATGCCCTTCAATGTACTGCATTCAGAGTTAGTGGAGAGAGAATTCCCCAAAAGTTTCATGTTTTAAAGCAAGAGGAATTATGAAAGTTAATAACTCTCTTCAGGAGGATGCATATGATCCGTATGTTTTTTCTAAATGTGCGTAGTAAGGAACTGCCGAGTTAGGTGCAACGATGGTGGCAGGAATATGTATCTTACTTTGTGAGTAAAGATTCGAAGGTGAAATCTGTAGAATTATGCTGCTGTAATTAAATAAATGTGAGCAGAGAGATGCTTCCGATGTTTACAAGTAAGATTTTCTAGTTCACGCATTTTCTAGGGGGCTCCTAGCCAAAGACTGGACTAAAACACAAGTACCGTAACTGGAGAATTTAGTTTAATGACAGTCACTTAATAATAGATTTGCGTAATGCAACAGTAACTATAAGACTGTATCGCATGTTATTATGTGAGGCCAGTTCCTTATAAATATTTAGTGATGTCTTGTTTAGACTGTTGCATGATGTATGTATTTTAGCCTTGTGCGAAACTGTCAAATGATACATATGGATTATTGATATGCCATGTCGATTAGAAAATTTACAAGAATCTATTAGTGAGAGTCTGGAGTGATTTAGTTTATCGTCTTACGAAAGATGACATTCATAAGCTATTACGAAGTGATATGTTACCCACTGGCCATCAGCTTTGAAGTACGTAAACAGCGATGAAAATGAATTTATAGTTTTGCAATTTAATACAGCATTGCATAATGTCTATAGGTTTCTTTCTCTTAGTACGATGTTGGCCGTAACGTTATGAATGGAGAAAACACTATAAAGTTTTGCAATGAACATATGAACAACGATAACTATTTATTAATTTAATTATATTAAATCAATGTAAATCCTCTCCTGTCAACGCTATTTTCTTTTGTAACAAAATGCAGATTTTACATTGAGGAACTATGACCGTGATTTCTTGTGCAGGCTCTCACCTGAAAAGTCAGGGAAGGTTAGAAGGACAGACAGAAACTTTATCATTCGTAATGTTTATCATTCTTAATATTTTCAAAAATACTTTATTTTTAACGTTCTCAAAGTTTCAGATATTTTTCTTACAATTCAACTGAATGAAACAATTGTTTCAGCTGTACTGTGTACAACTTCGTTCTCCACGTAGTTATAAGTTCTATGGGTACATAAATATTTATGTTAATAACTTTCTGCACACGCCAGTAGCACACTTATTGAGCCGTTGAGCCATATATTCGGAATTCTGACGTATGAACAAGACGTATGAACACACACGTTTCCATCACTCACTTCGTCACACATATTCATTTTTTTTAGAAAGGCTTTCCCGTCTTCCATCAGTCCAGCACAAACTTAAAAAATGGCAGACCCGTACGGATACTGAAATCTGGTAAGGAAACACGCAGACATGAACACGCAACATTAGATTATGAAACCGTGGTTAAATGAAACTCAAATGAAGTTCGTTTCCTGACACGTATTATAAAATGTTACACCAGTGAATATCGTACTTGTTCATTGCCTTGTGATGTGGCAACTGATGGTTCAGACACAAACAGAGGGTAACCAATGGATATCGTGATAAGCATAAATATTCATAAATACGATACATGATTTGGAGTCACGTTAAGTGATGCTCACATGAGCAGACCACATGTGAGTATAACAGATGGCACGGAGCTTATGGGAAATCATTTTATAGAGGCGTAAGTCCGAACTGTATATGTTGGTTTTCTTCTCGAGATCTGAGCAAAGCGATGTGTTATCGAGGAGCGTCTGCAGATTAGCAAACAAGGCTGAAAGCACAAATGCATAAAGATTTATTGTGACTGAGAAGGGACGTAGATATTCGTATTGTTCTTGCGAGTTACTGACTTCTTAACGGATAGATGACGTTTCTTTCACGCAATGTTTTAATCAACAATAATATGACGTTATTTTACGAGAATGGACAGACATAACCAAAGGACAGAAGGTACTTTGGATTTTTAGGGACTTTTGGTAAATAGACTTTGGCAGACACCAATATAGGTTTCGATAAATAGTGAATATTTCTGTCACGCATTTGCAGCTCATTGTGACTATAAAGAGGGGAAAAATATCCGATCATATTACACGTGTACCCTCTTGGTGCTGCAGACGTTAATGAAAGGAATTCGTAAACATTACTGCAGAGTTAAGGAGTGTCCCTGTGTGGAGGATTATGCGACGGACGACGTAGCTCAAGTGCCTTTACGATGGCTTCAGTCCACCACGACCCGGCCTAAAAGGGTTCAACCGTATTGCCCACTGTCCCCGTTAATATTTCGCGGAGCAGTGCCTCGTGTGGCCATCCTGCAGCGTATAGGCTGGTTCACACATCCGTCGTCATGTAGTCCTGCTGTCACACACGCAGCTCCTCCATTTTGTTGGCGGCACTCGCGGCTGCCGCCGCCGCTGCCGCCCCCGCGGCGGCGGCAGCTGCCCCCTTCTTCTTGGTGAGCGTCCCGGAACCGCCCCCGGCTAGCAGTGGGATAGCGTGCGGCGGCAGCAGGGGTTGGGACTCGGGCTGCGCCGTCGCAGACAGGGCGGGGATGGCCGCCGGCTTTGGCGTCTTCGGTGGGGGCGGAGGCCTCGGCACTGAGACTCCTCCAGGTGTTCCGCCGCCTCCGCTCCCTGGTACACCGCCCCCGCCGCTCCCGCCGTTACCCGTAGCGGAAGGCAAGTCGGCGAACTCGGGAGGAGGCATCTGGTGGTGGTGTGCGTGGTGGTGGTGCGGGCCGTGGGGGTCCCCCTTGCCGCTGTCCGCCACCAGCAGGTCGCCGCAGATGCTGTTGGGCATCTGGCCGTTCTCGGACCGCTTCTTACCGACGACGGCCGCCGCCCCGCCTCCGACACCGCCCCCGCCGCCTCCGGGGCCTCCTCCGCCGCTGCCGCCCTGCAGCCGCGTCTTGTCGCGCTGGTAGTAGACGCCCGCGAAGATGAGCACGTTGAGGATGAGCAGCGAGCAGCCGATGGCGATGGTGACGCTGAGTGCCGTGGAGTATGCCGCGAAGCCGTCCTCCGGCTGCTGTGGCGGCGCGGCGGCGGAGGCTGAAATGGCGGACGCAGAGTCCTCATTCGCGGCGGCAGGAGGCTGGCTCGGCGCCGTCGCGTTATCGCCGCCGGACGTCGCGGGTGGCGTGGGCGTCGCGGCTGCGCCTCCACCGACGGCGGAGTCGGGGGCGGCAGGCGCGAGGGGGCGGCTCGTGACGAGTGGCGGCAGCGGGGGCGGTGCGCCGTCGTCGTCGGGCAGCCGGTGGTGGGAGGCGGGCACGTCGTCGCCGCCGGGACGGTGCAGGTCGGGCACCAGGTTCAGCCAGAAGGAGAGCCGGTGTGCGCGGTAGTGCGTCTTCACCTTTGGCTTCGTGTCTGCGTGAACAACATGTAAACGAATCAACGAACGAAGGTCCCCTACAACCCTGAAAAACCTGGATGTACGTTAGAAACCAACAAATTTTTAATGACACATGGAAAAAGCGCACACATCCTTACTTCAGTATTCATTTAAATCGTAAAAATCTGAAAGGCATGTATCTGTAAATGTTGACATAAATGTGACAGTTAATTTGATATTACGTTTAAAGACACTCTAATTTTGATAAGGGAAAGTAAGGCACTTGATGTAACCTCATTGGTTGTATTATAGATCTAAAATTCTACAGATAACGTTGGCACTGACCTTCGTACACGTAACGATTGCATAGCAAAGGGGGACGTTCAGTAAATGAATAACAGGTCACCGACATATTTCCAAGCAACGGTTTAGCAGGCCTTTGTCTTTCTGTATTATAACAGAATCAAGATTTAAGGAAAATAGAGATAGGTTTATAGGATTTGTCGGCATAGAAAATATTTCGACGATGTAAGTTGGGACAAGATGTTCGAAATTCTCGTCGAAAAAGCGATGAAGGAAATAAAACACATATGCAACATACGATTGCAGACACTGGCTGTTATGTAATACAAATTGTTGATGATGTATAGCAATAACTAGCCACATATCGGTTTATGGATACTGTTTTGATAAAGTACTGTTATCAATTTCGAACTGATATTACTCATCAACAGGCAGCTTTCATGTTTCCGCCGAAATTCATGTTACGTTGGATTGCAGATGACTTGCCGTAGGATAACCTATGATTCACAGTTACAAACGTGGAATAATGATGGTTGCGCTAAAGTCTTAGAATAAAATTTCCATGATGTTTCCGACAGTGTCATTTGTTTTTACTGTTTCCGTTTTTTCCTTAACGATTCGCATCATGTTGTTCGGTTTTTTACATACATGCTTTTTTCGTTTTATACACATTCGTTTGGCCACAAAACTATTTGCTAATGCGCATCAAATATTATGATAGACTTGAAACACATCAAAACGAATACAGTGTGGTTACACAGTACATGAGCGTCAACGATGTTGTGTCAGGCTGATTCTTTACATAAATGCGGCATTTCGGGATAGGGTGTCATTAGACTGAAAACGCATTTTACGTTAAGTAAAATGTGTTAAATACGGAGGAGTAAAAATACGAGGAATATTAATATGAGTCGCTGGAGAAAAATGATAAACAGAGATGTTTGAAGCGGACACTTGGTAAGTGCACTGCAAAACAAGTCTTTAGCGCAGCCGTCATTATTACGCTTTCTTAATTGTGAATTTTTGTTTATACTAGGCAAATCACCTGCAAACGAACGATCATGTATTTTGGGAAACACAGAAAGCCGTCTGGTGACGAGTATTATCAAATCGATAACAGGTTTCAAAATGTTTTTCGATACATCAACTAAAAACCAGCTGCAGCTGGTTAATGCAATACACCACCAACAATTTGTAATAAAGGACAGGTTCATGATTCAGATTAAAATTCAGGGTGACAAAATATCAATGCTAATACGTGATGATGAAATTTCTGTCCTTAGAGAATGTGAAGAATTACGTAACCTGTTGAATGCAATGAACAGCATAATGAGTACAGAATGTGGACTGAGAGGAAGCTGAATAAGGACTGAGGTAATGAGGATTAGGAGAAATCTGTTTAGCGATAAACTTATTATCAGAACTAAAGAACACAAATTAGACGACGGAATTCTGGTACCTTGGAAGCTAAACTGCTCCCGGCGGACGAAGCAAGGAGGATATAAGAATTAGACTATCAGAAGCAAAGGGGAGTATTCCTCCCAAATAGTAGTCACCTAGTGTCAAGCGTAAGCCGTATTTTGATCAAGTTATTTCCGAGAATGGACGTTTGGAACACAGCATCGTATGGAATCGAATCATGGACTTCGGTAGAACCGGAAAACAAAATAATAGCGTTTAAGGTATAGTGCTATACAAGGATACTGAAAAACAGATGGGCTTCTCAGATAAGGCATGAAGGAGGTCCTCCATAGAACCAGCGAAAAGACGAACATATGCCGAAAAACAACAGGAATTAGGGACATGATGATATAACATGAATACACCAGCGAATAATTCAAGACAAATGTTACATGTGCTACTCTGAGATGAAGATGTCGCACACAGGAGAGAAATTGGAGACGTGATACAACAAACCTGACAATTTGTCTTTCGTTTGAAAAAGAAAGTGAAATAATCCTTTTCTCCAATGGCCTTGTCATCGACCCCCCATGAACCATGGACCTTGCCGTTGGTGGGGAGGCTTGCGTGCCTCAGCGATACAGATGGCCGTACCGTAGGTGCAACCACAACGGAGGGGTATCTGTTGAGAGGCCAGACAAACATGTGGTTCCTGAAGAGGGGCAGCAGCCTTTTCAGTAGTTGCAGGGGCAACAGTCTGGATGATTGACTGATCTGGCCTTGTAACATTAACCAAAACGGCCTTGCTGTGCTGGTACTGCGAACGGCTGAAAGCAAGGGGAAACTACAGCCGTAATTTTTCCCGAGGACATGCAGCTCTACTGTATGATTAAATGATGATGGCGTCCTCTTGGGTAAAATATTCCGGAGGTAAAATAGTCCCCCATTCGGATCTCCGGGCGGGGACTACTCAGGAGGACGTCGTTATCAGGAGAAAGAAAACTGGCGTTCTACGGATCGGAGCGTGGAATGTCAGATCCCTTAATCGGGCAGGTAGGTTAGAGAATTTAAAAAGGGAAATGGATAGGTTAAAGTTAGATATAGTGGGAATTAGTGAAGTTCGGTGGCAGGAGGAACAAGACTTTTGGTCAGGTGATTACAGGGTTATAAATACAAAATCAAATAGGGGTAATGCAGGAGTAGGTTTAATAATGAATAAAAAAATAGGAGTGCGGGTTAGCTACTACAAACAGCATAGTGAACGCATTATTGTGGCCAAGATAGACACAAAGCCCATGCCTACTACAGTAGTACAAGTTTATATGCCAACTACCTCTGCAGATGATGAAGAAATAGATGAAGTGTATGACGAGATAAAAGAAATTATTCAGGTAGTGAAGGGAGACGAAAATTTAATAGTCATGGGTGACTGGAATTCGTCAGTAGGAAAAGGGAGAGAAGGAAACATAGTAGGTGAATATGGATTGGGGGGAAGGAATGAAAGAGGAAGCCGCCTTGTAGAATTTTGCACAAAGCATAACTTAATCATAGCCAACACTTGGTTCAAGAATCATAAAAGAAGGTTGTATACCTGGAAGAATCCTGGAGATATTAAAGGTATCAGATAGATTATATAATGGTAAGACAGAGATTTAGGAACCAGGTTTTAAATTGTAAGACATTTCCTGGGGCAGATGTGGATTCTGACCACAATCTATTGGTTATGAACTGCAGATTGAAACTGAAGAAACTGCAACAAGGTGGGAATTTAAGGAGATGGGACCTGGATAAACTGAACGAACCAGAGGTTGTAGAGAGTTTCAGGGAGAGCATAGGGGAACAATTGACAGGAATGGGGGAAAGAAATACAGTAGAAGAAGAATGGGTAGCTCTGATGGATGAAGTAGTGAAGGCAGCAGAGGATCAAGTAGGTAAAAAGACGAGGGCTAATAGAAATCCTTGGGGAACAGAAGAAATATTGAATTTAATTGATGAAAGGAGAAAATATAAAAATGCAGTAAAAGAAGCAGGCAAAAAGCAATACAAACGTCTCAAACATGATATCGACAGGAAGTGCAAAATGGCTAAGCAGGGATGGCTAGAGGACAAATGTAAGGATGTAGAGGCTTGTCTCACTAGGGGTAAGATAGATACTGCCTACAGAAACATTAAAGAGACCTTTGGAGAGAAGAGAACCACTTGTATGAATATCAAGGCCTCAGATGGCAACCCAGTTCTAAGCAAAGAAGGGAAGGCAGAAAGGTGGAAGGAGTATATAGAGGGTTTATACAAGGGCGATGTACTTGACAATATTATGGAAATGGAAGAGGATGTAGATGAAGACGAAATGGGAGATAAGATACTGCGTGAAGAGTTTGACAGAGCACTGAAAGACCTGAGTCGAAACAAGGCACCGGGAGTAGACAACATTCCATTAGAACTACTGATGGCCTCGGGAGAGCCAGTCATGACAAAACTCTACCATCTGGTGAACACGATGTATGAGACAGGTGAAATACCCTCAGACTTCAAGAAGAATATAATAATTCCAATCCCAAAGAAAGCAGGTGTTGACAGATGTGAAAATTACCGAACTATCAGTTTAATAAGTCACAGCTGCAAAATACTAACGCAAATTCTTTACAGACGAATGGAAAAACTGGTAGAAGCCGACCTCGGGGAAGATCAGTTTGGATTCCGTAGAAATGTTGGAACACGTGAGGCAATACTGACCTTACGACTTATCTTAGAAGAAAGATTAAGAAAAGGCAAACCTACGTATCTAGCATTTGTAGACTTGGAGAAAGCTTTTGACAATGTTAACTGGAATACTCTCTTTCAAATTCTGAAAGTGGCAGGGGTAAAATACAGGGAGCGAAAGGCTATTTACAGTTTGTACAGAAACCAGATGGCAGTTATAAGAGTCGAGGGGCATGAAAGGGAAGCAGTGGTTGGGAAAGGAGTAAGACAGGGTTGTAGCCTCTCCCCGATGTTATTCAATCTGTATACTGAGCAAGCAGTAAAGGAAACAAAAGAAAAATTCGGAGTAGGTATTAAAATTCATGGAGAAGAAGTAAAAATTTTGAGGTTCGCCGATGACATTGTAATTCTGTCAGAGACAGCAAAGGACTTGGAAGAGCATTTGAACGGAATGGACAGTGTCTTGAAAGGAGGATATAAGATGAACATCAACAAAAGCAAAACGAGGATAATGGAATGTAGTCAAATTAAGTCGGGTGATGCTGAGGGAATTAGATTAGGAAATGAGACACTTAAAGTAGTAAAGGAGTTTTGCTATTTAGGGAGTAAAGTAACCGATGATGGTCGAAGTAGAGAGGATATTAAATGTAGACTGGCAATGGCAAGGAAAGCGTTTCTCAAGAAGAGGAATTTTTTAACATCGAGTATAGATTTAAGTGTCAGGAAGTCGTTTCTGAAAGTGTTTGTATGGAGTGTAGCCGTGTATGGAAGTGAAACATGGACGATAACTAGTTTGGACAAGAAGAGAATAGAAGCTTTCGAAACGTGGTGCTACAGAAGAATGCTGAAGATAAGGTGGGTATATCACGTAACTAATGAGGAGGTATTGAATAGGATTGGGGAGAATGGAAGTTTGTGGCACAACTTGACTAGAAGAAGGGATCGGTTGGTAGGACCTGTTTTGAGACATCAAGGGATCACAAATTTAGCATTGGAGGGCAGTGTGGAGGGTAAAAATCTTAGAGGGAGACCAAGAGATGAATACACTAAGCAGATTCAGAAGGATGTAGGTTGCAGTAGATACTGGGAGATGAAGAACCTTGCACAGGATAGAGTAGCATGGAGAGCTGCATCAAACCAGTCTCAGGACTGAAGACCACAACAACAACAACTTGTCATCGACTGGGAGTTACATCCTAATTTTACTTCCCTCTCGTTTCCTAAAACAGGTACAATGTTTGTGCGTTTCTATTTTTCTTCCACAAACAGAAGAGCTTAGGATTATAGAAATAAGGGTGTCCTGAGACCATGACATCTCTCTCAAAATCCTTACATCTCGGACGGTAACATACGCAGCGTCGGTGGAGCCTCAGTAATGTCTCCACGTGCCGTGAACTAACAATCCGGAAAAAGAATAAAAACGTATATTTTAGACAACAAAATCCGTGGTGCACAATGGCGTACAGAACTGTAGTGCACGAGTATCTGTGTTGTGGAACCTGGCCGAGTCTAAATTTAGGTACTACTTTGTAGATTTTTGTTTTCTAATGCACACATAAAAAAATGCTTTGCATTAAATCACTTCCGAGTGTTTCAGAGCATGTACAGAAAATTGGAATAGAGATCAACATAAACAAAATTTTCTCCCTTTTTATTGCTTATGAAAACCACACATGCATATTGCACCACCATGCAGAGAGACCTTCAGAGGTGGTGGTCCAGATTGCTTTACACACCGGTACCTCTAATACCTAGTAGCACGTCCACTCGCATTGATGCATGCCTGTATTCGTCTGGCATACTATCCACAAGTTCATCAAGACATTGTCGGCCCAAGTTGTCTCACTCCTCAACGGCGATTCGGCGTAGATCCCTTAGTCGTTGGTGGCTCACGTCTTCCATGAACATCCCTTTTAAAGAATATGCTGCCGATATGGTTGCACTATCGGTCGGAGGATGGCATTCACGTATCGCACAGTCATTACGGCGCCTTCCAAGACCACCTGAAGCGTACGTCAACCCCACATAATGACACCTCAAAACAGAAGGGATCCTCCACCTTACTGCACTCGCTAAACAGCGTGTCTAAGGTGTTCAGCCTGACCGGGTTGCCTCCAAACACGTCTCCGATGATTGGCTGGTTGATGGCACATACGACACTCATTCGGTGAAGAGGACGTGATGCCAATCCTGAGCGGTCCATTCGGCATGTTGTTGGGCCCATCTGTTCTGCGGTGCATGGTGTCGTGGTTGCAAAGTTGGACCTTGCCATGGACGTCGGAAGTGAAGTTGCGCATCATGTAGCCTGTTGCGCATAGTTTGAGTCTTAACACGACGTCATTTGGCTACACGAAAAGCATTATTCAGCATGGTGGTGATGTTGTCAGGGTTCCTCCGAGCCATTGTCCGTTACGGAGCGGTCTTCCACCGCAGTAGTAGACCATGAGTTATCTCTCTCTACCTCCTCCATGCCCGAACAACATCGCTTTGGTTGTCTCAGAGACGCCTGAACGCCTCGACTGTTGAAAGCCGTGCCCAGCACAACGTAGCAATGCGGACGCGACCGAACAGCGGTATTGACCGTCTAGGCATGGATGAACTACATACAAAATGAGCCGTGTAGCTCCTTCTTCTGTGGAATGACTGGAACTGATCGACTGTCGGAGCCGCTCCGTCTAATACGCGCTGCTCATGTTTACATCTCTGGGCGGGTTTAGTCACATCTCTGAAGAAAGAGACTGTGTCTGTGATATAATATCCACAGTCAACGTCTGTCTTCAGGAGTTTTGGAAACGGGGGTGATGCAAAACTTTTTTTGTGTGTGTAATATGCCTCGACTCATTTAGAAACTTTACTTTATTAAGAGGTTGACATATTACACGTATGCTAAGTGTCTTGAAACTTAAGGGTCCTGATGATATACGTATCTTTAGGACAACATTATCTCAGACGACTGACGGTGGAGAAAGAAAACTGTCATTAACTTGATGCTACAACAATATATCCAATTGTATGATGCAATTCAGCGAAGCTATTAATGGAAGTCGCGAGACTAGAATTGGAGATCCGCTCTTCCCAGAAACGGACCCAGTGTCTCCACTGCTGCAGGACCTCAGCTAGAATATTTTCTGAATCTATTTTTCTTGTCATAGTAGGTAGAACTTAAATTACATCAAACGTTATGTCTTGTCAAATGGTCGGATTTATTGGTGAGCTACTTCTACTGCTCATATAGCAGTGTGCAGTTGAGACTATAAGCATTTAAGTAGTGTTATTTTTGTTACTAAGTCGGCTGATACATTGAACTTCTCTCGATTAGGCTGAAGAGATGTAACTACTGTAAATATGCTATTGTATGTGATCCATCTTGAGCAAACTAAAATCTTTTTTTTTTTTTTCTTTTGCCCACACATGCTTCGCTGAAATTACAGTATTTCTGTGTTTCGTTTTGTTTTCTTTTTAATTTTCGTTCTACTAAACAGCGGGGAAAGTTCTTTACTACATGTAGATACAAAAATTGGAGTTTCTCAATAAATATTCACAAATTTGAAAACAGACTCGATTTTTATACATGGCTAGTTACCGCTTACTGTGGTTTTCCTATGTTTTGCATTCTTCTGTGTTTCTTTCACAGTTAGGCATTTGCAACAATGTAAAACTTATTTTAGAAAAGTTATTTAGATCCAGAGACTGCGAATGGCAAATTTATTTTTAACATTACTTAATTATGTGTGGAAGCCCGAAACAATTTTGACAGTGTAAAATGGTGTAAGGTGTTCGAAATTCTCGGAAATGTACGTATAAGCAGTAGGGAAATACGAGTAATAAACAATACTTACAAAAACCAAATGGAGCAATAAAAATGGGAAACCGAGAAATAAGTACTCATATTAAAAAGGGCGTTAAACACAGATGTATTATCTCAATCCCACTATTCAATCTATATATCGAAGAAGCAATGAAGAAGAAGAAAAGTAAGTTCAGCACAGAGATTGGTATTTAGGGTGGATTTATACCACTGATGACATTCACTGATGATGGTTGCTATTCTCTGTGAAGGTAAAGAATAAATACGGAACCTGTTGAATGGCACTGACTATCTTATGGGCACATAATTCGGACTCAGAGTAAACTGAAGAAAGGCCAGTAACAAGTATTAACGGAACTGAAATTAGCGATAAATTTAACATCAAAATAGAGGACCACAAAGAAAACGAAATGAAAGAATTTTTATAACTTGGAAACAAAATAGGGCATGAGGAACAAGGTCTGAACGACATAAAATGGAGACTGGAACAGGGGAACAAGTAAAGAGGATATTCCTGGCCAAAGCTATTCTAGCAGTACCAAATATCGGTTTTCATGACAGGAATAAACTTTTGAGGATACACGTTTGGAGCATAGAATGGTGTGGAAGTGAACCACTGACGAATGGGAAATTGGAGAGTAGGAGAATCAAGGCGTTAGTGATTGTCTGCTATAGAAGGAGGCTGCATATCTTGAGCCAGTGGAGAAAAGAGTAAAGGGGTTTTCCACATTATCGACGAAGGGAAGAACATGTGGGAAACTGACAAGGCAGAGAGACAGAATTACAGCATATCTGTTTTGACATCAGGGAACCATAGAACTAGAGGGAACAGTTGGGGATTAAAAACTGTAGGGGAAGAAGACTGACGACTGTGTAATATGCGATTCTAAAATGTTAAGTAGTAAAATATATTTACGGAATCTTGACTTTACAATACTTCAGATGTAAAAAGTGGATCAGGCGTAGGAATATGTACCTGAGAAAGATACTAAAGAATCCGCAACATATCTTGTTCTCAGGAATAACCAAGCAGACGAATTGCACTCTGAGATGATAGAGATATTAGTATATCACACAGTTTAATTTGCTGAGTAACCTAAAAGTGAATTCATTCATGTTTCTTCAGGAGAATATTTCTTCACATGTTTAGTACTTGGGCAGGTTTTCGTTTCTCGTTAATAGTAAATGACCAGGAACGGCACTGCCTTCGTTAACTTCACAAAATGATCTGCAACGATTAAAATGTTTAGTCTTCTCGTTGATGAAAAAATAAGTAGAGAGAAGTGACGAATGGGTTACTGTATATGAAAATAGAAGTACCAGTTGAAGTGAGGTACCCGTTAGTGCTATTGTGGCAGCGACAGTAACCAACAATGCCAGTAGCGGCTTATTATTTCTGAGTGCTGTAATGTAGGAATGGACAAGTACCGAGGTTGAGGTACTTCTTGTGGACTGCCTCGTACGCCGTCCACTCGATGTTCTTGAAGCGGTTCCTCTCCTGGCGGGCCCCGTGCACCAGGTCCGGCTCCTGCGGTTCGTTCGGATTCCTGAAGCAGAACAACCATTCTAGTGAAACACCACTCTTGTTGAACTAGTACAGAATTATTAAAATACTAATCAAGCGAGAAAAAGAAAAAAAAATTCGCCCTTTGTTAAATAAATAATTTCATCTCAGAGCCATGGAGATTCTTCTACTTTACAGTTGAAAATGTAGTGGTACATGTTGGTTTGACTTGCTTTATAATGAAGAAGGCAATACACAAATGTTGGGACAGTAACGCAAAACAGCAAAGTCAGTTAAAATTTGATGACACTTGAAAAATTATGAAAAGGGAAAACATTATCTGGCTTATTTACTGCTTTCTCCTACTTAGTGAAGCAAGAATTCGTGCTTCACTCCACTTCATCAGTTTACTCACCAAATAGTGTTGATATCTCGACAGATACTGACACTGTGTAACACCAAGTTAGATCTAGTAGAGAAACTGTTCAAAATTTCCACTTTGAGTAACGAACGCAACTCGTCGTAAATGTAGGTAAATGTAACATGGTACCAATAAGAAAGGGTGAAAAGGAACAACAGTACAGATTACAAGAATACTGGCGTCAATCGTGAGCACGCCAAGTCATATAAGTATTAGGTGTAAGAAGCGGCATTAAATGGGACGGTCACATAAGATCAGTATTAGAGAAGGCAAAAGGGAATTTAGAAATGATAATACATTTGTAAACGAATTCGCATACGAGACGCAAATATGACCAATTCTAGACTTCTCTTACTGTGTTTAGATTTCTTACAAAGAGGGCATTCGGAGATGCACTGCTAGGTTCGTTAAGTAGTCGGTTTAGTCGATACGGAAATGTAAGAGATACGTTCAGGAAATGTAAATGGGAATATTTGGAGGGAAGGCGATACACTTATTGTGAAAATCTATTGGTTGATTTTAAAAAAATATCATTCAAAGACTGTGAGAGTAAAATAAGAGAAAACAGGCGAGTACAGAGGCATATAATAAGGTACTTTCCTGTCGTTCAGTATGCTGAAGACATAAGCAAGGAAATCGATACTACTAGTACGAAACAAATCCAAACACAAACACAAGGTGTGAGCATTTAGTTCGCAGGAAAGCACGTTCAGAAAAACTATCAAAATGAAATGTCACATGAAGCCTAGAACTATGAAAATGAAATATTATACGACGTCAAGATCTGGAATTTGATAGAAACACGGCATTATTAATTTCGTTTAGAACTAAGGTAAGATTCTCTGGAACTACACGACAGAAGTCAGGAAGCTCACGAAGACATTTTAAATGCAGCCATCTTAGTCAATGAAAGAGGATCGTGGAAATTGAAGAATAAGCGCTAGGTTCCTGAGGAGAAAAATGAAAGACATAAAATGGAAAACAAGATGAATATTTTTATCAAAGTTTAACTTCTTACATGAAATGATCTCGCTGGTCACTTGTTTCATTTACGTATTTTTCAGTGTTGGAATAAATTAATACAGACACGTTCACGAAGAGAATTCATACTTAGGTGAAAGTCCCCGGATTTAATTATCATCACGTTAAAAAGTACTTGAGGTGTTAGGAACTATCCAGATACCTAGTCAAAACCAAAGTTGTAGCTCTACTCACAACTCAGAAAGTATTTGAGGGAAACCAATAAATTCAGACACGGCTCTGCCTTAAATATTGATTCACTATACTACACTAATAGCGCATGATGGGAGCTATATCAGTGGACTTTCTTCCAGTAGCTCCTGTGAAGGACTCCTCAGAATCATTGAATACCTTTTGTACTGACAGGCATAAATATGGAAACACCGAGAGAAATATGTGCTTGAACATAGATGCAGATACTAGCCAAGCCTGCAGGGTGCGCTGTTGCATCTACTACATCTACATCTACATCCATACTCCGCAAGCCACCTGACGGCGTGTGGCGGAGGGTACCTTGACTACCTCTGTCGGTTCTCCCCTCTATTCCAGTCTCGTACTGTTCGTGGCAAGACGGATTGTCGGTATGCCTCTGTGTGGGCTCTAATCTCTCTGATTTTATCCTCATGGTCTCTTCGCGAGATATACGTAGGAGGGAACCATATACTGCTTGACTCCTCGGTGAAGGTATGTTCTCAAAACTTCAATAAAAGCCCGTACCGAGCTACTGAGCGTCTCTCGTGCAGAGTCGTTCACTAGAGTTTATCTATCATCTCCGTAACGTTTTCGCGATTACTAAATGATCCGAGCTAAGTGAAATCAAAGGGATAAATGTTGGTACTCGATGTTGAGTGACCCCATAAACAAGGTAGCCGAAGTATTTGGGGTTTCAAGAGGCACCGCATAGAAGGAAACCGGAGAAACATCAACCGCTAGGCCACAACGCGGTAGAAAGTGTGTGTTTAGTGATAGTGAGAGGCGTTCACTAAAGAGGATTCTGACGTAACAGAAGAGGACGAAAACTGCTAAAGTAACTGTAGAAATGAATGTCGTAATCGCGGACGCTGCTAGCACCAAAACAACACCAAAGTAACTCCATAAACAGGGAACTGTAGGGCGAGCTGTAATTCCAAAATCACTTGTCAGTATCGCAATGCTCATAAAAGGAAAACATGGTGTCGAAGCCATAAAACCTAAACTATGGATCAACGGAAGGGAGTAATTTGATCGGATTAGTCTTGTTTCACAATGTTCCCAACTTCAGGCCGAATTAACGTTCAAAAGTGAAATAAGGCGGGGATTCGGTGATGGCAGTCTTGGTTACTCTGCAAGACCACGTAAGTGCCAGAGATAATGTCACCATTTTGGCTGGTCAGGGCCCACCGGTAGTACAGTGTTTGTCCCATGATGAAGATGACGCTGTGTTCGCAGATATTAGGGCCCCTGTTTGCCCTGCTCGCTATATGCTACACAGATTTTATGAGTTCTAGAATGAATTGTTACATCTCCTCGGCCAACACAGTCACCACATTTCAATATTATTGACCCTTTGCGATCTAGAAAGAAGGGTGCATGATCGCTATCCAGCTCAGTCGTCGTTATATGAACTTGACAATATTATGCGGGAAGAATGGTATACGATTCCCTTGAAAACCATGCAGGACCTGAATTCATCCATTCCCATACGGCTAGAAGCTGTTTTGAATGTCGACGTGTTCCTGCATCGTAAATCCATATATTTTTCACCCCTGTCTAGCAGTGCACACTTGAATTCCTGCAATATTCTCATTTAATCTGACCTCACTGGCGTTCCATTAAATCGAGTTCTCATCTACGTCTACATCTACATCCATACTCCGCAAGCCACATGACGGTGTGTGGTGCAGGGTTACCTTGAGTACCTCTATCGGTTCTCCCTTCTATTCTAGTCTCGTATTGTTCGTGGAAAGAAGGATTGTCAGTATTCCTCTGTGTGGGCTCTAATCTGTCTGATTTTATCCTCATGGTCTCTTCGCGAGATATAAGTAGGAGGGAGCAATATACTGCTTGACTCTTCGGTGAAGGTATGTTCTCTAAACTTCAAAAAAAAAGCCCGTACCGAGCTACTGAGCGTCTCTCCTGCAGAGTCTTCCACTGGAGTTTATCTATCAACTCCGTAACGCTTTCGCGATTACTAAATGATCCTGTAACGAAGCGCGCTGCTCTCCGTTGGATCTTCTCTATCTCTTCTATCAACCCTATCTGGTACGGATCCCACACTGGTGAGCAGTATTCAAGCAGTGGGTGAACAAGTGTACTGTAACCTACTTCCTTTGTTTTCGGATTGCATTTCCTTAGAATTCTTCCAATGAATCTCAGTGTGGCATCTGCTTTACCGTCGATCAACTTTATATGGTCATTCCATTTTAAATCACTCCTAATGCGTACTCCCAGATAATTTATGGAATTACCTGCTTCCAGTTGCTGACCTGCTAATTGTAGCTAAATGATAAGAGATCTTTCTTTCTATGTATTCGCAGCACATTACACTTGTCTACATTGAGATTCAATTGCACCATGCGTCAATTCGCTGCAGACCTTCCTGCATTTCAGTACAATTTTCCATTGTTACAACCTCTCGATGTACCACAGCATCATCCGCAAAAAGCCTCAGTAAACTTCCGATGTTATCAACAAGGTCATTTATGTATATTGTGAATAGCAACGGTCCTACCACACTCCGCTGCGGCACACCTGAAATCACTCTTACTTCGGAAGACTTCTCTCCATTGAGAATGGCATGCTGCGTTCTTTTCTACATCTACATCTACATTTATACTCCGCAAGCCATCCAACGGTGTGTAGCGGAGGGTACTTTACGTGCCACTGTCATTACCTCCCATTTCTGTTCCAGCCGCGTATGGTTCGCGGGAAGCATGACTGCCGGAAAGCCTCCGTGCGCGCTCGAATATCTCTAATTTTACATTCGTGATCTCCTCGGGAGGTATAAGTAGGGGGAAGCAATATATTCGATACCTCATCCAGAAACGCACCCTCTCGAAACCTGGACAGCAAGCTACACCGCGATGCAGGGAGCCTCTCTTGCAGAGTCTGCCACTTGAGTTGGCTAAACATCTTCGTAACGCTTTCACGCTTACCAAATAACCCTGTGACGAGACGCGCCGCTCTTCTTTGGATCTTCTCTATCTCCTCCGTCTACCCGATCCGGTACGGATCCCACACTGATGAGCAATACTCAATTATAGGTCGAAGTGTTTTGTAAGCCACCTCCTTTGTTGATGGACTACAATTTCTAAGGATCCTCCCAATGAATCTCAACCTGGTACCCGCCTTACAAACAATTAATTTTATATGATCAATCCACTTCAAATCGTTCCGCACGCATACTCCCAGATATTTTACAGGAGTGACGGCTACAAGTGTTTGTTCCACTATCATATAATCGTACAATAAAGGATCCTTCTTTCTATGTATTCGCAATACATTACATTTGTCAATGTTAAGGGTCAGTGGCCACTCCCTGCACCAAGTGCCTATCCAGTGCAGATTTCCTGCATTTCGCTACTATTTTCTAATGCTGCAACTTCTCTGTACACTACAGCATCATCCGAGAAAAGCGGCACGGAACTTCCGACACTATCTACTAGGTCATTTATATATATTGTGAAAAGTAATGATTCCGTAACACTCCCCTGTGTCACGCAAGAGGTATCTCCATTGAAAACAACATGCTGTGTTCTGTTTGCTAAATACTCTTCAATCCAGCCAAAAAAAAATGGTTCAAAAAGCTCTGAGCACTATGGGACTTAACTTCTGAGGTCATCAGTCCCCTAGAACTTAGAACTACTTAAACCTAACTAACCTAAAGACATCACACACATCCATGCCCGAGGCACGATTCGAACCTGCGAACGAAGCGGTCGCGCGGTTACAGACTGTAGCGCCTAGAACCAGTCAGCCACTCAGGCTGGCCATTCCAGCCACACAGCTGGTCTGATATTCCGTACGCTCTTATTTTGTTTATCAGGCGACAGTGCGGTACTGTATCGAACGCCTTCCGGAAGTCAAGGAAAACAGCATCTACCTGTGAACCGGTATTTAATATTTTATGGGTTTCACGAACAAACAAAGCGAGTTGGGTCTCACACGATCGCTGTTTTCGGAATCCATGTTGATTCCTACAGAGTAGATTCTGGGTTTCCAGAAACGACATGATACGCGGGCAAGAAACATGTTCTAAAATTCTACAACACATCGACGTCAGAGATATAGGCCTATAGTTTTGCGCTTCTGCTCGACGACCCTTCTTGAAGACTGGGACTACCTGTGCTCTTTTCCAATCATTTGGAACCTTCCGTTCCTCTAGAGACTTGCGGTACACGGCTGTTATGAGGGGGGAAAGTTCTTTCGTGTACTCTGTGTAGAATCGAATTGGTATCCCGTCAAGTCCAGTGGACTTTCCTCTGTTGAGTGATTCCAGTTGCTTTTCTATTCCTTGGACACTTATTTCGATGTCAGCCATTTTTTCGTTTGTGCGAGGATTTAGAGAAGGAATTGCAGTGGGGTCTTCCCTTGTGAAACAGCTTTGGAAAAAGGTGTTTAGTATTTCAGCTTTTCGCGTGTCATCCTCTGTTTCAATTCCATCATCATCCCGGGGTGTCTGGATATGCTGTTTCGAGCCACTTACTGATTCAACGTAAGACCAGAACTTCCTAGGATTTTCTGTGAAGTCGGTACATAGAATTTTACTTTCGAATTCACTGAACGCTTCACGCATTGCCCTCCTTACGCTAACTTTGACATCGTTTAGCTTCTGTTTGTCTCAGAGGTTTTGGCTGCGTTTAAACTTGCAGTGAAGCTTTCTTTGCTTTCGCAGTAGTTTCCTAACTTTGTTGTTGAACCACGGTGGGTTTTTCCCGTCCCTCACAGTTTTACTCGGCACGTACCTGTCTAAACCGCTTTTTACGGTTGCCTTGAACTTTTTCCTTAAACACTCAACATTGTCAGTGTCGGAACATAAATTTTCATGTTGATCTCTTAGATAGTCTGAAATTTCCCTTCTATTACTCTTTCTAAACAGATAAACCTTCCTCTCTTTTTTTATATTCCTATTTACTTTCATATTCAGGGATGCTGCAACGGCCTTATGATCACTGATTCCCTGTTCTGCGCTTACAGAGTCGAAAAGCTGGGGTCTGTTTGTTATCAGTAGGTCCAAGATGTTATCTCCACGAGTCGATTCTCGGTTTAATTGCTCGTGGTAATTTTCGGATAGTGCACTCATTATAATGTCACTCGATGCTCTGTCACTACTACCCGTCCTAAACATCTGTTGTCTAGGAACTCTTCAATCCAATCACAGAATTTGTCTGATAGTCCATATTCTCTTACTTTGTTCTTTAAACGACTGTCGGGAACTGTATCGAACGCCTTGCGGAAGTAAAGAAATACGGCATCTACCTGGGAAACCGTGTCTATGGCTCTCTGAGTCTCGTGGACGAATAGCGCGAGCTGGATTCACACGATCGCTTTTTCGCAACCCATGCTGGTTCCTACAGAGTAGATTTCTAGTCTCCAGAAAAGTCATTATACTCGAACATAATACGTGTTCCAAAATTCTACAACAGATCGACGTTAGAGATATAGGTCTACAGTTCTGCACATATGTTCGACGACCCTCCTTGAAAACGGGGATGACCTGTGCCCTTTTCCAATCCTTTGGAACGCTACGCTCTTCTAGAGACCTACGTTACACCGCTGCAAGAAGGGGGCAAGTTCCTTCGCGTACTCTGTGTAAAATCGAACTGGTTTCCCATCAGGTACAGCGCCCTTTCCTATTCTGAGTGATTTTAATTGTTTCTCTATCCCTCTGTCGTCTATTTCGATATCTACCATTTTGTCATCTGTGCGACAATCTAGAGTAGAAACTACAGTGCAGTCTTCCTCTGTGAAGCAGCTTTAGAAAAAAGACATTTAGTCTTTCGACCTTTCATCTATCATCCTCTGTTTCAGTACCATTTTGGTCACAGAGTGTCTGGATATTTTGTTTTGATCCACCTACCGCTTTGACATAAGATCAAAATTTCTTAGGATTTTCTGCCAAGTCAGTACATATAACTTTACTTTCGAATTCATTGTACGCCTCTCGCATAGCCCTCCTCACACTACATTTCGCTTCACGTAATTTTTTTTTTTTTTTGTCTGCAAGGCTTTGGCTATATTTATGTTTGCTGTGAAGTTCCCTTTGCTTCCGCAGCAGTTTTCTAACTCGGTTGCTGTACCACAGTGGCTCTTTTCCATCTCTTACGATCTTGCTTGGCATATACTCATTTAATGCATATTGTACGATGGTTTTGAACTTTGTTCACTGACCCTCAACACTATCTGTACTTGAGACAAAACTTCTGTGTTGAGCCGTCAAGTACTCTGAAATCTGTTTTTGTCAGTTTTGCTAAACAGAAAAATCTGCCTACATTTTTTAATATTTATTTTTACTGCTGAAATCATCGATGCAGTACCGCTTTATGATCGCTGATTCCCTGTTCTGCGTTAACTCTCTTGTACGCTGCATAGGTTTTTCGTAAGTGGTTGCCGTTTCTCCTATAATGGCTTTTCCCAGAGCTCTCACAGCGTACCGAAAACTTCGCATGCCCATTTTACAAAAGATATCATGTTGTCGGTGACGTTTCATGTCGTCTCACAACGTTACGCCTACCCATCAATAAGACGCTATTACCTTTAAGAAAACCTAGAGGAAATTTCCTCTTACTTATGAGCACTGGCACGTATTTATCAAAATTAAATTAAAGATGCCGTAAGTTTCACCATACATATGCGTTACCGTTACTCCGATCACGCCTCTATGGCACTTCCTAAAATTATTATTACTGATTAATACTATCTATCGACGCTTCCGTACTAGCTTCCATCTCTCCACAGTTCTTCGTGGAGGACAAATATTTGCGGAGATATATGTAGTACCTCCCTTAACAAATTATAGTCTGCCATGGTGTTCAACACTTTTTGAATATGTATGAGTGCGAAAACTACCTACTCACCTGAATGTCTGATTTGCAATACCTCGCTTGTGAAGAAAGCTTGTTTAGTGTGAGTGCTGTATCATGAGTGCTTGGTTTAGTGTGAGTGCTTTATCAAAATTCCATACATGTTATTAGTGGGAAAATTTTTGTTCTTAAAGTACGTTACCGTTAATCTCAAAGCATCACCGACTGAAAGCTGAGTCATACAGTGCCACAGTTGAGTTATACTCGTATGTAATTTTGAAATAATGTTTTAACATGCGCTCTTTACATTACATTTAAGTGAACAGGCAATTCTATGTTCGAATAGCGTATTATGTTGCAAGTTAAAAAATGGGATAGAAACAGCGAAACATGTTTGTTGCCCTTATATTTTCCACAGGCTTGACTTAGAAATTCAGGCGAAGAATGAGGAGTATTTCTCAAAATGGAAGTTCCTCAGAATTGAAGCAAATATAGGCAATAATATTGTACTCTTTTGTTACGCACTCCGTCTTCAGACCACAAGTCCCCTATGGGGACCATCCGACCGCCGTATCATCCTCAGATGAGGATGAGTATAGAAGGGGCGTGTGGTCAGCATACCGCTGTCCCGGTCGTTATGATGGTTTTCTGTGACCGGAGCCGTTACTGTTCGGTCATGTCGCTCCTCAGTTCGCATCACGAAGCTGAGTGCACCAAGAAAAATAGCAACAGTGCACGGCGGCCCGGATGGTCACCCATCCAACTGCCATCCACGCCTGACTCCGTTTAACCTCGGTGTTCTGACGGGAACCGTTGTATCCACTGCGGAAAGGCCGTTGCTCACTCTTTCGGTTAGTCCAGATAAAGCTTTCGTCATACTTCCAACAACATAAAAATTATAATTAATATGTCTAAACAGAGTAAACTATTATTTTATGTTTAATGATATTTTACGTTGTAAACTGGGAAGCAGTGGTCGATAGCAGATACTGAGGAATTTAAGATGAATTTTGTAAACTTCCGCCCCGTAACGATTGCTGAACTTAGATATTAGAGGTGTTTTCTAGCAACTCGCTAACTTGCAGGTCAGTGTCATGGAGGTCGAATTCTGTTTCGTTTAAGCTGAAACGAGGAAATAGGGTTGAACCGGATGCATCATTTGGTGCTTTCACCGAAAGTTATACGTCATGTACAAAATTATTTATAAACTCAGACACTAACGTACTCTTAATAAAAACGACAAAAGATGTCCATTTCGTTAAATCCTATTCTGATGAGATGTTCCATAACTTTTGGAAAGTAATCGTATTTCGTATTTTTGTCCACGCGAATGAAATTTATTCTAGCCAGTGAGTTGCAATACTGATAAAATACACTTCGAGTGAGAATAGAGCCAGAGGGGCAATATCAAAAACCCTGAATTATAAACACACTACTGGGATATTGAGAGCTTAAAGAGTTTCTTAGAGTTATATGTAAAACAGTCAGTAGTTCCCAGGAAACCTTGATATGACCTTGATTACATGCAGGGCATGCAACGATTAATCCTCATTATTGATTACCCTTTTAGACACTACGCAAAATTTTCATGAGTATACTAATGCGCGATAGGAATTAGAGTAGACGCGCTTTCTAGCAAGAACAGTTATTATACGGACTAGCAATCTACATTGGCCACAATAAAGCATTAGAACCGTTTTATATTTCGTATTGTCGTGTGACGGAAATTATTCCCGGCTGTATCTTCACAATCTTTTTTCGTCTTATTATTTTGCTACGTATCTACTCCCCTGTCATCTCGGGACATTTGTTCCATTATAATGGAAACACATTGTGTTACAACATATAATCCTGAAATAACTCGATATAATCAGGAATTTACTCCATACTGTCACTGAACTGGCTGTTTCGAATATACGTAGGTAGAATCATAAGTCTAAGTTGTAATTTGGGATAACAGTATTGAACACAAATGAACTTAACATTGAAGTGACCATTGCCACGACTTATTCGCTAATGATACAGGCTACACTTTTCTGACCCGAAAAGTGTGGTATTGTTGTGGAGGACGTTATTACAGACTGATACTGAATTCCTGGCGGGGACCGCAAATCTGTTTATGCTGATATCTGTCAGGCTGCCACTGATTACGCCATAATCAGAAATCCGTGACGTGTCGTTAATCAAATCTGACATTACCTGCAGGAAATGAATACGAATTAGTGCCACTTCCCCGAGTAATACATTCACATTAAGCCTTACGTCGTTCGGTCAAACGAACGCGTATCATACTCCGGAGCTAAATCTGATAGCAACTTCGATAAAAGCAGCGATTGAAAAATATTTGCGGTGTGATCTTAACAATAAATAAAATATTTATATATTCAGTCACCTCAAATGCTACTAAATTCAAAGACTCTTTTTACGACTGTTATTTTTTTAAGCTGTAAGCATTTTCAGCTCCACGGACTTTGTAAAGCTACCTGCAAACACATGTTGTTAGTGAGTAACTGCATATCCATATCTACTTGTAACTAATAATTTTGTATAAATCCATCGTTGTACTTACTTTCATAACAAATAATTAACGCTGTCCCTGTCGAACTTGCACTTCCGCGTAGTTTAGTTATAGCGCAAACCGTACTACACCTTTGTAATGTTTCAGCAGTGGAATTCTCCTGCTGAGCCGTATTCGTTAAGACAGTTCGGTCAACGATGTTACACGGTTATATAAATTACATTATTCATCAATGGAGCTGTGTGTTGTAACAGTAAATTCTTTGCTAATATTTGCTGGTGTGGGTCTTTGAAAATCAACCACTACATTTTCAGCCACTCTTATGTGCCTAACACATGTAATGAATTGCCCAACAAATTCTAATGGCCGAAATTGTCTTAATGACAAGTTGTCCTTATATGTGTGCTGAAGGCGAATGCTATAGGTTTGTGGTCCGTATACACGATGAACGCTCTGGTTTCAAAGTACGAGCGAAAGTGCAGCACTGCTTCATATGCGGCTAATAGCTCGCTATCAAAAGGGCGCTATTTGATTTGGGATGCCGTGAGCTTTGGGGAGAAAAAACTAAAGTGCTACCAACAATCATCAACAGAATGATAGAGAGCGGCACTAATTGCCTGCTGGCTGGAGTCTGCAAATACTGTTGAAGGGTCGTCATGTACTGGATGGGCTAACAGAATTGCTTTCTGCAAGCTGGCTTTCACCAGCTTGAAAGCGCCCTGTCCGGTGTCCGCTGGAGTGGCCACCGACCTGTGGCGTACTTAGCTGCCACAGCTACTGTCAGGGGTGCTTGTACTTCGGCTGCTCCTGGTAGAAGTTTACGACTCCTAGGAATCTCCTCAACTGATCAAAGTCTGTCGGGTGGGGACTGTCTTACATGATTTCAGTCTTGTCTTTCAATAGTCGGTTGCCAAACGCTGAAACGACGTATCCAACGTATCTGCGTCTGACGCCGAGTACACTCTGCTTCGTTGACCACTACACCATAGTTGTGCATTCGGTCACAGACTGCTTTGAGGTATTCTTCGTGCTTTGCGGTGGTTCTGGAAAATACCAAGACGCCGTCCAGGTACGCAAAGCAAATGTTCTGTCCTCTAAGGAATTTGTGCACAAAACGTTTCTATGTCTGTGCAGCATTTTTCAATCCGAAGGGCATTCGTAAGAAGTCGAAGAATCTAAATGGAGCTATCACACCGATCTTTGGTAAGTCTTCATTCCCCTCTGGTATGTGGTTATATGCCTTCTTGCAATCGATTACGCTGAATATCGTGGATCCTGCTAGTACGTTTGTGAACCGAGAGACTGTGCGTTATATCTGGGCCCGGTAATCCCCACAGGACCTCCAAGTGCCACCCTTCTTCTTTGATAGGTGTAGTGGGGACGCCAAGGGGCTATTTAACCTATGGATGACGCCCGTTTGTAGCAAATCTCCGAACTCCGCCTTTGCTGTCGCGAAACGATCGGGACCCAATCTTCTCGGCCGTCGTGAGACCGGTTGTCCTGGTGTGGTGTACTGTGTTAAGCAACACTGCGTTACTTGTTCTCCACTACCAAAGTTGTTCACAGCACTTCGGCCCAGAGGCCCTGTGACGAACTCGACACCAGTTTTTATCTGTGCTGCATTGACGTTTATGTCCATCCCGTGTTGACGAATAAAGTACGCTCCAAAGATAAGCTCTGAGAAATCTGCCAGCACGAAATTTTATGTAAATTCCGTCCAAAATTCGAAATCCGCTTCTGTTTCGCTAAATCTATTGGTCGCTTTGGGCGAATTTTTTGCAGCCATGAGCCGAGTAGGCTTGGCTGACGTTCTTTTTCCTGTCCCTACTGGTAATGTGCTAACGTCGGAGACCTAATTGACGAGATAGTAACAGTCCGCCTTAACTTCTCTTACATACAATCTGCGTGACAATGTTAGTAGAATGGCTTGGTTATTCGTTCGCACCGGCCGCTGTGGCCGCTGTAGGCGCTTCAGTCCGGAACCGCGCTGCTGCTACGGTCGCAGGTTCGAATCCTGCCTTGGGCAAGGCGGTGTGTGATGTCCTTAGGTTAGTTAGGTTTAAGTAGTTCTAAGTCTAGTGGACTGATGACCTCAGATGTTAAGTCCCATAGTGCTTAGAGCCATTTGAGCGATTTGTTCGTTCGATGGGGTTCTGTTAGGACGTCGACTGTCTTTGTATGGCGCTTTTGTTGAGCTCCGCCCACCGCTGGCGCCGTTTGGGTATGAAGACGAAGAAGTACACCTCAGGGCTCCCTCCCCCATACGAAGATGATACATAAATGTTGAATCTTGCCTCTTCTTATAATATTGTTTATTCTTACTGTCAGTGTGTTGTTGCTGTATCTCCTTTGTATCTTCTACTAATGTCACTACCTGTTTCTGCAACGCTTCTATCTGGTCTCGCAAATGTTCGTATTGCCTGTTAACATCTGTGTGCCGCTCTTTTCGCTTAGCCGCATTCTCTTGCGCCTTGCTTTCCTCGTGCAATTTAAGTGCGCTCGGTGTGTTTGTGTTGTCTAACGTTGCATACACTTTGTCTGCAACCGGAATATCGCATTGATGTCAGTACTGCAGTACGCAACAGCAGCTCCTTGCGCCATAACTGGCAGCTGTGCCATCCCAAGTATCGCAGCGTGGGGTCTGATAAGTCCTTTTCACTGACGATACTTCGTAAATGTCGCCAGAATTCTGCTGGAGTATGGTATGTGGTGGGCATCATGGATACAAAGTAACCTCGAATACTGTTCTTAACCTTGAATGCATCATGTCATCATTCCCCAAACCCCTCTCCCCTTCCTACTCCTTCCTCTCCCCACCCCCACTCCAGCCCATCACAGCCTCATATTTTAGGAGACATTAAAATGAAACAATCAATTAAAATCCAATGCGGTGGAACTGACCCAACTGTGTTAGTGGAAAATTTGTAAAAAGTAATCAAAAAGTTGTGGTACTAGCCACGTTGTGCTCCAGACCTTCTCCCCTTCCCCTCTGCAGCTTATCACAGGAAAATATGAAATTGTGGCAGCCGGTCAGAATGTACATGAGAGGTTCTGGTGCGAAGTTCAAATTCCATAAACTGCGTCCGCATATAGTCCTCGGTGTATAAACAGTGTAATGTTGAAATTGTGCTGTCGATTGCGCAAAAAATGGTGTCAAGCCCATAGACATGCAGAAAATTTACGTAACCTTCATTTGAAAGCTAAAGATATTTGCGTTTAATTGTGTATGCCGCTGTTTAATTAGCATAATATTAAAATGATACAGACAGTCCCATAACGACGGTGTGAAGTTCAATGACATGCACTGTTTCCATAAACGTCACTTGAAAATCAAATACATATGCATAACATGGCTTTAGATATTTGGCTCTGAATTGCACACGCACACACACACACACACACACACACACACACACACCACACACACACACATACACACACACACACACACACACACATACAGAGGCTTGTGGGCGAGGACAATGATCGTCAGTTGATTGGATAGTAGTGAGTGGAACAAAAATGTTCAGTGTACAGACCGATCAACATTAACCTGCATGTTAATGAGTGGAAGGTTTACAGATCGACTGGCTATGATGGTGACGGCAGTCCTATCAACGGCAAAGCTCCTGCAGTGAGTTTAAGTACTTTTTAAGACACCACCATGCTGAGACAGCAGAAAAAACTGTGATTACTATGCATTAGTCAGCAAATACAGTGTCTTGCTGTTGCAGCATCATATTTCTGATTTCCCATATTCCTAAGGTCTATGAGCGAAGCTCTGAGGTATACAACACCCAATCCCTGAAATAGAGAAAAGACAAGCGGAACTCTTATTTCCGTGCCAAAATTTTGAAGTGCAAAAGTTTTGCTTTTAAAATAAACATTTCTGCTCCTCAAGATGCATGTTATAACCCAACACACCACGCAATTTAAGACAACACAATATTAGTGAGCTATTGAGAGGAGGCTCTGTGACACCACAGCGACCACCAGGGGACGTTTGCTTGCTCATTGCACTCTGCAAACGTAATACTTGCTCTATGATTCTGAATGCATTTTCAATTCTTCTGTGAACTCAAATATAATCCCTCATGTGAACAGTTATCAAATGTGCGAAAATCACTTTTTGTGGACGTATCTCAACTGATAGAATGTTGTCACATGCAAACTCCCATCCTTCTACTCAGTCTTCCGCTTTATTTTCCACAATACCGCAAACTTGAAGAAATGTCAATGCTTCGGTAAAATAACTCATCTACATATTGAGCAAACGATCGCATTTTTCACCAGTGCTCATTACCATTCATTTACCCTAGAGGGAAAGGAAAAGAGCATGTAAGTGGCTTACAAATGCTGCATTATTCTTTTTTATGCAAATAATTGCCCACATTATATAATTAGAATCATGATGGAAAGCTCAGAACTGCACTTCCGTTGTCTCTCAAGATTACAGATAAGCACTGTCTCAAATGTCGCACATTAAAGCAAGAAACTGCAGCAAATTGTTGCAAAAATCGCCACATCGTAAAATTAATACGGGATGTATTTGCCATTAATATCAGCTTCAACTATGCTGCAAGACTTTCAGTGACACATCTGAATGCACGCTGAAACCCATTTTTATTCAATGACCGCCGGCCGCGGTGGCCGAGCGGTTCTATGCGCTACAATCTGGAACCGCGCGACCGCTGCAGACGCAGGTTCGAATCCTGCCTCGGGCATGGGTGTGTGTGATGGCCTTATGTTAGTTAGGTTTAAGTAGTTCTAAGTTCTAGGGGACTGATGACCTCAGAAGTTAAGTCCCACAGTGCTCAGAGGCATTTGAACCATATTCAATGACCACCGAGAAAGATGACGCAGTTGTTTAGCACACTGACTCGCATTCGGATTACGTCGGTTCAAACCCGTGTTCGGCCATCCTGATTTAGGTTTACCGTGATTTCCCTAAATCGCTTCAGACAAACGCTGGGATGGTTCCTTAGAATGGGCACGGCCAACTTCCTTTCAACCAAGTAACCATCCAACCAAGTTATTCAATGGCGGAAATCAGAGATGGTAGTAGTGTTGGATGCTCAGGTCTGTCAGCATTGCAAGTGATCCCAAATGTATTCCATCATAGTCATGCAAGAACTCTGACCCAACTTTGCTGCTCCGTCCATTTTGGGCCTATTATAGACCACAAATCATTACTTCACAGGAGCTGTGATGTTGGTGCAAAGGAACATCACCTCCTCTGCTATACGCAATACACAGTGCTGCATAATATCTAAACACTTCGAAGAACACGACACGTTCTCAGTACGGATTAAGAAAATACTGTTCTTGAGAAACACAACTGGCCTTCTATTCACACGAAGTACTGAGAGTTATCAACAGGTGATCTAAGGGTAAACAATAAACTGTTAACAGTTAAACAATTAAATGGTGAAATGATTAACCAGTGAAACAGTTAATCCTTGAAATTGTGAAAGTAGGTAAATGGTTAAACAGTGAAATATTTAAATGGTTAAACGGTAAATGGTAAACCCTGAACGGTCTTCGTTTACCGCCTAGTAAAGTCATCGGATGATCAATACGAAACTCAAAATGTGCTACTAATTACCTATATTTTATTTACCTTACCACTGATATCATAAGCTGATAATATCGAGTTGTTTTGTTTATAATAGTGCACAGTTCCAAAAGTCCTTCTGTAGTTCCTTGAGATTAGCCAGTACACAACAGCGAACAATCTGCAGACACCGTCTGGTAAAACTTTTAGATGGACAAGAAAATTAGTACGATTTTCAGAAATCAATTAAGACAGAACCTGATTGTTTGCCTATATCTACCATTTTCAAAAAATCGTAAATTAAAACACGATCTAAGTTGTCGCGCGAACACTGCTGTGAAAGGTGGCTTCGTCAGTATCACTTCGATTGTCTTCGTATGGTAAACGACGTCGGCTACGCAGAGCACGAAGTTTTACTACTACGATATTCCATGCAGAATTTCACTGGAAACCGCCGTCTCCATCAGTAAGCGGCTCAGGCAGTCGTGTTACCATTGATTCATTGATCATGGACCTCCAAAAGTTTGCCTTACGGACAAGAATCTTCGTTTGGTTGTACTTTATCAGATGACCCGTGGAAATACACTCCTGGAAATTGAAATAAGAACACCGTGAATTCATTCTCCCAGGAAGGGGAAACTTTATTGACACATTCCTGGGGTCAGATGCATCACATGATCACACTGACAGAACCACAGTCACATAGACACAGGCAACACAGCATGCACAATGTCGGTAATTGTACAGTGTATATCCAACTTTCGCAGCAATGCAGGCTGCTATTCTCCCATGGAGACGATCGTAGAGATGCTGGATGTAGTCCTGTGACACGGCTTGCCATGCCATTTCCACCTGGTGCCTCAGTTGGACCAGCGTTCGTGCTGGACGGGCAGACCGCGTGAGACGACGCTTCATCCAGTGCCAAACATGCTCAATGGGGGACAGATCCGGAGATCTTGCTGGCCAGGGTAGTTGACTTACACCTTCTAGAGCACGTTGGGTGGCACGGGATACATGCGGACGTGCATTGTCCTGTTGGAACAGCAAGTTCCCTTGCCGGTCTAGGAATGATAGAACGATGGGTTCGATGACGGTTTGGATGTACCGTGCACTATTCAGTGTCCCCTCGACGATCACCAGTGGTGTACGGCCAGTGTAGGAGATCGCTCCCCACACCATGATGCCGGGTGTTGGCCCTGTGTGCCTCGGTCGTACGCAGTCCTGATTGTGGCGCTCACCTGCACGGCGCCAAACACGCATACGACCATCATTGGCACCAAGGCAGAAGCGATTCTCATCGCTGAAGACGACACGTCTCCATTCGTCCCTCCATTCACGCCTGTCGCGACACCACTGGAGGCGGGCTGCACGATGTTGGGGCGTGAGCGGAAGACGGCCTAACGGTGTGCGGGACCGTAGCCCAGCTTCATGGAGACGGTTGCGAATGGTCCTCGCCGATACCCCAGGAGCAACAGTGCCCCTAATTTGCTGGGAAGTGGCGGTGCGGTCCCCTACGGCACTGCGTAGGATCCTACGGTCTTGGCGTGCATCCATGCGTCGCTGCGGTCCGGTCCCAGGTCGACGGGCACGTGCACCTTCCGCCGACCACTGGCGACAACAACGATGTACTGTGGAGACCTCACGCCCCACGTGTTGAGCAATCCGGCGGTACGTCCACCCGGCCTCCCGCATGCCCACTATACGCCCTCGCTCAAAGTCCGTCAACTGCACATACGGTTCACGTCCACGCTGTCGCGGCATGCTACCAGTGTTAAAGACTGCGATGGAGCTCCGTATGCCACGGCAAACTGGCTGACACTGACGGCGGCGGTGCACAAATGCTGCGCAGCTAGCGCCATTCGACGGCCAACACCGCGGTTCCTGGTGTGTCCGCTGTGCCGTGCGTGTGATCATTGCTTGTACAGCCCTCTCGCAGTGTCCGGAGCAAGTATGGTGGGTCTGACACGCCGGTGTCAATGTGTTCTTTTTTCCATTTCCAGGAGTGTACAATGTTGGGGGATAGCGGTCTTACTGACTATAAGAATCTATGCCGCTGATGTTCTACGATGCGTTCTTGCACTGTGCGCGTCGTTTACCTTATCTAAAATTCGCCTCATCTCAAGGAATTCTGCCAATACCTACCCTGCTCAACTTTAAGTCGTCTTGAAGAGATTCCAATACCACCGAGATTTTAGAAGCAGGACGAAAAACGGCTCTAACTAGAAGTCTTCTTAACATTCTGCCTGCTTTGGCTGAAACATTGGCAATATATAGTAAATAAACAGTCATCCTCAACCTCTTGCTTGTCTTGTCATTTGCATGTCTGTAACGCCCTCTGTACTTGCTGAGGCGGACATCCATTTATCTGTAAAACAGTTTTCAGGTGCTCCAATTCCGTTTGCAGATTATCGTCATCCGAGATGGTATAAGCTCGGTGGATTAAAGGTTTTTCGAACACAAGTTGCTTGTGCTGGATGGTGGCAACTAGTAGCTTGCCGATACAGGTCTGGATGAATGGGGTTTCGGAACAGCGAATGCTCAAGTGTGTCATCGATCTTACTTCGCACCAAGTCTAAATCCGGCATGCAACCATCTTTGTCCATCTCCTTAGTAAATATTATGTTTTAATATATGGTGTTCAGAGGTTGAAGGAATTCTTGGAAACTGTCCAAACCATAAGGCTAAACTACAAAAGTGTCATCAGCGTACCGCCAAAATACGATTGTTTTCAAAACAGCTGAGGCGACTGTTCACTCCTCAAAATCTTGCATAAGTAGATTGATCACCAGGGTAGACAAAGAATTCACCATGGTGACACTGTCACACTGTCCAAAAAACTCGTCGTTCAATAAAAAGTATGTCGAGGACACAATGTTATCGAACAAAACTGTTGCCGATGAGATGCATAGAGCCGACCAGAGGCACATTTGTAAACTATGAAACGTCATCAGAACTGACCAACACGTTGTTGCTTTCCAGCTTAAGTGACTGTAATCTGCTGAAAAAAAAAGTTAGACTATCTTATGTGATGTGCAAATTTGCCTACAAGTAAAGTATTCGGCCAAATCCTAGGCGGATACTCCTATATTGCTTTCTATAGGACGTAAATGAACACCTCCTTCGTGGGCCTTGAATAGTCCACACAGCCTTGGTGGGACTGAACTGTTTGGCCTCAGTCTCTGAATTATCTCCTTTGCTTTCTATAGGACGTAAATGAACACCTCCTTCGTGTGCCTTGAACAGTCCATACAGCCCTGGTAGGACTGAACTGTTTGGTCTTTGAATGATCTCCTTTGGTAGAGAACTATTATATATAAGTTCTGCTGATTTTCGCATCACTCGATTAGTAAGATCCTTATCGATTTCGAATACGTTGTATCGCTCAATAAAACATTGTTATTATTAATTTAGTCCTCATTTGGCATGAGAAAAGTAGCATTACATTTATCCGTCTTGAGTACTACGTTATCCACGTCTCCTGGTAAGTTACGGAGAGCTGCTCTCTCTATACGACAGATGTTGCTCTTCGGTGGTCCGGCTCTCGTCAACATACGGCATGACGCCCTACGAAATTCCTTTGGCTGAGCCTACTGGAAGACGGCGCACAGCTTCCCGTCGGGTAGACCGTTCTCAGGGTGCAAGTCTTTCGATTTGACGCCACTTGGGGGACTTGCGCGTCGATGGGGATGAAATGACGATGATTAGAACAACACAACACCCAGTCCCTGAGCAGAGAAAATCTCCGACCCAGCGGGGAATCGAACCCGGGCTCTTATGACTGACAATCGATCGCGCTGACCACTCAGCCACCGGGGGCAGATAGCTTCGTCGCTGAAACTGACAAAGTCCACTAGTTGTGGTGAAATATGTGTAGGAACAAAATTAAGACCTCTTTCCAACACGGAGACATTCGAGTCTTCTATAGATTTCCCCGTCAAGTTGATAACAGATTATCGAGTAGGAACTTCCTGCGGCAACCGCGTTGATAGTCGTTCAGTCTTTCTACTCTGCCTCGTCGTAACTTTGTCATGAACCCAGTTCCCTTTGGCCCATGGCGCACCATCCACCACGGGCGAAGGCAACTTCGATAGTCGTACTAATCCAGTGATGCAAAAAAACTGCAGAACTTCTTTCTAATAGTTCTCTACCAAAGGAGGTCATTAAGAGACTGATACCAGATAGTTTAGTCCTACTTAGTCCGCATGGAGCGTTCAAGGTCCATAAAGGAGGTGTGCCTTTACGTACTACAGTAAGCAATATTGCGGCAGTCAGCTATGATTTGGCCAAATACTTGGCGTCTTTACTGAAAAACATTGTAGGAAAGTTTCCATTACACATATTCTAGTGATTTTATCAGGAGGCTACAGTATCTTAAGCTGGGACGCAACGACTTATTGGTCGTTTCGATGTCGTTTCGCTTTTTACATATGTGCCTCTGGTCGATTCACTTCATATCATCGACAATTGCTTTGTTTGAATACACTGTTTTCTCGACATACCATTTATTTAACAACGACTTTTTTTAACAGGGTCGCCATGGAGAGCCCTTTGTCTACCCTGGTGACCAGTCTTTTATGCAAGGTTTTGAGGAGCGAATTTTCACCTCAAAAGTTTTGAAAACAACCGTATTTTGGTGGTACGTTGATGACACTTTTATAATTTGGCCTCATGCTTTGGACAGTATCCACGAGTTCCTTCACTGTCTGAATTCCGTAAAAGGCAACCTCAAATTTACTATGGAAATGGAGATGCAAGGTAGCTTGCCGGTTGTAGACTTATTGGTGCGATGTAAGAGCGATGGCACACCAGAGCATTCGGTTTTCAGGTAACCCATTCATTCAGATCTGCAAGTTACAAGTTGCCACAATCCGGCACAAACGATGGACGTTCCTAAGACCTTAATCCACCGAGCTAACACTATTTCGGAAGCCGCTACTGTGTAAACGGAGGTGGACCAAACTGTGTTGCAGAACAATGGATATTCGTCCAAGCAAGTACACTACACACATACAATCGACAAGACTAACAAGAGGACATGGATGACTGCTTATGTACACTATATCAGAAATAGTTCTGCCATAACAAGACGAATGTTAAGAAAACATAAGTTAAAGCAGTTTTTCGTCCTCCTTCAAAAATCTTGGCGCTGTTGGGGTCTGTTCAAGACGACTTAAAGTGGCGCCAGGCAGGTGTTAAATATTCCGTGTAATACGACAAATCTTACATCGGACAAACGATCGCACGTTGCAGGAACGTATGAGCGGCATGGTTCCTTTTGGGGGAATAAGACCACTAACGCCGAACATTGTTTTTTGTCCTCGTCATTTGATGAAACACAACCACATGAAGTTTATGGCCCAACTCCAAACTTTTGAAGCTCCATCATAAATGGAACAGTGGTAATACGACTGTCTGAGTCCCTTAGTAATCGAGACGGTTGCTTCCAGTTTTATTCTTCATATAAGTAATTACAAGTAATGCGTTTCCCATCGAAAAAAATGTGTTAAAATCAGTTATGATTGTCTACAATGCATTTGTTGGGATTCAGATTTTAATAACCTGATAAGTACTAGCAAAATACCTAGTTGTGATGGGTTTAAGGATCTCAGACCGACTTAAAAATTGGGGAACGTTCCAAATTTACGATTTCACTTGGGCTTTAAAAGAAATTGTTAAACTTGGCGTTAACGGTAGTTTAGATAAAGGATTGTACTCGGGAATACCTAGAAATTTGTCGAAAATGATTACAGAAGAAAACCGTGGTAAACGTTGATTATAACACTGATGCTTTTTGCTTCAAATGGTCAAATATAGCCAGCTTGTACCCAGAAAATAGCAATGTGAGCCACATGTCTAAATCATGTTCATATTTACAAACATTGAACTTTGCGAATATTTCATATCTTACTGAACTGAATCGTGTGGATATATTTGGAATGACAAAATGAATGTATATGTTGATGCATACTGAATTTAGTGCTCTGAAATGAGGTCGATGGTTGAAGGAAGGGCAGAAGAGGACCACGAAGGAAAAGAGTTTCAGGTGGTTCCATTGTATGTCTCGAAACATTAGAAACGCTAGAAACATGTGAATCCTTCAATGCTACCTGTTGCAAACAAAGAAATATACCATTTCTGCTACATAAAAAAACCTTAAAAATAGCGCGTTGTGCTACTCACAATCACATATGCGAGTAGCATGTTAATTTCATTCTAAGGAGAAGTTAGAGGTATATTTAGATAAATATTCACTACTGAAATCAGTCAAAAGTACCACACTTAAACAGATAATGAATTCGTAAGGTATGAGTCGTACAACAAAGAATTAAATCCTGCATTCGTCATGTACGCAGATATCGGTTTCTTACTGCAACTAGCAGTTAATAACGAGATTCATGTGCACATATACCTTTCTACGTCCAAAACAGGTACAGCTACGGCTATTCAAAGTTTCAACTGCATCTAGGTACAGGTTGCATGTAATGGTTTAGGAAAAGGCTCTAACACATTGTTCAATGAATAAGAAATTAATTACTGCAAAACAAGATGCGGATTGTTAATATAGAAAAGGAAGAAGAGTCTGCACAGCACAAATCTGCCGCATTTGCAAAGGACGCTTCACGCAGACTGATTTCAGATCACCGCCATTTTAGCGGCAGATTTAGTGATGCTGGGCATGATAACTATAGTTTAAATTATAAACGTAATTTTGTAGTGTGCCTGTTGTGTTCTACGATCTATCGAACTACGATTCACAGTTTATAATCATGAACCTCCACAAGTAAGAGCAGGAAACGACTAAAAAATTGCAGGTTCTGGTTTTGGGATTTTAACAAACGAGTTTGATAAACCCATCGCAGGGGCCTATCTAGACCTAATATTTGGTTTATAGAGTCCTTGAACTTACTGGTATTCCGTCTAGATAAGTGTGGCTTACAAACTTGTAACTGACAAATCCGTTTTGTTAGAGGACCAGTTACAGCTGACTGAGGCGTTCCAAATCTTGCTGACCAGTGAAAAAAACAATCGAAACACAGGAATACCAAAGACCATGCAGTGTGTACACTTTATTTGAATGCAAGACATTACCAGAGTACTCCAACTAACATTTGAAAACCGACGCATTGCAGATTTCGGATGTGTTTGTAAACTTCTGCACACTCTGTGTTAAAATAGACGAACTATATCTGACCCATTATGTGACCTGACCTGCCTAGATATGGGACGCGTTGCTGATAACTACAGCAGTAAAACTGCAACATTACGGACACAGACCGATTACAGTTCATTATAGCGCAACAACAGAGGTTCTGTTGTTATCTGCTCACATAGTACATGCAGTTGCTAGCAGCAGACTTTCATGGCTGACTATGATGAAAGGAAAGATAATTTATATTTCATAAACTTCGACGTTAACAGTCTGTACCACTGAGTAAGGTCTCAGTATTACCACTATCGGATGTGGCAAGTCTGTGGACAATTTTGATATAATGAGTGTACCTAATAACTCGGAAATAGGGTACACTTTAGAAGTGGCTCTTCAGTATTCGGAAAGTTTAAGGAGCATCACTCTGATCTACCATGTGCTGAGCACATTGAACCACTGCGTAGCATCAGCAAGTACTGTGATCCAGAGAAGCTCATTTTCACAACATACGAGATAAGAGAAACTGTATAATTCACGACAGAAATTTATAGCCAAGATAACGTGATTCCATAACGTTCCACGGATAAAAACGTATATTTATATTAATGGTGAGTAACATGTGAATACCAAGAAAGATGTCAGAATAAACTTATTCACACTCACAAATAATAACGTTTTCTGGAAAACTATTCATAATCTGCGGAACATTGAAGACGTCAAGCTAGTACCGATTTGGGAAGGTAGATACGGAGCTGCTCCTCTGATTGCAAGAACCAATTTTCTAAGTGCAGTGTAGTATTTAACAAAAATTTGGTTACATTCAAAACGAGCAGACTTAATGTTGTTTCCGATAAACATATAGCTATGGGAATCGATATCCTAAATATTTCCAAGAAGCTGCTTATAGGTTTTCATTATTGCCCGACACTGAAGAAATTTGAGTCGAAACTTGCAAAATGTGTGACATTGACATGGATAGCTTAATATGTCACGTCACTACCGCAAAAATTTCTGATGCTATGAAAAGCAGTGGGCTTCGGTGGTCTGACACTTTGGCTTACCCTGGTAATGACTTTTATATTATCCGACATGTGAACAAAAAACAAGTAAGTTTAATAAAAGATAAATTGTCAGGATCTATTATTACAGAATTCGTAGGACTGAGAGCTAAAATGTACTTCCTTGACACTTGAGGGCATCGTGTAATACGCAGAATCAAAGGTCTTAAATATTTAATGGCAAAAGACCTTAGCATTGAAGAAAACTGGGAATGCGTGTTATATACTGGCTACAAATCGACAGTCCCGTTTATAATTCGTTCTAAGCTGCACTTCGTTTGGACCATACAGCAATGCTACATAGTTCTTTCAGCTAAAGATGATGTTTTACACGTGACGATCAAGAGAGCATTGTAGCATGGGGTCATTGCTATGTGCGCAACATTAGATTTAGCATTAAGCAACTGTGATTGTGTGAAGTGGCATTCCATTTTTACCACATTCCATAGGCAACAGATACGGTGACAATCAATTACACCATCTTCCATGGGCAGCCCCTCGACGAGACGATTCGAATGACATGTCACGCCATACTTTGGGGTTAACAGACTTAATTTTCGTCTCAAATGATAATTAAAGTGTACTTGACTGAACTGGATATGATACTTTTCCCATTTGCATGTACATACATACATTTAGACAGCTACGGAGACCAGGAACGGAGAGAAGGCAACGAGCCACGACACAACATATTTGTTCAAGAGCCACTTTTTAGACCCTTGTCGAAGGACATGGGTGTGTCATAAATATCACGGCTGCAAGGGATCAAGGGATGCAGCACGGGTCTCGACAGAGCCACGCAGCTTGTGCAGGCAGGCCAACGGTGCGTCTACTGTCTCAGGCATCCCAAGGGAGAGGCGACTGTGCAGTTCACACTAATTAGATAGGCCGCATTTTCAGAGACGGCGAAGGCAATACGTAGTTAAAACCGTACGTGGCACTCAAATTACAACTACTTGATATCTACATTTATTTACATGAATTCGATTTAAGTCTTGGGCCTCTCGTAGAATGATCTCTCTTTGACCCTGCCAGGATAGGGAAAATTCTGTTGATTCATACTAGCGTCTCGTAGTTCTGATAATCAATTGTACTTAAATAAACCTGCCATGACACTAGATATTAGAAGAAGGTACTGATTGTGATAAGCAATACAATTAGGTGAACCTGCCAGGATTGTGAAAATGCTGGTAGTTCTGATGAGCAATTATAATTATATGAACATGCCGTGATTGACGAAAATGGTGGTAATTATGACAAGCAATCGCAAATTAAATGAATCTGCCACGACACAGAAAACGGTACTGATTCTGTTTAGAAAATGTGATCGGATAATTACAGCAATTATTTTGGCGCAGTTTCTAGAGCAAATATTTTGGTCGAAAGTATTCAGAAGATTAAAATCACTTTCACTGCCAGAAAATTCACTGATTCAGGAGAATAAAGTAAATGTATGACACTTCTAGATTCCAGAAATTTACGATATTCTAGCGTACTTGCTGCTTGCGTACTTCAGGTTTCTTTAATTCTTATTTGTTTATTTTTTAAATTCGGTTTTACATGAGAACAGCGTTGTATTGTCAGGGAAAGTAAAGAGCAGAGCGGTTTTTTGCAAAAGTCTTAAGAACTTTATTTTATCAGAGACGGCAGATACGAACATGAATAATTTTCCTGAAAACACTAAAATCCTAAAATTACATGTTCACAAGGCGCCAAACGCATTAACATTTAGAGGGACAAAGAGCGTCCGTCTGGTTTGACATGGCAAATAGGGATACGTCGCAACAGAGCCACGAGGTCGGGGTGAGGGATTAGACCAGACCGAGCTGGATGAGGAGACTGGCGCTGATCGTATTCAGCACGATGTGGAACAGGAGACTAAAAGTGAAGCGGAGGTACTACGTGAACAATGAGAGTCTCATCCTAAAAGTGACAGACATCTGTATGCAGCAGACGTAATCACGGAGGGTCGAAGGTCACAAGATCGTAACGATCGTAATACCGAAGGGTTATACGTTAGTGCAGCAGCACTGAAAAAAATGAAATGATCGTATTGCACTGTTGGCCGCCATATTGCAAGTTCTTTTTCTTTTTTATTCTTCTTTGGTTGACGCCAGTTCGGCGACTTGCGTGCGTCAATGATGATGAAATGATGATGAAGAACACACAACACCCAGTCATCACGAGGCAGAGAAAATCCCTGACCCCACCGGAAAACGAACTCGGGACCACGCGCGCGGGAAGTGAGAATGCTACCGCAAGACCACGATCTGTTGACACCAGCACTGTGTACAGGGGAGAAAAAATCGGAAGTTCACAAATGAAATAGAGAAAGATTGCATGCAATGGTAGCAGGAAAGAGGAACAGTAAACACGACGAAGAACTTGACATGTTCGAAGTTTTGCAGGGACTGAGTCGGGAAATTACCGTAAGTCAAAAACAAACCCGTCAGCAAATATTAACACGCTGTCAAGAAGTATCAGATAGTCAAAAAAACGGTCAAGAGATTTGAAAGACGAAAAGGCACTAAGTGAACAGTTAGATCGTAAAAGACAGTACGCGAAGCCAGGACACGATGCTATTAAAAATTGACATCCCAATAAGAGCACAAGGAGAAAAGTAGCTGCGACGTACAGAAAGAGACGACGAAAATCTGAGGCGAATTAAATACCTCACGCGACGAGACTCAAAAGAGTGTCCAGAGAGCGAAGAAAGACGTACGTAACGTCAAAACAATCGCGAGTAGCGTTTCGTGTAGAGCGACGGAAGCTTTAGAAGAAAGCGACATGCACCACGTTAAGAAAATTCATCAATAGAATTCTCACAAATGAATCCAAAAACAAATAACAATCAGAAAAGTTGAAACCAGAAACATTGCAAAGCATGGAGGAACACAGTGACAGCTGCAGTTTGAGTTCAGAATCCGCATACCTCTCGGGGGTCTAACCTTGCAAGATTTAGTAAAGCTCTTATGAGTAAATACGAGTAAGACATGGAAGATTGACCAAAGACTGCTATCGAAAAACGGGGTACACGAAGTGAGAAAGAATGCGAAAAGACATCTAGGACCGAAACTGAGTGTAGTGTAGGAAGTACAAAAATCCCCAGTTAAAGTAGATCGTGCGAAAGAACTAATGATGAAACGTACACAAGAAAAACAGACAATCTGTAGTCAAAATTACGCGAATTTCGAAGCGTTAAACCAGGTTAAAAGCAAACAGTAATGATAATGCTGCAACAAAATCAGATTTGACCTTCGCACGCGGTAGTGCATGCAGGCAGATGTCAAGCTAGACCAGTCACAGGTATACATGTACCAGTGCAGTGTGTACCAAGACTCAGTGTAGAACAGTCTGTAATGTACAACAGTTCGACGTTGTTGGCATGGCAAGACACAGGACTGATAACAGGCGTAATTCAAGGACTCGAAAACATATCTGGAAAAAGTTAACTACAGGGCAAGTAGACACAAGTAACTGCAGACCGTTAATACGACGCAATACGCATCTAAAAAGTCTGAAATACCCAATAACCGTTCCACAAGAAGAAAGTAACAATGTGAACACAACAGGTGGAAGACCAGGTACGATGGTAGAGTCAGGAGCAAAAAATTTTCACAATAATAAATTTCGTAAGGACCACTTCTTAATAGTCAGGAATTTTTAGAACTATAAAGAAGATGGAAACACGTTGCTCCCACAGACCCTTATAAGTGAGTTTCAAGTAGGCTTAGCGGTGAACTGGCCGTTAGCGTATAAATTGGCCTTTGTATGCCCTCACATGGAAAGTGTTGTAGTAGTAACCATGCAGAGAGTGGCAACGAACAGCATGTCATACGACGATTTTAAAACATATTTTCTTAGAATGTCAGGCAGTAGTATCCGACCGAGGCAGACGCAGCAACAGGGAAGTAACCGCTTTTGTGTCATTTACGAGTTCCTAACCAGGAGCGAATTTTATTATATCAGCCGTGTGCTTTAAAAGTTTAGTTTCTTGAGTTTCTGCGTGTAAATTTAATACCTGATAGCCACTGTTCACGTGTTTTCGTTTTCGTCGGAAAGTAAACCGAATTTCTGGCATATTACAAATTCCTGATCAGGGGCGAATTATTTAGCTTCGCCTGACTGCTTCGGTAGTTAGGTTTTTGAATATTTGCGTATTGTTAGACATAGTTCCTGCGTTTTTGTCAGGGTCTACAGTAGAGTTACGCAGCACGTGCAGATAGTCCGTTTATCTGCGTAGTTTAGTTTACCACGGTCTTTAGCATGGACAGGGACTGTGATTGTTGTGTGCGGATGCGAGCCGAGTTGGTGACACTTCGCTCTCAGCTTCAGGCTGTGCTGGCTTCGGTTACACAGCTTGAGGCTGCAGTGGATGGGCACCACTGTTGTGAGCCGGCCGTGGGGATCCAACGGACTTCCAGCACGTCCGAGTCCTCCGATCGGCCTTCACCGGTAGCCAACCCAGTGACTGCTCGCACTGAGGCTGATCCCTCACCTGTGGTCGAGTGGGAGGTCACCCCGAGGCGAAGCAGGCGGTGAAAGGCTTCTCAGGCAGCCGCACGTGAGGCCTCCCCGGTTTGTCTGACAAACAGGTTCCAGGTGCTGTCTGTGGCTGACACTGTCGCTGAGCCAGATGCTGTCGCCTGTCCTGTTTCAGAGGAAACCACTCAGCCTTCAACATCCGGGCAATCGCAGAGGGTGGGATTATTGGTAGTTGGGAGTTCCGACGTTAGGCTCGTTATGGGGCCCCTTAGGGACTTGGTTGACAAGAAGGGTAAAAAAAGCAATGTACACTCCGTATGCATACCGGGTGGTGTCATTCCAGATGTGGAAAGGGTTCCCCGGATGCCATGAAGAGCACAGGGTGCAGCCAACTGCAGGTGGTTGATCACGTCGGAAACAATGATGGTAAAGGATGCCAGTCTTGCTTGGAAGATGAAAGCAGAGCTGTACATTTGCAGCATAGTCGACAGGACCGACTGCGGACCTCTGGTACAGAGCCGAAATGAGGGTCTGAATCAGAGGCCCAGGTAGGTCTGTGACCGTGTGGGCTGCAGATTACTCGACTTGCCCCAAAGGGTGGCAGGGCTTCGGGTTCCGCTGAATAGGACATGTGGCCACTGTAAGTAGGTGGCTACACGGGTAGCAGGGGCTGTGTTTCGTAGACTGAGCGGTTTTTCAGGTTAGAGGGTCTAGTGAAAACACAAGAGGGGCCTCACTCACAAAGGGTGCAGGATGAACACAGGAAGAACGTAGATACTGGAGCCGTTGGTATAAATGTTGTAAATTGTCGTAGCTGTGTTGGGAAAGTGCCAGAGCCCCAAGCGCTAATAGAAAGCACTCATCCTCAAATCGTTACAGGCACTGAAAGCTGGCTAAAGCCGAATTTAAGCTCAGCCGAAATTTTTGCGGAGAACCTAACGGTGTTCCGAAAGGATAGGCTAGAAACGGTTGGCGGTGGCGTGTTTGTTGCTGTCAGAAGCAGTTCAACTTGTCTCGAAATTCAAGTAGATACTTCCTGTGAATTAGTATTGGCAGAGGTCATTGTTGGCACCCGGGATAAAACAATAATTGGATCCTTTTACCGACCTCCCAATTCACATGATACAGTTGCTGAAAGATTCAAAGAAAACTTGAGTTTGATTTCAAACACGTACCCGACTCATACGATAATAGTTGGTGGTGACTTTAATTTACCCTCGATACATTGGCGAAAATACATGTTCATTTCCGGAGGTACGCATAAAATATCATCCGAAATTGTGCTAAACGCATTCTCTGAAAATTATTTCGAACAGTTAGTTCATGAGTCCACGCGAATGGTAAACGGTTGTGAAAACATACTGGACCCCTTAGCAACAAATAATCCTAAGTTAATAACGAGCATCAAAACTGGTTCAGGGATTAGTGAACACAGGGTTGTGGTAGCGAGTCTGAATGTTGTAATCCCCAATCCTCGAAAAATAAGCGAAAAATATACCTATTCAAAAAAGCAGATAAAAATTCCGTGAACGCCTTCCTGAGAAACAATCTCCACTCATTCCAAATTAATGGCTGTAGAAGAGACGTACCTTAAATTCAATGAAATAACATCGGCAGCAATTGAGAGGTTTATACCAAATAAATTAACAGACGAAGGAGCTGATCCTCCTTGGTACACAAAACGGGTTAGAACACTGTTGCAAACATGCCAACTTTAAACAGACGGAAAATCCCCAAGATTGGCGATCTTGTACAGAAGCTCTAAATTTAGTGTGGACTTCAATGAGAGATGCTTATAACAGTTCCCACAACGAGACTTTGTCTCGAAACCTGGCAGAAAATCCAAAGAGATTCTGGTCGTATGTGAAGCATGTTAGCGGTGCGATAGCAATGGAGATACTATCGAAGCAGTGCTGAAAAAGCAGAATTACTAAAAACAGCCTTCCGAAATGCCAGAGTTACTAAAAACAGCCTTCCGAAATGCTTTCACAAAAGAAGACGAAGTAAATATTCCAGAATTCGAATCGAGAACAGCTGCCCACATGAGTAACGTAGAAGTAAATATCCTCGGAGTTGTGAATCAACTTAAATCACTTAATAATAGCAAGTTTTCTGGTCCAGACCGTATACCAGTTAGGTTCCCTTCGATGTATGCTGATGCATTAGCTCGATACTTAACAATCATATACAACCGTCCGCTCGACGAAAGATCCGTACCCAAAGACTGGAAAGTTGCACAGGTCACACCAATATTCCAGAAAGGTAGTAGGAATAATCCATTTAATTATAGGCCCATATCGTTAAGGTCTCTATGCAGCAGGATTTTTGAACTTATATTGTGTTCTAACATTATGAATTACCTCCAAGAAAACTGTCTATTGACATACAGTCAACATGGGTTTAGAAAACATCGTTCCTGTGAAACACAACTAGCTCTTTATTCACATGAAGTGTTGAGTGCTATTGACAAGAGATTTCAGATTGATCCGTATTTCTCGATTTCCGGATGGCTTTTGACACGGTACCACACAAGCCGGCTCGTAATGAAATTGCGTGCTAATGGAATATCGTCTCAGTTTTGTGACTGTATTTGTGATTTCCTGTCAGAGAGGTTACAGTTCGTAGTAACTGACGGAAAGTCATCGAGTAGAACAGAAGTGATTTTTGGCGTTCCACAAGGTACTGTTATAGGCCCTTTGCTGTTCCTTCTATATAAACGATTTGGGAGACAATCTTGCTGCCGTCTTCGGTTGTTTGCAGATGACGCTGTCGTTTGTCGACTATTAAAGTCATCAGAAGATCAAACTGAAAAAAGATTTAGAAAAGATATCTAAATGGTGCGAAAAGTGGTAGTTGAGCCTAAATAACGAAAAATGTGAGGTCATCCACATGAGTGCTAAAACGAACTCGTTAAACTTCGGTTACACGATAAATCAGTCTAATCTAAAAGTTGTAAATTCAACAGAAGTGATTTTTGGCGTTCCACAAGGTACTGTTATAGGCCCTTTGCTGTTCCTTCTATATAAACGATTTGCGAGACAATCTTGCTGCCGTCTTCGGTTGTTTGCAGATGACGCTGTCGTTTGTCGACTATTAAAGTCATCAGAAGATCAAACTGAAAAAAGATTTAGAAAAGATATCTAAATGGTGCGAAAAGTGGTAGTTGAGCCTAAATAACGAAAAATGTGAGGTCATCCACATGAGTGCTAAAACGAACTCGTTAAACTTCGGTTACACGATAAATCAGTCTAATCTAAAAGTTGTAAATTCAACTAAATAGCTAGATATTACAATTACGAACAACTTAAAATGGAAGGAACACACAGGAAATGTTGTGGGGAAGGCTAACGAAAGACTGCGTTTTATTGGCAGGACACTTAGAAAATGTAACAGATCTACTAAGGACACTGCCTACACTACGCTTGTCCGTCACCTTTTAGAATACTGCTGCGCGGTGTGGGACCCTTACCAGATAGGACTGACGGAGTACATCGAAGAAGTTCAAGGGAAGGCAGCAAGTTTTGTATTATCGCGAAATGTGGGAGAGAGTGTCACAGAAATGATACAGGATTTCGGCTGGACATCATTAAAAGAAAGGCGTCTTTCGTTGCGACGGAATCTTTTCACGAAATATCAGTCACCAACTCTCTCGTCCGAATCCGAAAATATTTCGTTGACACCGACCTACATAGGGAGGAACGATCACCACGATAAAATAAGGGAAATCAGGGCTCTTACAGAAAGATATAAGTGTTCATTCTTTCCGCGCCCTATACAAGATAGGAATAATAGGGAATTGTGGAAGGTGGTTCGATGAACCCTCTGGCAGGCACTTAAATGTGATTTAAAGAGTATCCATGTAGATGTAGATGTAGAATGTCCTGCTGAACTGAAGCATAAAATCGTATAAAGTATTGGTTCCTCCAAAGGACAGTTTTCGAACGTCGTGGGGAGGCGAGTCCTTTGGACAGTTTTAGAACATTGAGAAAAGAAATCAGTGTCTCGATAGACTGTATAGTGATTAGGAGTTGATATGTTTCCATATGATGAAAATTCCGATTCATTATCAAAAGTCATTATTAGGAAGAACAGGAGATAATGTGCAAGCGTTTGAAGGGATTCTGAGAGAGACGGATTTCACATTTAGTGAAGAAGAAACAAGCAAACGAAAGTGTCAGGGAGAGGGTAACAGTGATAGACAGAGGAGCGGCAGTACCTTCGGATATTGAACAGCAAACACATGGCAAAACTCAGACCGGAATAGACCGAATGATAACACAGATAGGACCGGTAACGGGTTCCATTATATCAGAAACAACAACGGAAATGGCAACTCAAATATGCATGGGCGTCGTTAGAACTGGCAAGGCGGACAAAATAGTTTCCTGCCACGCTATCAAAACTGTAATGGTGTTCTACGTTTTGTTCGAGAACAACAGAATCAGGGCAATCAAAAGAATAAAACAACTATTAGGGCACAACAGTTGGAGCTAAGACCACACAATCCGGGACGACGTCGAAAATGACTAGAAGTGTAAGTGAAAAACCATGTTGACAGTGGGTTACTCTCATCTAAACTCAGAACTGAAATCAGGGCAATCGTTACACTTGCTTATGGTGCACAGAGTTAACAAAAGGTACTTACAGAACACAGATGGGGCTAAAAGTTAAAAATTTCATTTTGGGACAGAACAGACTGGTAATCTAGTGATGAGGAGGATTATCTCCATCCATTAATAACACAAAAAATAGATGATGCAAGCTTAGATTGCCTAATACAAATGTTTGAATCGGATGGTGAAGCCAAAGAAATCCCTCAGGATAGCGCAGGACCCTTAGGAACACAAGTATCAGCAAAATAAGAAGTGAGAATCATTGTTTCCACTCCAGTGGAAGCAAGGTACCTGACATTATATAAACGCACGACTCTATACGACACAGACAAGAGAAAAACGAAGATCCATTCGACAATGTACAAGCGATAAAAATTCTCTAATTGCAAACAAGGGAAAGTAAAAGAGGTGGAACCAAAGACTTCAATTGATGTACATCCGTTAGTTGAAGTATTCATAGGTAACAAAGAGATGAAAGCTATGCTCGAGAGTTAGAGTAAGCCGACAATCATTTCGGAATATTTATTTAATCGTTGTAGTGCGGAGCAGAAAGTGCCGTTTTGGAAACCAGGAACACGAAATTGGAAATTCAAAGGAATCCATAATTGTACCTTCAAGTGAGATCGCAACTCAGACTAGAACTACAACTTTCTGTCAGGAACTCTACTGAGAAACCAATTTCCTGACCATTCAAAATTGATTATACGGGCCGATTATCTTAATGAGTGGAAGGCAATATTAGGCAGGAGAAATGGATGTGTGATATTTGTAGACATTGTGATTCACTTCGAAGGTAAAGTTACCAGCAAATTCACTTCAGGGACTACTTGCAATTGTGAACTGTGATAGATGATGGGAAAACTGGGGAGAAACATACACACCATGAATGGACTGAGGAACTGGTCTCAGTAAATAACGAACTTAATGAGGAAATGAGTGCAGAGGTTGACAACATATTACATATCCTAGACGATATCTCGGATCAAGAAAGAAGAGATTTAAAACAGGCATCGTGTACCAATGCAGAGGTATTCTTATCCAAGATGAGTGGGATTAAAAACTAACAATACAACTTCGAAGTCAAAGAACATAAGCCCTTCATGGTACTACCCTGAATTATATCATTATGTTACAGAAAAAAAGCTTTTTTTCCGAGTCACATAAAAAAATGGACGATGGGGTGATAGAATTAGCACAGCCTTCGTTCAATAGTCCACTACAAATTGGTGACAAAAAAGATGGAAACATCCACATTGTGTTTGACTCAAGGCTTATAAAAAAATAATTGTAACTGAAACAGATAGATCAGAAATGTTACAAGGGTTAATATTAAGATTTTATGGGGTCAGAAAGTTTACGTCATTATATTTGAGAGCTATTTTTCGGAAAATTGAGTTAGTACCAGAGTGTAGACAGTACACAGCCCTTATTGCATTTGGTGGATGCTACCAATTTAGAAGACTTCCGTTTGTACTCAATATCTCCTCAGCGGTGTTTATAGAGGGATTGGATACAATCCTAGACAAGGAATTACAAGAGAGGTTAGCTTCTATGACAATGATATTTTATAGGAGTGAGCACTTCGGATAAAGACGACCAAACATTAAGTAAACTCATTGAAAAGTTAAAAGCACAGTGGGCAAAGGTAAATATAAGGAAGTCCATGTTTGGAAGAAAACAGGTAGAGTTTCTAGAACATATTACTTCAACAAATGGTATTGCCTCGGACTCAGGCAAAATTGAAGTAATTAGACAGTATGATACACCCAACAATCGTAGAACACAGTGAGGATTCTTAGGAATTGTCAATATTTGGAAAAAATACACTATTGGCCATTAAAATTGCTACACCACGAAGATGGCGTGCTACAGACGCGAAATTTAACCGACAGGAAGAAGATGCTGTGATTTGCAAATTATTAGCTTTTCACAGCATTCACACAAAGTTGGCACCGGTGGCGACATGAGTAAAGTTTCCAACCTATTTCTGATACACAAACAGCAGTTGACCGGCGTTGCCTGGTGAAACGTTGTTGTGATGCCTCGTGTAAGAAGGAGAAATGCGTGCCATTACGTTTACGAGTTTCATAAAGGTCGGATTTTAGCCTATCGCGATTGCGGTTTATCGTATCGCGACATTGCTGCTCGCGTTAATCAAGATCCAGTGACTGTTAGCAGAATATGGAATCGGTGAGTTCAGGAGGGTAATACGGAACCCCGTGCTGGATCCCAACGGCTTCGTATCAATAGCAGTCGAGATGGCAGGCATCTTATCTGCATGGCTGTAACGGATGGTGCAGCCACGTCTAGATCCCTGAGTCAGCAGATGGGGACGTTTGCAAGACAACCACCATCTGCACGAACAGTTCGACGACGTTTGCAGCAGCATGGACTATCAGCTCGGAGACCACGGCTGCAGTTTCCCTTGACGCTGCATCACAGACAGGAGCGCCTGCGATGATGTACTCACCGACGAGCCTGGATGCACGAATGGCAAAACGATATTTTTTTTGGATGAATTCAGGTTCTCTTTACAGCATCATGATGGTCACATCCGTGTTTCGTGACATGGCGGTGAACTCACGTTGGAAGCGTGTATTCGTCATCGCCATACTGGCGTATCACCCGGCATGATGGTATGGGGTGCCATTGGTTACATGTCTCGGTCACCTCTTGTTCGCATTGACGGCACTTTGAACAGTGGACGTTATATTTCAGATGTGCTACGATCCGTGGCTCTACCCTTCATTCGATCCCAGCGAAACCCTACATTTCAGCAGGATAATGCACGACCGCGTGTTGCAGGTCCTGTACGGACCTTTCTGGATACAGAAAATGTTCGACTGCTGCTCTGCTCTGGGCAGCACATTCTCCAGATCTCTCACCAATTGAAAACATCTGATCAATGGTGGCCGAGCTACTGGCTTGTCACAATACGCGAGTCACTACTCTTGATGAACTGTGATGTCGTGTTGAAGCTGCATTGGCAGCTGTACCTGTACACGCCATCCAAGCTCTGTTTGACTCAGTGCCTAGGCGTATCAAGGCCGTTATTACGTCCAGAGGTGGTTGTTCTGGGTACTAATTTCTCAGGATCTATACACCCAAAATGCGTGAGAATATAATCACATGTCAGTTGTAGTATAATATATTTGTTCAATGAATACCCGTTTATCATCTGCGTATCTTCTTGGTGTAGCAGTTTTAATGGCCAGTAGTGTATATTAATTGACAACCTCGGTACACTACACTTACGTCCACTGGCCGTGAGAAAGACCGGATGATGCAGAATTTAAGAAATTAAAGGCACCATTATTAGCAGCGCCGTTTTTATCACATACAGACCTAACGCAACCTTTCTGCATGACAACTGAGAGCCGGAAAAAGATTGGGAGTGGTCATATATCAACGATTTGAGCAAGAAGGACAAACAGCTCATAAACCATTGCATATGGAAGCAGGGTTTTACCCAATTGTGAAAGAAACTACTCCATAACACAATGGGGGTTTCAAAAATTTACGTATGTTTCTTTTTGGCACAAAAATCAGAGTTTACATAGATCACAAAGCGTTAGAATGTTTACTGAAGGCGAAACTAGGTACTCAAGACCCACCCAGTTAGTGGTTAGCCTACAAGAATATGATTTCACAGCGATTTATATACCTGGAGCAACAAATGTAGTAGCAGGTTCCTTATCACGTTCGCCAAGATAAAGGAAAGACGACACAAGGCAAAGTTCAAACGAGGAACATTTTTCAATCTGCAACATAAGAAACATTCCTTTTGAAAACTTTATAACAGCAGTTGTAGCAATATCAAAACAGAACAAGACAAGGTTTCAGGAACACTAAAGATCAAACTCAAATGGAAGGGTAAGAATAAGTAGAGATTAGGCAACGTTATTTGTTGCGTGATGACATCTTGTTTTATTGACGAAGTGCGTAGTGTCTTATGGACCATTTGCCCACCAAATGACTTAATTAACAAATACATTTGGTACATCGATCTAAGTTATGGTTATTTAGGATCAAAGAAATGCTGTCTCAAAATCAAACGGTCATGTCACTTCAATAATATGGATAGGCGAATTAGACTACTACTAGCAAAGTGTAAGGACTGTCAACTGGTTAAACATGTAACATTCCAAACAAAAGCACCCACATACCACATAAAAGCCACTAAACTGATACTGTTAGAAACTTGACGAGGCCGCTTCCCCGTACAACAAACGGATACACTTACATTTTTGTGGTAACAGAGCTAACTTCAAAATATGTAATGATCACACCTATGAAAAAACACCAGGAAGGAACATCAGTAAAGCCCTGACAAGTGTAATGGGCTAAGAAGCTATTGTGGGACAGTGGTCCACAATACAGGACGATCCAGTAGTGAGCCAGACTAAAAAGGCGATGAATAAAACCTGTACATGTTTGGAAGTATCACCCTAGTTCTAATCTGACAGCATACATGATAGAAGATGTGGGATCTTACGCTGCCTACACTGGAACAAAGGGCTCAACACTTGGGATACCCATTTACGAGACTTCCAAGAGACGACAATTGAATTGCCTCATACCACCATTTAGGTACCATCCATGACTCCTCTACACAAGCAAGCAAAAGCCGCAAGTAAAATAAGAGAAATAATTAAATTTCCACAAGCCCTAGGCAACAACACAGACAAGTCATAGCTGAAGCAATACATAATATTCAATGTGTGTGCATGATATGCAAAAATAGAGCAGATATAAATGCAAGTAGGCAAGAACTTAAAATAGGACAGAACACATTAATCCAAACGCACTGCCTGTCGAGTAGCCAAAAACAAGAGTTTCAAATATTCCTTCTTGCATTCAGGGGATTGACGGGGGTCTGACGTATTACTCATTCTAACGCAGTAGAACTGATTGAACCTAAAACACAAAATCTGGTGGGAATGTATCATGTTGGAATAGTTATGTAAGCTATGACTAGCAAAGTTATAACATAATAAATTCTGGTAAAAGCGCAAATGATCGCTATGAGTTTGAGGTAAAACATTCTATTCATTCTATTTTATACTCTGTATAGAAGACAACAATGCGATAAGCAACCATTACAAAAACAGGTCATACATAGTATTTTGAAAGAGTAGTGAAAGAATAAGCTGGAAAAATAGAACCAGACAATCCTAACAGCATAATGGGATAAAGTAACTTAGAAGCTGCAATATTTGTTAACGAGTGCGTTCACGAAAGATATGTAATGTCGCTTCAGGGCTACGTATTTACACGCACAGATTGGAGAACTGATGTGAATAAGAACAACCTATTCAACTTTAAGATTATTGTCAATGGTTTATTGTTCGTGTAACTAAACGAAGGTTAAGAGACCAAAGTCAAGAGCTCACTAAATGAAGGTGTAGTAAGCATTATGTTGTAATAATATAAATGAGGGTTGGTTGACCCAAGGTTCACTACTATCAATATGTGAAGTATATGTTGTATGCACCTACTGATGGGATATTTTTTAGCAGATTAAATTTGTGTGCCAGACTGGGACTGGAAACCAGGAACTTTGCCTTTCACAGGCGTGTCCTCTAGCTACTGAGCAAGATTCGCGACCTATCCACAGTACGTCATTTACTACCGTCTAAACTTCATAAAAGTTCTCCTGCATGACTTGCAGAACTAGCACTCCTGGAAGGAAGATTATTCGGATACATGGCCTTGAGGATTGTTTCCACTATGAAAGTTTCACTCTGCAACAGAGCAGGTGCTCTACAAACTTCCTACCAGATTATAGCTGTTTACTAGACAGGGACTCGAACTCAGGACCTTTGACTTTTACAGTCAAGTGCTTTCCCAACCGATGTACCTCAGCATGGCTCACACTTCCCTACGGCTTTACTTCCTCCAGGTCCTCACCTCCTACTTCCAAACTTCACAGAAGTTCTCCTACCTAACCTGCAGGTTTAGCATTCCTGAAAGAAAGGATAATTTTAAGGCTTTGCTTAGCGCAGCGGAGTATGTAGTGACATGAAGGAGGTGAGAATGTGAGGAGACAAGATAATATCGGAAGTAATGCTGTGCAGATAGGTTGTGAGTCATGCATGGGTAGCTAGGTTGGTAGAGCAATTGCCCTTTGAAGATCCTGATGTTTATCCCAGAGCAACAAACAGTTTTCTTCTGCCAAGAAGTGACTTAACTGTGATATATTGTTTGAAAAATTTCGTGTAACGAAGTCCATATCTGTATATTATTGTATGGATATTCCTCCATCCCTTCCCTTCGTTATATAATTCAACGATAATCAAAATTGTTTTAAATCTTGTTGAAGATAACAGCAGCAGTGAAAAATAGGATTAAAAATTTAATTACAAAACAGTAGTGACTGCATTAAATAATTTATTTTTATATTAAAATGTGACTGGTTTCGATCTGCTCCATGGCGCCATTTCCAACAGAAATAATGGAGTGGCAGGTCTGAAGATGATCTCACACAGATCGAAAACGATCACTTTTTAAAATAAAAATAGATTGTTTTAAGTGGTGAAAATTGTTTTTTAGCTAATTTTCCATATTTTATAATGTCATTGCCTCGAGAGAGAGGCAGTCAAGAAAGAGGTGGACTTTGGTGTAACATAAGCAAGTAGACATACATATCCCTCTCTCTTTCTCTCTATCTCTCTCACTCTCTCCCTCACAGCCACACACACACACACACACACACATACACACAGCTCGCTCACTTGGATGGACTGTGTTTTATAATAAATCTGAGATGTGAGGAAATATCTGCAGCACTGGCTTTTCTCTTTCTCAAATAGTCAGTAGCTGTGCTGTTGTCAATAACACATGTATGTGAGTGAGTGAGTGCTTGTGTGTGTGTGTGTGTGTGTGTGTGTGTGTGTGTGTGTGTGTGTGCGTATCCATACATTCTTGGCCTGATTTTGTAATTGTTGCTTATCGCATTGTTGTACAAAATGGAATGCTTTACCTTAAACTTATAGCGATAATTTACGCTTTTACCAGAACTTATTCTGTAATAACTTTGCCAGTCATAGCTTACGTAACTCTTCTTACATGATGAACATGGTGAGTCAGTACCAACGTTCTCACAGTGCAGAAGGCGTCATATATTGGAAGAGATATCACTTGCTTGAGGTGGGGTGTCAGCCACTGTGGAGACGGTTTCAGGCACTGGATCATGTCAGCTATTGAGGGTGTTAGCTGCTAGTGGTGTAAGCTACTGGGGGAACATCACCGAAATTCTTGACTCTTTTTTTTAATACAGTGAAAACTTAAGGTGTATAAGGGCATGCAAGAGAGAGAAAGAGAGCACATGTCAAATGATGACCATTAATTGCTCCATCCAATGACATGGTAATGGCCTTGATCCATGTAAGCTACTCCACTTAATATCTTGAAGAGAGTGATAGCAGTCACCTTGTGAACTGACCGTCATTTTCCCCTGATCTCCATTCTCCACTGACCAACACAGTCTATAGACGATCATACTCTACTGACCATCATTCTCCATTCATTACTGCCCATCATTACCCCTCACACAATATAGAGAATCTTGCAGTTACATTGTCATTGGTTGAAAAATTTTAATACTTCATTCTGTGGTCAGGGAGAGGGATGTGAAGCATAACTGCTTTGGTTTTATGAAGCACAGTTGCATGGGTTCCCAGATCTTGGATTTTCTTTTTTACACACTGGCACAAAAGAGTTAATTTCATTTAGGTGTCCAACTTAGAAGCTCCTAAAATACTAGTATATGTGGGTAGAGGGGAGAGAAGGGGGGAGCAGAGGGAATGTGGGAGAGATAGGGCATTACGATATGAAGCATTCAAAGTCAGTGAGTGTGCTGTAGATCATTTTTTATGTGGAACCTTCACTATATACCTAATGATAGACATAAGAAGTTACAGCCTGATTAACTCGACAAAAAAACTAATATCAAGTTAACAGTGGATATCGAATATATATATATATATATATGATATCCACTGTTAAAATATATTATTGGTATGCACATCATTCAAACCTTTTGTGACTGGAGTATTAAGGAAATTAAGTTAAGATATAGAACTTAATGCTTCAGGTGTTAGAATTTCAGTAGAGCTTTATGGGAATCCAGGTTTGTGGGACAAACATTGCAAATTATTTTCTCTTCTTCAAACACATTCTGGAAAATGTCTTGCACACTATAAATAGACATGTCGCGTCATTGCTATTGGTGACCCAACAATTTTGGGGCACTACAGTCACATGTCCGCTACTTAATACAGGCTTCCAGAATTAACTGGTTGAACTTATATGTTTACAGTCGTTAGTTCCAGCTGTTGTCAGTTTTTACTGTGTTGACGTCGTTTACATCCAGGTATAAAGTCAGCTTCAATATCTTCTGGGCGGGGAGTATATATACGCACTGATTACACATTCACTTACTCAGTGCACTTAAGGAATTCCCTGCACACTCACACAGTTTACATGATCTTCTCCATCATTTCTCAGTAGAATTTAAGTTGTGTATTCGTAACTGATAAAGTTTTACTATGGAAACAGACGTTCGACAGCAATCCCTTTATTTCAATTATTAATCTTTCGTCCTTGTTACAAATTTCAGCGTTGTGGCTCCATTTTCTAGCAATTGCACCTGTCACCAACCAGACCTTGAAGATGATATCCAGCATGAACACACTTCGTATGCGAACTGAAACTGCACTTTCTATGGGATTTCAGTTTAATTATACTAGATTCAGGCAGCTCATAATTGAGCTACTTCCTCGAAACAAATAGCAATTATGAAATACAAAGAAATAAAATAAAAGCAACGTAGCTTTGGAACGGCTTCTTCCAAAGCATTCACAATAATTCACACAATCACAATCGTATCACACTCACGCATTTACAACATTCATATGATTTCAATATCTCTCTTGTTCTGTTTGAATGATTGTTTTATCGAAATGTTGTGGAAAGAGTCAATTGCCGCATATTGGACTCACTTCTGAGCCGATGACAGCTTTAATCGTGAGTAATAAAGGTCATTTATCTCACCCGTGTAGTAGGTATGGTCATGACAGTTCTTCTCAAATTGTAATGTATTATTTTTCACGAATCTCATATGTGTTGTGGCGGAGAACATATGTTTTGTAGGGGAGAAGTTAAAATGGCTAGCTCCTTGAACACGTACCTACATGACGTCTCAGTCTGATAACCACATATTATTCTTACTACACGTTTTGTGCAATCAATATTTACTTTCTAAGTGGTGAGTCACACCAGGAATGATTCCATATGACGTTACTGAGTAGAAATATGAAAAATATGTCAGGACGTTGATTCGTGTGTTTATAAGGTTACCAATTATACGAAAAGATTATTCATAAGCTCAGTAATATACCCATAATTTGTAGCATTTTACCCTATTTACTGATGCGTGCTTGTGTGTTACATGAGTTGTCTGTATGACTGTATCCGTTGTACAGAACTTAATATAGTGCGTTTTTCGAAAATGTAAGGGGAGTCCATTTTCAGAGAGCCACTTTATAATTCTATGGAAAATATGATTTATCACCTCCTTCATTGCTTTTTCTCTAATGGGATCGTCAGGAAAAAGTACTAATTCTGCTCTTTGAATGTTAAGTAGAGGGGCATTCACAAAAGAATATGGGTGGACCTAAACTTGAACCCTCTGGGATTACCTTATTGCTTTCATCTCGTATTAAGCACAGTAATTCGCTTCAGACTACTTACCCGGTCCTGGCGAAGTTGCTCCAGTAGATGATGGCGGCCTCTGCCAGCAGCACCTCAGTCTTGGTGTAGTTCCTGGGGAAGTGTGCGAGGCCGCCCACCAGCGGCGCACCGAACACGTACGGCAGTTCCTCCCCGTGGATGCAGCCCTGCCTCTGCGCACACCACCATTCAACACTGTCACACCTGCTGCAGTATATGCTGTAGTATACGACCACTGATGACCACAGTATTCTCTATTATTTAACAGTTACATTATATGAGCACCCATTAGCAACGAACATCCCTTATGTTGATTATTTACTACCAATAAGCACTGAATAAATTCCAATGCCTCTTAAGAGTTATAACTAATGCATGGAAAATTTAGCTTTAGATGATATTGGTAGCAGACAGCAACGACGACTGTCACCCAATTCTTACGCAGAACCATTCCACGCTTATTTCCATCGCATACTAAATTAAAAGTTGAATTTTCCTTATTCACCATCAAAGCAATTACTGAAGCTAAAACTTCTACAAATCATTTAACAAATGTGTTTTATTATTTACACTGAATATACCTTACGACTGCTGTAACGCATATTCTGAGAAAATTATGGAAAGAAAAATTGGGATTAATTAATGATTCTAGTTACTTTACCTGTAAAACATTCCACAAAGCGTCATGGATATTCGATGGCACTGTGAAACATTTTGAGTTAGCCACCCGGGCACTCATGTATGTTAAAACGCCGATTACTGGACGGTAAGATGCGCCAGCCCTAGATCGAATCCACTCGGCTAATTAAAGACTAGGGTCTGTGTACCACCCAGGCTGGATATAGTTTTTAGGCGGTTTTCCACATCTGCCTAGGTAAATACTGGGCGGGCACCCTATTCCCACTTCAATTACAGTATTCGCTGACATTCAGGAAACATTCGATTATTTTCACATGAAATGCTGTACTCGCAGGTAGTTGGGGTACACATACTACGTCCCAATAGGAAACGGGGTGGCGACAAGAAGAGCATCTGGAAAACTCTGAAGTTAACTATGTCAGATCCCTCAGTAACCAAGTCCACCCTGTGCCGATGCGAAACAAAGGCTGAAGAAAAAGATGAAGAGAAAAATGAAACACTGGAGAGGTGAACTCGAAGTCTGCTTGTTCGCGCCTAAAATTCATTTACGGCCTGGAGTAGCACATTGTCAACTCATTGCATTGAAACTCAGCTTCCACCAGCGTAATTCCATTTTTGAGTTGTGAAACTGGTGAGCGAGAAAAATATACGTTGACGTCTTCTGTTAAATACTTGATTACATTCCAAGCTTTTTCAAACTAAAATTAAATGGAAGTGAAAGGGTGCTAAATCTGGTGGGTTGGGTGAATGTTCCTACAATTCATACCTCAGATGGTTCAGACTGCTTATGACGTTTTCAGTCAGAAACACTTTATTTACTATCTACCAGGCTCTTCGTATTGTTGTTATCTTGCTCGCCGGGTACATCCATTACTTAGCAATTACGTTTTATCGTCATAGGAGTTAGATTGTAATTCGCTTCCATATTTCTACCGAGAAAGCTTATTTAAATACCTCCATAGTTTGTTCCCCTAGGGGGTCAAAAAAAATTGTGTCAAGAAATTTTAACCCTGGTTAGCTAATGCCAGGATAAACCAAAATTACTGATGTTATTTAGGTCGTAACGCACCATTTTTAAAATACGGAAACTTGGCGCCACGCGCTCTGAATGGCCATGGGATTGCCCTGTTGACGGGCAGCGCTATGGTTGTCGTTTCACACATACAAATGTCCCTTGTCCCGTCACTGCTCAAAACGTGATACGCACACGTGTCGAATAGGTCTTGCTGTTTGTCTCCACCTCACGTCAGAGACACTGACATGTAACCTTCGCTTCGGAGCACACTGAAGTCACCTGTGATTTGGTCGTACAGTAAGCATCGGAACAATATTCGTTTGAAGAACAGCGAAATGCGGTTTGTGTTTATGAGCTAGCCGACGGTATTGTGCATGAAGTTCGAAGGCTGCATGAGTAACGGTACCCAGCAAGACGCCACCCACACCCGCAAAAGATTACAGCAATTCACCGGTGACTTGGTGAAACAGGCTCGTTAGCGGGATATCATGGGGATGCTGGAAGACCTCGAACACGACGGGACGCTGCATTTGAAGAGATTGTTCTGGAGCGTGTCGGGGAAGCACCTACTACAAATATTCGAGCGGTTGGAGACGATATGGGGCTCAATCTTCGGTTAATCTGTGAGGTTTTGAGGGATAACGGCTAGAGTCCGTTTAGTTTCCAACCCGTCCAAGACCTAAATCCTGTGGCGGACTATGATCACAGGTTAGGATTATCCGACGTGTTGCATGAGATCCCGACTTCCCCGCCATTGGTGTTGTTTACCGACGAGTGCACCTTCCATCGGGATGGTGTTTAGAACACTCGAAACATTCATTAATGGGGAAGGGGGAATCCTCACTTCACATACGTCCACGGACACCAGGAACGATTTTAGCTCAACTTTTGGGCAGCCATTGTGGGTGACCATCTGACTGAGCCGGTCCGTCTACCTCCGGGGCTTATCGGGGCAAGTTACCTCCAGGTTTTGCAAGAAACTCTACCCGACCTGCTGGAAGATGTTCCCCTGGACATGCAGCTACGTATCTGGTCGCAGCATGATGGGGCGCCCGCATATAACAGTCGTGATGTGCGCGGATATTTAAATGAACAGTTCAACGGCCGGGTACTTGGCAGAGGTGCTCGTAGGCTTGGCCCCCGCGATCACCAGACCTCATGCCACCGGACTTTTTCCTGTGTGCATTCTTCAAGGTTCTAGTTCACTCACCCGCATGCGAACCACCTAGAAATGAAGAGGAATTAATGGATCGTATGCAACATGCCGTCAGTCACATCAGGGCAATACCAGAAATCGTTTAAAGATTTCGGCAAAACAACATTCGACGTTACCAAGCTTGTGTCGCGTCAGAGGGTCACCATTTGGAGCGCCTGCTGTAAGTAAATAATGTCCTCGCTACAATAAAGACCATTTCCATGGCCGACACAATTTGTAAAAGATGCGAACTAACAGCTGTTGACGGGATTGTTCCTAGTGCCATGAAAATACAATGGATGTGTCTGGATCCCGGCGGATTCCCCCCCCCCCCCCCCCCAGACCCGCAGAGTGGAAGGCTGGCGCGCTACCACCGAGCGTGCGGGCCGCCTTGGATACATCGCGATCTCCAGCAGGCAAAGTATTCGTGGTCAGGCGTTGTCCAGAGCATATGGCAACAGGGAAATCCCGCGAACAATCGGAGCGGGTGGCGCCAAGTTTCCGTAGTTTAAATATTATGCGTTGTCGACCTACACATTAGTAATTTAGGTTCCTTCTGACATGAGCTATCCAGGGTTAAAATTTCGTGTCACAGTTTTTCTCCACCCTGTATATTACAGTATGATATTACGAAAAAAAATTCTTGGAAGAAGTAAATCATCTTCCATTATGATAAAAAGGTTGTATAAGAACAATTAAAAATGGATTTTGCCTTTTCTAGAGTAGTTTTCTCGGTGTCTGTTACCACAAAAATGTCTGTGAAACACTAGAGTCGTTTTATTCTATTTTTTTCATCTCACAGCGTTTTAAGAACAGTATCTTCTTGCGGATACGTGCAAGCCAGAAGTTAGTGGTAACTAATGGTATAAATTCAGTGCCTTTTGGAGAAAGTTCCTGGGAAAAGATCGATCAAAATCAAAATAATTTTTTTTACAACATAACAGTCTAAGATCCCATGCAAGTGGTTGCTCCTCGCCACACTCTCCCCAGCCGTCATCATGGAGGGTTAATGGTCTGAAGATGATCGTACCACGATGGAAACGGTCACTTTACTAATAACTTTTAAGACTGAACATCTTACACGCAACCTTAGGTTGTTTCTTATTGAAAAAACGTTTAAATCATAAGATGAAATTTATGATTCAGGTACGCAAAGCGAAGTAAGAATTTCACGCTTATGGAGGTTAGATGTGTTGCCCGTGGTGGGTATATTACATTATATGACTCAGTCCAGGTTTTCATTATCGCTTGAATGAGACTCAGTTCAGTTCAGTTTCAGTTTATAAAGAAGACAGAATACAGGACGAATTCACATTTGGCATATTAATTGCGTCATGATTTTTTAACTGAAAATTAAAACAAGAGAAGAATTTTTATGTCGAGTGATCGTCGTTTGAAATGAATGAAAACAGACATTTCGGAATACAAGCATTTAAGATGCAGAGATGTGGTAAACAGCTGATCTGTTGATGGTGTTCCAGTTTGTATGGTGAGCTAAGGTACTTTGAAAAACTAGTGACATAATTGATGGTGCAATATATTTATTTGTTATTAGTGATAACCATTATTGACTACTACGTCAAAGCAGGTGAATTTCAGAAGACGGCAGTTCATTTGTGGACACTGATTATTTATGGTACTGTCGACTTCGTAATGACTGCAGGAAACACATTTCTATCTTGCAACCTAATGGCTTCTGCGAATATTGTACATTTTACTACCATAAAACCTGTCTAGCTGTGTACAGACATCGTGTGATTGTTTTTACAGATATACAGTACCATAATTTTTATTTTACCTGGAAAAACTTGTAAAAAATTGGAAACAATTAAGTGTAAGTGCACTGGACATGTATTTCTTCTAGCGCATTTTACTTCCACGTAGCAAATACATCCACTTTCAGTTTTTATTATTTTTTATAATTTTGCATTGCAGGTCACCATGGTACTGAATAAATCCACATTCTGCTACTTATACGTGTACTCTAGCAATCTACATGTATTTGCAGATTTTGAAACGTAGTACCAAAGTGATACAATTATTTCATTAACCTTGTGGCAGGTAGCGGTTCCACAGATACCTCATCACGAAATAATTACAATTTAACAAAGCTGAAGTATGGCTTCAACAGATACGTATCTTCATCCATAGCTATACACTGTCAACCATTTTTAATTTCATTTCAGGTAGTACTTCTCATTTTACCTCTCCCTGAGTTTCTTGCCATTCAGTTCACATATGGAGCAACAAAAGGACGACTGATTGTTTAAATGACTCAGTGACCACTTTAATTAGTCTAATATTGTCTTCGCAGTCTGTACGGAAGCAGTATGTATGGAGTTATAGTACACTCCTAGACAGTGAATAGTGAGTTTCTCCCAGTGTATAAAATGTTTCAAACAACACGTGAGAATGCAGCCATGGTATTCGAAGACGTGACACAACCGCATTCCCATGGTCTGTAACCTTCAAGCATCTCACTGATCAGATGCAGCGCATTTCTTTGAAGCTCCCTCACATTTGGAACAAACATGAGAGTATTCTTGCAGTCGTTCTCTGTATACGTTCAAGCTCCCCATCCAGATTTTGTACATGTCGCACATAGCTGATCAGTTTTCTAGAATGAGTTGCACTACAGCTTTATGAACAGCCTCTTCTCAAGACTAACCGCATCTTCCCAACATTCTGCCTCTGAAAGAAAATCTGTTCCCAGCATCACCTGTGATTGAGCCTACGTGATCGTTCCATTTCGTAACCCCAAAGATTGATACACACAGGTATATGTATAATTTCACTAACTCCAGTTTTGATTTGTTGAAACTGTAGTCATAGGGTACCTTATATCTGTGTTCCGCCAGGTTCATAACTTTACATTTCTGATAATTAAAAACAACTTGGCAGTCTTTGCATTATTTAGAAATCTCATCACGGTCTGAATCTTTGTGGAACTTGCCTCAGACGGTACTTATTTATACATGCCTGCATCTTTTGTGAAAAGTTTGATGCCCATACTAAAACTGTCTGTCAGATCATTATTATACAATGAAAACAGCAACAGCCCAAATACGTCTACCCTAAGGCCTCCTTGAAATTATTTTTGCTTCTGTCGATACACTCTCCATCCAAGATACCTTGTGACCTTCTCCCTACCAATAAATACGCAGTCCAGTCACGAGTTTCGGTTGTTATCCCCTGTTATCATACTTTTGTTAATAAATACAGAGAGAAAAGAATGTATGTATTATACTGATGTATACAGGGTGTCCCATTTATCTTGCCCACCCTGAATAACTGTTTGTCCAGATGCAAATTACAAAATGTTTATCTAATTTGTTCATCATGTAAATCTCTGTCCTTGATTTAGTTGCCCTTTGTTCTGTATCAGTCACTGCACTTAAACTGCCTCATGGTTACTGATACTAATATCAAAATGGACATCCTCAGATAAATTACCCTCTGTAGATGAGCTGTATATGTACAAATAAACAAATGATTACAGTTACAGTAAAACTGGATGTTTTATTTATGAGAAGAATAATGATGGAAACAGAAGAAATGAATTAAATGAATTCAAATTTGTGGTACGGCCGGGACTCGAATTGAGAAGGGCAATAACTCGTTGGTCCACGTCTGGCCCTTATGCAATCTGGTTTTCGGCTTGGAAATAATTGATACAGTAGCTGAGTGTGCTCATGAGGAATACTGTGTCAAATTCTGCCCATCTGTAGCGTTACATCGTCAAAACCCTGAGACGGTTGGCGGGTTGTCCACATAATGCTCCCAACGTCCGGCGACGTCGGTGGCGAAGTTTAGCAAGCATGAAGACAAGTAGTAGTAACCCTCGCCGTGTGCGGGCGGTCATTATCTTGCTGAAATCTATCTACAGGATGGCTTGTCATGAGTGGCAACAAAACGGCACGTAAAATATCGTGGACGTACCGCTGTTCTGTAAGGATACCGCTTATTAAAACCAAAGGGGCCCTGCTGTGAGATGAAATGTCACCCCAGACCATCACTCCTCGTTGTCGGTCCGTATGGAAGGCGACAGTGAGGTTGGTGCCCCAGCACTGGCTGGGCCGTCTTCAGACTCGTCTTAATTCGAAGCGGTACTCATCCCTGACGACAGTGATACGCCAGTAAATGAAAGCCCAAGCCTTTAGAGTTGTGTAACCGAAATTTAGTGGATACCCTTTAGTACTCCTGTAGATGACTTCACACTTCTCGTTATTTAGAGTCAATTGCCACTTCTCCCTCCATACAGATATCTTCTCTAACTCATGTTCCATTTGGTTCCGATTATCTGATAACTTTAAAAGGCGATAGATAACTCCATCATCTGCAAACGGTCTAAGAGGGCTACTCAGGCTGTCTCCTAAATCGATTACGTAGATCAGGAACAGCAGAGGGCTTATGATACTTGCTTGGGAAACGCCAGATATTAGTTCTGTTGAACTCGATGTCTTTACGCCAGTTGTTACGAATTGTGACATTTCTGGCAGGATATCACAAATCCAGTTGCTCAACTGAGACGATAATCCGAGGCACACACTTTGCTTAGAAGTCGCTTGTGCGGGAATATTTCAAAAGTGTTATGTAAATCTAAATATTTGGAGTCAATGTGACGTCCTCTGTCGATAACACTCATCACTTCTGAGAATAAAGAACAAGCGGTGTTTCAGAAGCATGATGGTTTCTGAATCCGTGTTGGGTATAAGTCAATAAATCGTTTTCTACGAGTTACTTCATAATTTCGGAGCACAGTATATGCTATTATATGGGTGTGTAATTTAGTGGATTACTCCTATTCCGTTTCTTCGGTACGGGTGTGACCACTGCAACTATCCAGACTTTGGGTACGGGTCTTTCTACGAGTGAGTGGCTGTATATGTTTGCTAAATGTTGAGCTATTGTATCAGCATACTCTGAAAAAATCTAAATGATATACAGTGTGGATCGGAGGTCTTACCTTTATTAAATGACTTAAGCTGCTTCACCACACCGAGGATATATTCTCGTAAGTCACACAGGTCTGCCGCTCTTCTTCATTCGAATTCTGGAATATTTACCTCCTCTTCTTTCGTGAGGTAATGTCGGAGGACCGCGTTTAGTAACCCTGCTTTAGTGGCACTGTCATAAGTAACATCACCATTGTTATCGCATCGTAAAGGTACTGATTGCGTCTCCCAGTTGGTGCACTTTACATACGACCAAAGTCTCTTTGGGTCTCCTGCCAGATTTGGAGAGAGAGTTTCGTTCCGGAAGCTATTAAAACCATCTCACATTGAAGATAGCTCTAAATTACATGCTTCTGTAAAATTTCGCCAATATTTTGAATTTTGGGTTCATTTAAATTTGTCATACTTTTTTCGTTGCATCTGGAACAGTGTTCTGACCTGGTTCGTGTACTATGTGGGACGAGTACCCTCCTTCTTAACGTATTAGTATATTTCTCTCTCGACACATGTCTCAATTCAAACCACATCTGTTGTTTGCTTACGTAGTCATAATGTAAGGAGTGAAGACTGACTTTTAGGAGGGCAAATTTGTTCTCCTGTTTTCAAAAGATGTATTTTGTGTTTATTAGTTGTGGGTTTGTATGTTACGATATTCATTGTCGTAACAACAACCTTGTGGTCACTAATCTCTGTATCGGTCATGATACTCCCTCTTTGCTCAGTATTATTTGTTGCCAAGAGGTCAAAAATATTTTCGCAACCATTTACACGTAGAGTGGGCTCCTGAACTGATGGTTGAGAATTATTTTTTGAGAAAGCATTCAGTATCATTTCCGACGATGTTTTGTGCATACCAACGACTTTAAACATGTATTTTCACCAACATTTCAAGGGCAGACTGAAGCCACCACCAATCATAATTGCGTTAGTGAAGAACTCATTTGAAATGGGACAAAAGCTTTCTTTAAACTGTTCAGCAACTGCATCATCTGAGTCAGGAGTAGGAAAAGGAACCACTTGTTAATTTATTCCGGTAGTGAAGTATGAAAACTCTACCCATACTAAGTCACAGGAACTATCTACTTCAGTTTCACTACGATGTATTTAATCCATCCTTTCTGAACACGGTCAGGTCCACTGTAAAAATTTCGTCTGATCCTATTTCCGGCTCTAGTCAGGTTTCCATACCTATAACGCTTTGCGATTCAGTGTTTTCTTTTAGCACTTCCAGCTCTGGCTACAACAACTTGCAACAACAGTACCGTCTGTTGCTATGTTACCTGTGTTTACCCTGCGCCCTTTTAGACTGCGGCCCTTTCTGTAGATTCCCGAGAGCTTCTAACCTATTAAACACTGACAAAAGCAAAATATCTGAATCTCCATGCTTATGGACTCTCCTCCGTCCAGAAATGGAGCCGTTACCGAGACAAGAGGCGGTGTTGCATGGTATTCAGAGTCATGTCTGGGGAGGAAGGAAGTTTTATATCTGGTGTGCTTCATTTTTCACAATGGAATGTGTTAACGAACCTCTAGAATTCTATATGCTCGTTGTAACAGGGGGATACGATAATTCTGCACACATGCATGAAAAGATGAAACACTAGAATGAATATCAGAATATTGCTTCATTTAATTTATGCATCGCAACAGAGGCTGAACTAAGTGTGCTTTAATGAGGTATGGTGTTAATGCTTTTAAGTGAGAGTTTGTGATTTGTTTGGATAATTTCAAGACAAAGAGTTATCATGACTACTATCAGTTAGAAAACGGAGACTCTAACAATAGGAGATGTGGGCGAACAGGTCGTCAGAAACATAGATTGATGGAGTTCTGCACACTTAGCCTGTTGTAATCCTTCCCCACTTCAACTTGCTTATCTCTCCCTCTGCAGTTTTTACCCTCCATACTTTGAAAGCGGGCTATAAAAATGACTTGAGTTTCTCTCTTTACAGTGTGGGCTCATTAATAACTGTTATTTCTGGAACTATACAGAAATTTCGTTCGTGATTGCATTCACATTCCTCTACGTCACATTCATAACCCCACATGCTAGTTAAACTTAATTAAATAAGGAACGCTGCTGATGGAAAGAATTAAAATTTGTGCCATGGCCTAGACTCCAGCCCGGGTCTCATGCTTTCCAGGACGATGTGTTAGTCATTACAGCGCCTAGTGTTGTGGCTAACACGAACTTCAATTCTTATCTTCAGCCAATTTTCCTCATCTCACGTCGTCACTATTATGCCAACAAATTCTGTTAGTATTACCTGCAGCGGGTAATAGTGATTGAACTATCTTCGTCCCTGATTGGGAAACAGATAGGGAAGGTGGGTGATGCTACAAGTGATGCATTACTTTCAAATACTTAGGTCTTTCATAAGCAACATATGTTCCTTAATTTCCGAATTTCAGTTAGACATCATGCGTATTAATATCTTTTGACATTATAAGAGGTGGCTTGTGAAGTGGCTCAGTGAAACGGAAGTACTCTACGAAAACAGCGGGCTTCAAAAACCATTTTATGAATGTAGTGAAATTCTAATATTTAGAAACACTTTTACTTAACGGTACCATTTTCCATTAACTGGGTTGAAAGCACATTGTTTAACAAGTTTATGAGTACTAAGGTCAAACGATCCACAAACTGACTCTTCATAAGCTCTTCGGTGATGTAAACCGATAAAACAAATGAGAACACTCGAACTATCACAGCCCAACTTTAGGAAATGGGAACTGCATAGTAAGGAAAACGGAGAACACTCAAATGACTCACATAGGAACACATCCTGAAGCCTAGCAACGGCTGTTCTGGAGTCTTTCATTATTAAAATGACCAGATAGCAAACGAAATTGTCAGCTGTATGCATCAGGCTTCGGGAGCTATCTCCGGAGTCCCTGCGAGAAAGGAGCTTAAAATACGCATCTTTCCATACTTACAGGTAGTCGTTTCACTCAGAATGACATGCCTTATAGGGTGAAGTGCTCAGGTATTATTGGATTCTAATCTTTATGTTCTACTATTTCAGGAACACCTTTTAATAACAGACAATATCTTTCAAGCACGTGGGGAAGCTAACCGTTTGATGCTACCCTAGAAGATACAAAGATGCCCATTTCAGAATGGTCCAAAATCACGGCCTGCGAAACAACATTTGAAATGTAATAAGTAAGGAACCCCAACATCACCTACAACGTTAAAGATCCCTTAACATTACAGCTCAGAACTAAACACCCGGTCGTTCTACTATCAGATCGAAGGGTAGCATTACAAGTCCACACAAACACGCGCAGTCGAACGAACATGTGCAAATGAAAATCATCTTGAAACACTTGCTTAACCATCCTGACTGGCATAAATGAAATTAACCATAATCTGAAGGTAACTTAAGGAAAACCATTTCCTTTCTCCCTCTTCCAGTGGATCACTTATACAAGCATCCAGTACTTATGGGGCCAAGTGGAAAAGTGCCAGAAGCAGCCCTTGTGGAAACTGTTCACCCTACGACAAGTGGTGTTGGGAGATTGCCATTAGCAACGGCTGAATGCCAACTTCATATATCTCTGCTGTGCTAACCTGATCCTTTTCCTGTCACCAATCGAAAACTCTACGCTTTCCAAGTAGCCCAACATAGTGACAAGTCGTGAAAATTTTTTTGTTGCCAAAGTTATTTCAAATATCACCTAAACCTTTATGATCAAAAATCAGAAACGTATTATGAAGAGCAACCTGCGAATCTTTAAAGACTGAATATTTCAGATTTTAAAAGGAGGAGAAATATTTTAGTTGGATTTTTCTGGATACATCATACTAACCCATCCCATCTCCTTCGGTTTTGTATTAAACTCGTTTCATTCCAATGCCATGCAGTACTTATTAATTAGTTACTCGATATATCCATCTAATCTTCAGCACTCCTCTGGAAAAACACTTCTATTTTCCACTTACATGAACAGTTAATAGTCCATGTTCCACTTTACACTACCCTCCAGAAAAATTACATAGGGCAGTGACATTGTCACACTTAAATATTGATTAGCCGGAACATTATGACCACCGACCTACTATCCATACAAAGCCGTCCCGATGATAGCTAATGAATCTTACTCAGACGTACGCAAGGTGCAGTTAGTATCAGTGAGCGTGCTGTCCATGTGTAGAATGGTGAAGGCGCGAGATCTATCTGAGTTTGACTGAGGGCAGATTCTCATGGTCTCGAGGCTCTGGACGAGCAGTTCGGACACTGCACGATTTGTCGGATGTTCGAGGAGTGCTTTGGTGAGTGTCTTCAACACGAGTCGGAGGCAGAGTGAGGCTACGTCCAGACATCATGGGGCTGGGCGGCCATCTCTCTTTATGTATATCGGACGTCGTAGGCTGGGCTCACTGGTAAAACAGGACAGGCGGGAACAGTGCCAAAACTAACATTAAGCTGGGCAGGTTACAAGTTTGTCTGGACACACGGTGCACTGAACAAACAATGCGCCTTCGCAGACAACGGCCCACCCATGTGCCAATGTTAAGACCATGACATCGGCATCTATGACCGGAATGGGCACCTGACGGCTGGCACTGGTCGTCGGCGCAGAGATAGAGCGTTACATGGTCTGATGAATCCCAATACCTCGTTCACCATGCCGGTGGGAGGAATCCGTTGTCTTCCAGGAGAAAGCCCTCTGACACCTAAACTGTGGGACGGAGACAAGTTAGGGGCAGCTCCATTAGGCTCTGTGGAATATTTACATGGGTATCGAAAGGCCCAGTGGAGCTCATGCAAGGCACAATGACGGCCAAGGTGTATCGTGCACTAGTTGTAGACCACGTACACCCATTCATGACGACAATCTTTCCCAATGGCAGCGGCATTTTTCAACAGGATAATGACTCATGTCACACGGCCACGAGTATGATGTAGTGGTTTGAGGAACACAGTGGTGAGTTCCAGTTGATGTGCTGGCCTCAAATCTCACTAGATCTGAACCTAGTCGAACACATTTGTTATGTAATTGAACGTGGTGTCAGAGTTCATTGCCCCCATTCCAGGAATTTACGGGAATTAGGTGACCTGTGTGTGCAGACGTGGTGTCAGATCCCTCCAAGACCTACTAAGGCCTCAATGCTTCCATGCCATGAAGCGTCGCCACTGTTATCAGTGCCAAAGGTGGACATACTAGGTATTAGGTATGTGGTCATAATGTTCTGGTTGATCACCATACATTCGATGTGAACAAATTTCTCTTCTTTTCTATTTTTATTTTCAGCCGTCATTTTATAACTTCATTACTTCTTACTTTATCAGTCATCACTCTGCCCAAATAATGAACCATCTATGTTCAGTGTCTCATTTCCTGATCTACTTCCCTCGACATGGGATGACTGACTTAACTAAAGTCAGTTACTATTAGCTCACTTTTGCAGATGGACATGATGTGTATTGTTTTCAAAATACTATTCATTCTCTTCAACTGTTCTTTGAGGTCCTTCGCCATCTCTGACAAAATTATACTGCCATCGGCAAACCCTAACGTCTTCTCCCTCCTTTTTGAAGTTTAACTACTTCTCAGGTTTTCTTGTTAGTTTCCTGTACACCATCTTTCTGTGAGTATAAATCCTGTGTCTCTTTCTCCTCAATTATTGTGCCCCATCTACTTTTATAACTGCAACCTTTTTTCTGTGTAGTCTGTAATAGGGGTATAAATTACATATATCTGAGGTCTAGCTTCATCATTTTGTCACTGCTATTGTTCAATTATTCCATTTTCATAGCAGAGAAAATGGAACAACTGAATATTGGCAACAGTGTTGCTTTTCCACTGGATGCAGTATCATTAGAGTGTTCTAAATTTATGTTTGCACTATATTACTTAGAAATGCATAAATTTCATGAAAAAACGTTATGGAACAACATGAATAATTCAGAATTTAGGAACACATTCAGTGTGAATGTATTATATATAAGACCGCAAGAGATGAAAATCCTGTTGCCAGCAAGTAATACCCCTATTTCTTTTCTCTTCACATATCAATCCTTCTGAAGATTGATGTGCGTTCCTTGTGTTGGCACAATGTTACATCATTCTGGTATGATTTTGAGACCCATTACAGAAGTCAAATATGATTCGTATTTCAAGAATTTCTTGGTTAAAAATGTGAAAATTAACTTCTTTAAGTTGCGAAACACACTAGAAGTCTACATATGTATATCATATGCTCTGGGCCTTTGTCCCAATTCAACACGGTGCTTGTTACAATGAATTTGGAGATGTTTGATGGCAGAGGATAGCCGGATGCCCTTCCTGTTGCCACCCAGTACCCCCCCCCCCCCCCTCCCTGGGATGGAGTTAGTGTACCCCAGTTGTCTGTGTCCAGTGTAAGCCATGAAATAGTGTAAATGGGTTGGAAATGTCTGTGAGTCGTGTGACTGAGGCGGTATGTAGGGACCAGCCGAGTACTCACCTAGTGGGATGTGGAAAACCAAATCGAAGTTGGCTAGCCAGCACAACGGCTCTCGTCGTTAATCTGCCAGGTGGATCCGAACTGGGGCGGCACGCCTACCCGAGCCCAGGATACAGCGCATTAGCGCTCTCGGGTAAGCATGTGGGTTGAAGTCTACATACGTTTACCAGGAGAAAATAAAAAGTGTGTACACCCGAGAAGTGGTTTTTTTGCTACTTCCTGAAAAGAAATGAAGAAATCGGCTATAAACAGTGACAAGGGACAGTCGACGAGAAACAGAACTTTTGAACGTAAAACATGGTATGTGATGCGCTATATTCATATTAGTTGACAGTTCCACGATAAACCGAGAAATGGCAGCACTGTCTCCAATTTCAGATTATCACCAATGGCACCTATTTAAGAATGAGTGTAGGTAAACAGTTATAAGTGTAAAAAACATGGCTGCCAATAGTAGTAACGCGTGCCGTGTTCGTACCAGGAAAATGCCTTAAAAAGCTGAGAACGATGTGGATAGCCACGACTCAGATAAGGACCCTACATACGTTCATGAACGCTAATCTACTTCGATAGTTGCTGCTAGTAAGGTATATGCGAGGAATTATTTGAACAAGAAAACAAATTAAGTTGTGGCCCTTGTCATAGCTTACGTGAATTACAACCGAGGTCTTCACATAATAAAGGGTCTTTACGTAAAACAGGAGCCATCAGCACAATATAGTCTGTTCCACCATGTAAGACACAGCCATAACAAGTAAAGACGTGTATTCATCGCCGTGGTACAGTACTGTAAGATCTTCTCGAGCCAAATGTTCCTGATATTCCATTCTGCTGTAATACTGTTCCCAGAAAAAAAATTACGTTATTTCGAGCGACATATGGTCTCCAGTGATAGCGAAATTCACATTTCATGAAAGAGCCTCCGACCTCGAAAGTCCAGAACGGCAGCTCTGTGGAAGCAAGGCCTGTCCTGGCAACCCCGGGGGACCCCAAACACTTCAGTGCAGATCACAGAGGATGAGCACAAGCCGTACATTTTTCCGACTCGGCCTTCCAACGGTCGTAACGCCGTTATATATCGCGTAGCCTTTATCCGACGGAGAATATTGTTTTATTCGAGGCGGTCCGATGCTGCGCTGGAGATGGAGAACTGGGAGCACAATGGGGTGGGGTGATGCCTAGCGGAGGAGGGGGGGAGGCCGGAGTTACGGGCAGGCCCAGGCGCGACTGGCCTTTCCTGGCAGACGCGGCGGATCTGCGTGCAGCAGGTGCCGCTATCTCGCCGCCGCCGGCCGCGCCCCATCAGTCTCTATACGGCGCGGGACCCCAGCAGTGGGGCAGCGCCGCGCCGGGCCGAGCTGAGCTGTGCTGCGGGCAAACTGCTCCCAGGGGCGGGGAGTGGGGCGATACGGCGCCGCGTGGAGAAGAGAATTACGGCCGAGTCTGCAGCAGCGCGGTTGCTGACGTGACGCCGCTTGATGGAACTAATAACTCGCACGTACTCGTGCGCACCGCTTTCGCTTACACAGCGTTCGAGTTTCCCGACGTTGGAACCAAGGCGCCAGAGTCACGTCGAAGTCTACGGTTAAGAGCTAAATAATGTTCTTAGAGATGTGGTTCGCTTATGCGAATGAATGAAAATCTCTTTGTATTGGCCCATATGAGTTTCGCTTTTTTTGTTATTCCTGAACCATATTCAGTGCCCTGAAATGAAAGGTTATTTCTGAGTACAATGACGTGTAGTCCTACAAAAATCATACAGAACAAAAAACGGACTTCAGTCACATTTACAAACATTAATACACAAAAGAAAAAAAATGAGTGTATCATTACTGCCAATCAGTGTACCAGCGTATGACACAGATGGTTCAAATGGCTATGAGCACTATGGGACTTAACATCTGTGGTCATCAGTCCCCTAGAACTTAGAACTACTTAAACCTAACTATCCTAAGGACATCACACACACCCATGCCCGAGGCAGGATTCGAGCTTGTGACCGTAGCGGTCACGCGGTTCCAGACTGAAGCGCCTAGAACCGCACGTGTGACACAAATTTCAAAATTAGATATAAGGAGCACGTAAGAAGTTCGGACTAACATAATAGTCGTTCTACCTTTGCTGAACATCTATTAAGGCAAGGACATGAATCATCTTACAAAGAAGAGGATAAGAAAATTGTTAAACATTACAAAGGTAAACTCGTAACATTACAGCACCACATTCACACACCTCAGAGCCCTTAAAATAAATAAAAAGATAAAAAATTACCAAATCGATATATATGACAACCCAGTGGCCAGGTTAGATACTAAAGCAATAACGGAGATGGAAGGAAGATTGGGTTTAAAGTCCCGTCGACGTATAGGTCATTAGAGACGGAGAACAAGCCCGGATTGTGTCAAGGACGGAGAAGCAAGTCGGCCACCCCTTTTCAAAGAAACCACACCAGCATTTGCCTGGAGCGATTTAGGGAAATCGTGGGACGCCTCATAAATCTGGATTGCCGGACGAGGGACTGAACCGTCGTCCTCCCATATGCGAGTCCAGTGCACATAACCACAGAGTGTTAAATTACGTACAGACATCACAACAGAAACAAAACGTGAACGATAAACATAGAACAACAGCTGGTACCACTGCTGTAAACACACCATACCAAAACACAATGTACAGTGATAGTGATGTATTAAGCTGAAATGTGTCCATAAAAAACCGAAAATCGGACATCCTTAGTATGTAGACCATCTAAGTACAACCACAGGATGCCACGTATGCACTAATACCACAAACAGTAAGTGTAAACAAATATTAATTAATTCTCAGTGGACTACTGACACTAAATGTTGTTTCTCATTTAAGAACACGAATTTAATAAAAATTGTAATGCACTTCCAAATCTGTAATTATTATATGAAGCAACTGATACATTAAAAAAGAAATATATATTACCAGCCACGGAAGACGCTTCACTTATAATAAGAAGCAAAACACGTATGGCACAATACGAAGAGTCTTCCATTTCCTTGCACTATTCTATTCTCCAAGAATATAGAAGCAACTAATTAACGACGAAAAACTAACGTTCTCCGCAGAATCTGCGGAGAGAGGAACATATGCAAAAAGTGACAAGAAAAGGGACAGATTGATAGGACACAGACGTAAGAAAAATATAGGACATTGGGTGCAAGCGCCACTGTGGGATGAAGAGGTTGCCCAAGGAGAGGGATTAATGTCGGGCCGCATCAAACGAGTCAGAAGACTGATGAATCAATACAAGATTTTTATTTTATGTGATGGTAGAGTAAAAACGGTTGCCCTGTGGGCTGTTGAAAATAACTGTATGATACCTGATGATGGCCAGCTGGTCGAAACTGCTAGTTAATAAACATTTGCTCCATCATCAGCTCATGACGTTCTAACACTTTAATACAGACGTATTTATTTCATTTTTTCGCGTATATACTTTAAATGTCGTATTTCGATTTTCTTGTAAACCTCACAAGATATTTGCTTGTGTAAAGAATGTTTGTTGATCTGTGTAAATAACAATGTAAATAACTGTAATTTGTACTGGTCAATGCTGGTTAGGGAAATATCTTAGAAATGTTAGGGGCATGTGTGAAATAGCAAAAACGCACTGTGTAGCGCCGTCTTTGGACGCAAGTGGAGTTAGTGCAGAGTGCGTGCGCTTCACCAGCACTTCGTTGCGCACTCTGCGATCGGATGCTCGAGTTGCTTGCTGAGTCAATATGAGGAGATATTTTAATTAGCGGCACAATAGTAATTGACGAATGTGGGCACATGAAGAGGCAGCTCCATTCACATTAACGTCATGCTAATTGCTGAGTGAACCTGTGCTTGCAAATTTTGTCTGGAGCTACTACAGCATTGTCGACGACAGCTACGGTTCCATGCCTTGAACAACGAACGACTGTAAAACTGTTCCACTTACTTCACGTTTTGTAGACCTGTAACGACATTACCCAGTGATATTGGTGAACTGTTAGTTTTAATGACAATTACTGCAAAATCATAGAGACTTTAATTTAATAATCATCTCAAGTCATTATTACCAAGTAGGTCCCATGACCATTCCTGTTACTGAAACAAACCGAGTGTCGTTTATCTGAAAGGAAGGAAGTATATCAAAACTAATTTAAGTGACAGTTCACTTCTACATTTTTAATAATTTTCAAAACAGAAGTAAAAGTATTTTTTATACGCCTAGCAACTTCACTGTTGACATAAATATTGTTTAGAAGTAAAGTTATTCTTGCAAATCAAAAAGAGAAATCAGTTATCTGAAAGTAAATTAATCCTGGCACTTCAAACTAAAAATTTTACTTAAAAGAAAAAGATTTTTCATACTTGCTGTTTTGTGTTGGCTGGATTCGAATTTCGGTATTTGCAGTTATGCTGATATTCAGTGGTAGTTCTTCTATTTAAGTTATCCTAAAGTCAATTAAAGTTCTCTTTCGTGTTTCATTGCCAGTTCCGTAGTTAGTGAATGTAAGTAGAGGCTACAGTGAGGCTACGCATCCATTTAGCATAATAGTAGGAAGCCTTCAGTAAGTCCGTGTGAGATTTATTTATCCCAAAATCATTCCATTGTGGTTAATAACGAGTAGTCCGCCCCTGGTAGATGAGTGGTCAGCGCGACGGAATGTCATACCTAACGGCCCCGGTTCGATTTCCGGCGGGATCGGAGATTTTCTCCGCTCAGGGACTGGGTGTTGTATTGTCCTTATCATCATCATTTCACCTCCATCGACACGCAAGTCGCCGAAGTGGAGTCAACTCGAAAGACTTGCATCAAGCTAACGGTCTACCCGACGGGAGGCATTTTATTTAATAACGAGTCTAAGAATAACTGAAATTCTTCCTCATTATTATTTCGTGATGTGTGTTGTTACTGCAAAAGTGTGTGTAGCATATTGTGGTCCACGTATTGAAATTATTCATTACTCATTGCCGTTCGCACTTTTAATTACTTAGTGAACAGACAGTGCCCAGTTGGGCTGGCTAGCGTGTTCCCGTTTTTCCAAAAGTATTAGTAAAGTTTATTGTTTCGTGTCCCGAGTTCCATGGTAACCACTTTTCACTGGAACAATACATGAATAATTGCACAATTTTCGATAGTTAAATTTTGCTGAAATTAGAGTAAATGGTACAAGTTGCCCTCAGATGTAACTTGTTGGAAACCTTTCCCTCACAAATAGGTGTTACATCTTCCTTTGGAAACGATACCTTTGGCAGATTTTACAACTGTTAGGCACACGGAAACACGGTCAAACATATTTCCGCAAAAGGCGATTATATAAAATGGGGCGTTACAACTTTTCTGATAAATGCCTTTTTTTTATCTCTTCCAGCTCTGGCGTCTTACCTGCATAAATTATGTAACGTTATTCATGAGTCTCAAATAGATTATTAATCATGCAAATCTAACCGATACAGAAAAAGTGGTGGACAGCACAACATGGTGCAAGATGCCACAACGTGACACAAAAATTGTGTAAGGTATGTGAACTACTGGACATATACAGTGTGTGCCATAGCCAATAGGAAAAGATAAGAATGGGAAACTAAGAGAAAAGTGCTCGAAACATAAAATGTGTAAATCAGGGATGCATTATTTTTGTTTACGCCGGGTTTCCACAGGCACATATTATATACACGTACATTCCCCCACCAACATTCACGAAAGCCGACCTACATATGGAAACAGCTTACTCGCACACAACAGTTACAGGCGTTTAACTTTCTGGCAACAATGTCTCTTCCTCCTCCGTCGCCTACGAACTTCAGTAGCTGCCGATAGATGCATATGTTCTCATAACGCTTTTGTTCGATGAGAGCACAGATCTTGTATCGTTTGTTTATCTACATCGAAAGTTAGCGTCATCCAGAAATAACGGTCTTGGTCTTCAAGTAAGTAAATAAATACGATGTAAAATGCCACATCGTTCTTAAACTGTGCTATAGGAAACTCATTTTAGCGTTCAGCAATTCCTAATGATTACACAGTACTGTTTAAGTGACGGAACGGATTCCTAAGTATTGTTAACTGAGAGTGTAAACCTTGGTGAGATTCATATTACTGCAGAACAGTTAATAGAATATAGGTATTTTTTAGTATAGTGGTAATTATTTACTTTATAAATATTACGGTGAAATGGAAATTTCTTTGTGGCGTTAGAGCTTGAAAGCTACTCTTGAAGTTCATTAAAATCTTATGAAAACACAAAGGTCTTCGTATTGTAGCTATCATTGAGTAATGTCACATATATACTGGTGTTTTCCTATCTGCCAGATATTTCAATACTGTCTTTAATTTAAGAGATCTGGGACGGCGGATCGAATACTTGCTTTTACTTTTAAAATTGTGTTTTAAATGTGGCTCCCAAGCACTTCGAAATTAACTTCACTCATTCGAAAATGATTTTTGAAGGAAACTTCAGCTAATAAGCGTATGGGATGTTCCAAAAGGATCCCAACGAGACACCAAACTCCTTCATTAGTAGATTACGTTTGATCTTTAACGTTACTGTACGCTGTTCGGTTAACAGATGAATAACACCTGTAAAAATAAGTTCTCTTGTCACCATACTGAATGTCGCGTAAGTACCTTTACCAGCTTCGGCGAGTAGAAACGCTAATAGCATGTAGAGGTAGTGTTGGGGGGGGGGGGGGGGCGGGGGAATCCCAGAGATGTAACTGTTGTATCAATGTGACCATCATAGAAAGTTATAGATTACTGTTGAAAGAATTTTTTATTGTTTGTTGTTTGTACATATTACTTTATATTTGTACCGAGCTCTTGGCAGTACTGTTCAATAAACGCAAATCAAATACAGTAAAATAAAAATCGTCTTCACTGGACCCACTGAATTATAGTTCTTTCGTGGTCATAGACCTGTGATGTTTTAACGTGACTTTTCCTCTTATCGATGTTGAATGGTATTGTTTTGTTACTTGGCTATTATCGGCAGTAGTTCTTCAGCGTCAACTGGAGGAGCCAGTTCGAGTCTAGTTATGGGACCTATGCATTTTTCTGAAAGTACACTCATGTCCGGAAAAAACAGTACACCTTGAACGACTGGAGATAGGACGTTCATGTAAATTAGTGTGTTCTGCAGAAATGATTAGCATTTCAGTCAACTTGGTTCAGCATGTGTCCTATTGCCTAATAGGCACCGGCTCCGCCATGGGCCCTGATAACTTGTTTCATGTGAGATGGCATCGACGCATATAAGGCGCGAATGCCGCCCTGTCGTATAGCCACCCATGCTGCAATTACCTGGCTTCAGAGTTCATCTATGGTGGTTGGAATTGGGTCACAGCACTGCACTCGTCGTTTCACCGTATCTATCCCACACATTTTAGGTTTACCGAAAAGTATGGCGATTTGGCCGGCCAGGGAAAAAGGCTGACATCCTGCGACACAAAGAAGACAAGTGTTCGTGCAGTAACATGTGGTTGTGCGTTGTCATGCTGCAAAATGGCGTCTGGGGTTTTGGGCACAAATGGTATGGCTACAGGTCGCAGGCTGTAATTCACGTAGGTCACATTGGACACAGTGCCCTAGACATGCACTATCTGTGATTTGTGGTTGCACCCAATTGCACCTCACACCATAAGGCCTTAAGTTAGCGCTGCATGTCTTTTGCGAATGCAGTCACTTTGATGCCGTTCCTCCTGTCTGCGGCGGACCAAAATGCGGCCATCCTTTTCAAACAAAGGTAATTTAGATTCGTCCGAAAAACTATGTGATGCCATTCTCGTCCCCAGTGACGTCGTTCCATACACCATTGCCGTCTAACATGTTTCTGCACAATCATCAACGGTAGGAGGAGAAGTGGACGACCCGTACGTAACCCATGCCGTAATAAACAGTGACGAACTGTCACCCCTGGTAGTGCACTATGTGTTCGAATGTTCCACTATGGCGCCAGAGACGAGGAGGACGCCCACCTGTCCTGCAATGCCATTACGATGAGATGTCGGTCTTCTCGTGGGGTGGTCTGGGTGATGCGACCTGACCCAACTGATCGCGTTCTATGGCCTTCCGTGAACCATTCTGCACACACCCGTTGCACTGCCTAAACACTTAGTCCCGCACGGGCAGCAATTTTCCGGATGAGTGCATCACATTCTTTCATGCCAATAATGCAAACTTTATAGATCTGACGGTAAGGTTTTTGTATACGTCAGCGAGGCATTCTGCTCATTTGGTTTATAGCGACAATGAGAACCGCAGGCATACTTTACCGGTAGGTGGTGTTGCACCGCGATATTGTTGTTGGCCTTGAACCCACGGGCCGACATGGTTAAAATGCAACTAATTTCTGCAGAACACACTAATGTACATGTCCTGTGAATATGAACGTCATATCTCTTGTCATTCAAGGTGTTCTGTTTCTTCTGAACATAAGTGTAGTTGATTTGGCCGACGGCTTTGCTCATTAACGTTGTTGTAGTGAGATGTTTGACCATAACCCGCGGGTCGCAGCTAGGCTAGCGCTCATTTTTTAGACTGATCTGATTGTATAGCAGTGTAGAGAATTGGTCCAAAATTTATATTTCTGATTAAGCAAGTGAAGGCCTACGCTGTGTTATTTCTCTAAAAAAAATCAATTCTGTGTGAAATCTTATGGGACTTAACTGCTAAGGCCGTCAGTCTCTAAGCTTACACTTTACTTAACCTAAATTATCCTGAGGACTAACACACACACCCATGCCCGAGGGAGGACTCGAACCTCTGACCAGGACCAGCCGCACAGTCCATGACTGCAGCGCCCTAGACCGCTCAGCTAATCCCGCGCGGCTGTAATTTCTCTCGCGCGACGTATGTCGCCAAGAACGAGTGGGTGCAGCCCACGGCGACGAGTGTAGGTTCACGAGGCTTCACGCCAACCCCTAGTCAAGGACGAAAGAACGTAGGTGAAGTGAAAGAATGCTCCCACGTTGGAAGGAAAAATATGACAATAAGGACGATGTCAGATGCATGTAAGAAGCAGACCAGCGCAAGCATGGAGAGCATTCATCGCTAAAAGAAGTCCGCTAGTATTCAACATAGCAGTAATTAGGAGAAGAAATTTCTGAAAACGTACGTCTGCAGCACGGGATTATATGGAAGTGAATCATGGAAACCCGAAAGTACGAGCATCTAAATGTTTGTGACAAACAGAAGTTTTCTATAAATTAGGTAGTCACAAAAAACCGTATGGCTATTTGCAGAATCGACTGGGACTGGAATATGTGGAATACCTTGATTATGAGAAAGGACAGGGAGATAGGACATGTGTGAAGCCAACAGTAAATAAATGCTATTGTAGTAAAGACAGCCGTAGAGAGATTATAACAGAAGACGAAAATTGGACGTTACTGATGTGACGAAAGTCACTGGATAGCGATATGCGGATATACAGATAACTTAGTATCGCATATGCAAGATATGAAAGGGCAGTACCTGGTGAAGCTGTCATATGTACTTAGCTGGTTCATGTGAAAAGGTTTCCGACGTGATTATGCTCACACGACCGGGATCCAAAGTCTTTCAATCCAGAACGGTAGCTGAAGGTAGAAATATGGGACATTCCTTTAAGGAAATCATTAAGGCTCAAAAATGGTTCAAATGGCTCTGAGCACTATGGGACTCAACTGCTGTGGTCATAAGTCCCCTAGAACTTAGAACTACTTAAACCTAACTAACCTAAGGACAGCACACAACACCCAGCCATCACGAGGCAGAGAAAATCCCTGACCCCGCCGGGAATCGAACTCGGGAACCCGGGCGTGGGAAGCGAGAACGCTACCGCACGACCACGAGATGCGGGCGAAATCATTAAGGAATTCAATATTCCGAGAACCACAGTGTGGAGAGCGTTCCGATAAAACAAAATTTCAGGCGTAACCTCTCACCATGGACAACGTAGTGGCCAAAGCCCTCCACTTAACGACCGGAGCCACAGCGCTTGCGTCGAGTTTTCAGTGTTGACAGAGAAGCAACACTGCGTGAAATAACCACAGAAATCAATTCCCGGCTGGGTTGCAGATTTTCTCCGCTCAGTGACTGGGTGTTTGTGTCGTCTTCATCATTATTTCATCCTCATCGACGCGCAAGTCGCCAAAGTTGCGGCACCTCAAAATACTTGCACCACTTGATTAGGTCTAACCGTCGGGATGCCCTCGTCACACGACATTTCAATTCATTGAGGGACGTACGACGAACATATCCGTTAGGACAGTGCGGCGAAATTTGGCGTTAATGGACTACGGCAGCAGAGGGCCGATGGAAGTGCCTTTGCTAACGGTACGATATCGGCCGTAGCGCCTTTCCAGGGCTCGTGACCATATCGGTTGGACTCTAGGCAGACGAGTCCCGATTTAAGTTGGTAAGAACTAATGGTAGGGTTTGAGTGTGGCGCAGATCCCACAAGCCATGGATCCAAGTTGTCAACAAGCCACTGCGCAACCGGTGTTAGCTTCATAGTAATATGGATTGATACGGAATTTACTGGGTTCTATGGTCCCACTGAATCGATCACTGACTGGAAATGGTTGTGTTCGCCTACCTTGAGATTGAAAAGACTATATGCAGCCTTTCATGGACTTCATGTTCCCAGTTTTTATGGATGACAATGCGTCATGTCACCGGGACACAACTGAGTGTGACTGGTTTGAAGAATATTCTGGACAGTTCGAGCGAACGATTTGGTAACCCAGGTCGCCCAACATGAAGCCCACTGAAAAATATTTATGGGAAACACTCGAGAGGTCTCCTGGTGCACAACTCTTGCACTGGGAACACTTTTGCTATTATGGACACATGTAGAGGCTGCGTAGCTTAATGAACATATGCCACATCGAACTGATACACTAAGCCGGAAAAAGGAGTGCCGACACCGTATTTTGAGGTAATGGAAATGAGCGTATGGTATCGATGGCCGGAAGGCCCCATCTGGGGAACTTCGGCAGCCAAGTGCCAGTCTTATTTCGGACGACGCCACATTGGGCGACTTGCGTGCCGGTGATGAGGATGAAATTATGATGAGGAGAACACAACATCCAGTCACCGGGCGCAGAAAATCGCCAACCCGACCGGGAATCAAACCTTAACCCGCTTGCATGGTAGGCGAGCACGTTACCACCCAGCTAGGCAGGCAGACATATTTTAAGATATCCCGTGACTATTGCCACTTCAGTGAAAATGAGAAAGCTGGATATAAGGGCCACTCAGAGTTCATGCCCACTAGTCGAGACGTACACTGGAGACAACAGGAATGGTGTACAGTCGTCCCACAACGTCGAATCTCTAAATTCATCCCCAATAATTTCGCAAGAACAACGCCAACAATGTGATAAAGGAATCTCAAGCTACGTTCTCACATCCTTATGTTCAGGCCACAGTCTTTTATCCCGATGAAGAGAAAAATTCACAATGTAACCATTTTCAAATTCACGCTGATCATAATTAAGACTAAATGCCGAATAAGTACAGACAATACTGTCTTGCCATATCACTGAGCAAAGTTATTCGTTGGTATCAGCTATACTGATATATTTCATACCCAGTAGATCTCTAAATAAGGTCAATGTCAGCTGCAATACCAAGCTGAAAAGGACTCCAAACGCTGTACCAGCAAATAATTGGGCGAAATACCGTTTGCAATCAAGATTACGTTCGCATTTTACCACAAACTTCACAAGTAACTGAAATCCGTAAACTGGATACTCTACTACCGTTTGCACATGTCCTTCACGTATAAAATATCCTATTCCCCTCCATCGTAGACACTTACACGATGTGCCACAGGCTCCATAGCCGTACGTCTAATTTCTTAGAAGCACATCATCGTGTTCTTTCTCCTTGATAAGTTGATTGCCATATATTTATCCATATTTAAGGAGGGCAACAATTGAAAGTACTAAGTCACTGTCAACATCCTACAAACCTCCTAGTATAATCATTTCCTTTAGACGGCACTATTTTACCTTTAGTTAACTGCTATCCCTGTGTGATTGAGAACATTAGTCGTATTATTGTGCTCTTTTAGAGCACTTTCGCTCGTATGACGTTGTGGTTTTTATTAGACAAATAACGCTTTTGCGAAGACTGTATGAACGTATTCTGATCATCAGATGACAGAGTTCTCTTCAAGACGAAACTGCCATATTCACAGCCATGTATGATCTACATTGTGTGCGACAATTTTCTTTCGTGTGCTTCTTTCTTACACAACCCGTACTGATTTATTTCGGAAAGTCATTCACGGAATAGAATGGGAGAATTCAATTTGTTGAGGAAATTTGGATACGGTGGAGTGTACCAGTGAAGAAACCGTTCACTAAACACTGGTGTGAATTACTTTAGAATTTTGACCCTGTATTTGGGGTTATTGTCAAGTAGGCATTACAGCTTACATCGACTGAATTCAGCAATGGACTGCTCGTGACAGGTTAGTAGAGTCCATAGCAATACAAACAAAAAATTCTTAAAAGATTTAAATGAACCTACGTTTGTGTAGATTTAAGGAATTCGTATTCGATGAATAGCGCGCTTGAGTTAAACCACTTCACTAGTATATCTGTCCTGGGAATCATGAGAATGATAGGTCGCCAATGGAGGCTCGTATTTTTCCCTCGGTCCCTTGGCAAACACAATAGGCTATTGGTAGCATGTACCCGCCCCAGTTCACTGAACAAGAGTTTACGGAGTACATATGGACATGTAGAGTTTATGCCACAAATCTTTCGGAAAGCATAGAACATGTTAATGTGTAGCATTGATCACTGTTTGTTTCGGACACAGGCTGTCATGGCGGCTGCAGTGTAACACGTGTTAAGTTCGGCTCGCGAAATTTAGTTGATTTCGAAGGTGTTCTCGCAGGTGGTGTTGTCTAGTACAAGTGGAAATCGTGTAAACAACAGTGTTCTGTGCAGTAGTGCTATTTTTTTGTCTGTGCTCCGCCAATATCTTCGAGAAAATGGTAAACAGAAGATTCAACAGCAGCGCGTCCAGCAGCGGGGAAGCAGCAGGTGCGGCGGGTCTGCTCTTGGCGGAAGGTGCGGCCGCGGCTCCCGGTATAGCGGAGCTGGTCCGCTCTGAGGTAAACGCTGCGCTTCGCGATAAAAAAAATCTCGATCTGATAGCAGGCACTATATCAGATACTGTAACGGCAGCAGTATTGGCCAAAATGCGTGAAACTGTTGAGGCCAATACTGCCGAAATTACAGCACTAAAAAAGTCTGTGTCTCAATACGAGAAAAAGGCACGAGAGTTGGAAGTGAAACTATCTGCCGCAACAGACGAGCTAGAACAGTACCAAAGGCGAAATAGTCTACGACTGTTTGGAGTGGCAGAAAATAAGGAAGAAGACACGGACAACCTGCTTATAGAGGTTGCGCGTGAAAAATTAGGTGTTGAAGTGACCAAGGCAGACATTGACAGGAGCCATCGGGTGGGACGAAAACTACCAGGTGCTACCAAACCTCGTCCAATAATAGTTAAATTTCTCTCGTACCGAAAAAGGGCAGAGATCTTTACCCAGAAGAAAAAGTTAGCAAGGACAGGGCTTACAATAAGGGAAGATCTGACACACGAACGGCTAAAGATTTTAAACAGTGCCATATCCCATTTAGGTCTTCAGAATGTGTGGACTCAGGATGGCAGAGTAATCATTAAGACAGCAGCTGGAAAGAAGACAGTCACAAACATGACAGAACTGAATAGTATTAAGTGAAGCTACTCGAGCCAGAAGTGCAAACTTAACACCATTTGCAAATTGTAACAGCCCTATACTCAGATATAGTCTTGTAATTGTATTAATTTTTCAATTATACCCATATTTGTACCTTAAACTAATTGTTTTTGTAACTGTATCAACTTTTCACTATTTCTTTGTGTCTGTAGCTCTAACCAATACTTAATTTTAGTTAATGCTAATACTTTTTTCATTTTCTCAGTTTATTCTCTTCCATTCTGTAATAGTTCTATTGCAATTATTACTCTCTATTTTAGTTCAGTAATCACCCATCTCTTCGGTTTAAATTGTTCATAACAAAAATCACCATCAGTATCACTTTAGCGAATTTCAATCTAATTGTAGCTTCCTACGATAATCACTACCAGTATCACTTATGCAAATTTCAGTTTAATTCTAGCTTACTACGATAATCTATTATTTATTAAGCTTACTTCTCTCTGCTGGCAGCATCGGCCTCTTAAATCGCTCCCCTTTCCCTTATTTCCACCCTAACCTGTTTCAAATACGCGAATTACATTTCTCCTCTTACGACATAGGATACACAGTGACACACAGCCGTCACTATTTTGGTCATATTCTCCTTGCACCGAATACCACTAATCCATTTTCTATACTCCCGCAACCCCAGGAAATCTCTTGCAGTCGCCTTTCTTTTGGCACTCGCAGAGTCAAAAACAGGGCGCGCAAAATCTCGGACACCCCTGTGTTATGTCACTTGGCGGAAGCACCGGCCAGTGCCCCTCGCGGCAGGTAGTGCCCAACAAAGGGACAAACCAGTCTGCCACCCTACTCCAGGCCACCCAGCGGAACGCGTCAGAGCTTTTAGCAGCTCACTGCAACATCCAGTCTTTACCTGCACATTACGAAGAACTTAGCCTCCTCTTCAACCAAGTAAACTACCACGTAATCCTCTTATCCGAAACGTGGTTGAAACCACACATATCCTCTGCATCTATTCATCTCCCAGGGTACACATTTCTTAGGGCAGACAGATCAAAAAAGCGAGTGTCGGCGCGTATATACGAACAGATCTCAAAGCGAAAGTCTTATGTACGTCAAATCCTGCTGAAGAAAAAGAGGCTGAATTCATGTTCATTGAAATAAATATACGAAGTCGGAAAATCTTGACTGGCGTCGTGTACAAGCCGCCAAAAATAAACTCAATGAGTTCCTTCCAGTCGGAATTACATTCACTTCAGTGTCAATACGAACATGTCATCGTAATGGGTGACTTGAACATAGACATGCTAAGAGACACTCCCTCCGCAATAAACCTAAGAAGACTGTTTAGTTGCAATAGCATGAACATTCTTCCATTACAACCTACACACCATACGGCGCACAGTCATACTCTTATAGACGTAATCGCAACGAAACACACTGACAAAGTAAGAGATGTTGGTCAAACATCGGCCCCTGGCCTCTCAGCACATGATGTAATATTCCTGGCCTACTCTGTGCAGCCCCCAAGGAACAAATCGCGTTACATAACTTGTAGGAACATGAAACGTATTGACCTTGACGCTCTAACAGCCGATTGCTCAGAAATCTCATGGCATCAAATAATCAGAGAACCTACAATCGACGGGAAAATTAATGAACTTGGTGATAAACTCACTGCCCTCTATGACAAACATGCACCTGTGCGCACAATCCGTGTAAGAAAATCTCCTGCTCCATGGCTGACAGCTGAATTACGTCAAATGATGACTAATAGGGATGCTGCCCACAGGCGTTTCAAGGCAGATCCGAAACCCGAGCGTTTCGAAGAATACAGAAAGCTACGGAACAGAGTGAAGCAATGCATTCGCAATGCTAAAATCAGGCACGCTCTCTCCCTTGTATGCAGCGATCTGACGCCCACGACTCTATGGAAGAATCTCCGTAGCTTGGGGGTCGGAAAGGCAAAATCGGAAACTACTTTTCATGTGTCAGCTAACGAATTAAATGAATTCTTCTCTGCACCTCTGAATACCAGCACGGCTGATAATTACCGTCCACAAGAGTCCCCAAACAGGATAACTAACAACGATACCTTCCATCTAAAACATGTAACAACAAATACGGCAAGAAAAGCAATAATGAGAATCTCTTCTGATGCAATACGCAACGACAGTATCGGTATAACCATGATTAAGAATGTTGCCGATATCTTAGTACCTGTCTTAACTGACATATTTAATTTTTCCCTCGTGAACGGAATATACCCCACTGCATGGAAAAGAAGCATAATTCGACCCATCCCTAAGATCGAAAACCCGCAACTGCCTAGTGATTACCGACCAATTAGCATACTGCCTGCTGTTTCCAAAGCACTTGAATATATTGTTCATGACCAAATCACTGAACACTTGCATGAATTCAGCCTATATGACGAATTTCAATCCGGTTTCCGTAAACATCACAGCACAAACACTGCTCTAATTAAAGTAACTGATGATCTGAAATGTGCCATCGACAATCGAAAGGCAACAGTATTGACGCTACTGGACTTCAGCAAAGCTTTTGACACTGTTAACTTTGACATGTTGCTCAGAAAAATGCAACAGCTTAATTTCTCTGATAGTGCAATGAGATGGTTTGAAAGCTACATAAAAGACAGACAGCAATGTGTTGTCTGCGTAAATGAAAAATCTTCCTGGAAACATGTTTCCTCAGGAGTGCCACAAGGATCAGTCTTAGGACCACTTTTGTTTTCTTTATATGTCAACGATATTTCGTCGGTTCTGTCCTCCTGTAAATATCATTTCTATGCCGACGACCTCCAACTTTACCTAAGCGTCAGACCTGAAGACGTAAACACTGCAATCGCTCAGATGAATGATGATCTGTCTTCAGTAGTAACATGGGCGAAAAACCTGGGGCTTAAACTAAATGCAAAAAAGACGCAAGTAATCTTAATAGCCCATCAGAAATTAATAAGTTCAGATTTCCGCGAACGGCTACCTCCTATTCTGCTCGACGGTACTCCAATACCATATCAGAAAACAGTGAAGAACTTGGGTGTAACTTTGGATGAGCATCTCAACTGGGCGGAGAATACAGTCGCAGTGTGCCGAAAGACGTCTGCTTGTCTCTATGCTCTCAAAAAGTTTCGGAACATATTTCCACAGGACTTGAAACGCCAGCTCGTGCAAGCACTCGTTCTACCGAACCTCCACTATTGTGATGTGATTCAGCAAGGCACGAGTAGTGAAAACAAAAGACGGCTAGAGCTAACCATGAATGCCTGTGTGCGTTACACCTGCAACATTCGCCGATATGATCATGTTAGTGCTTCATACTCCGAGCTAGGGTGGCTGCGGCCGGACAAATTGCGTGACTACCACACTCTATGTCTACTTCACAGACTCCTCGTCGCGCAAGCACCCCAGTACCTTGCTTCAGAGATTAAAAACCTGTCATGCCATCATAATCGAAACACGAGGTCACTCTTATTTGGTATCCTAACTGTGCCCACTCACAAAACAAAAACTTTTGCAAACTCCTTCTCAGTTGCCGCTGTCCGCCTCTGGAACAAACTGCCCCTTACCTTGCGCAAAATTCAATCTCCTGCTGCTTTTAAGAAGAAGTTGAAGCATTTCCTACTATCATCTTCATAAAGTTCTCCACAAAATTAATGTACCAGGCCAATCCTCTCATCCGTCAAATAGCAAAGATAGCGTCTCCTATCTTGCTCCTCAGATGCCTTCCTCTTCATCTATCTCTATTAGCCAGGCAATCTTCTTTTCCTTTATATTTCCTTAATTATGTTTCATCATGTCTCTCTATTCTTCTCCTCCCTTCACCATGAGTCTCCCTCACACTCCCTGCTGCCAGCACTTCTATCTAAAATTTGTCTCTTCAATAGTGTCTAATTATAACAGTACCTATGATCTACGAATATAAACTCTATATGTATGTATTTCTAATTGTTTATTTCACTTTTTGTATTAGATGTAGTTTAACATGCCTACTAAAACGTATGAATGTAAAATAAGTAGAAAGCCTGGTTAGATGTAAGAGAGGGCCTGATGGCCCTAATCTTGCCAGGTTAAATAAATAAATAAATAAATAAATAAATAAATAAATAAATTTTAAGGAAATGTTTCTAACAACTCATGTCCTTGAGACTTGTACGCCAGTATGACGAGTACAGGCTCCGTAATGAAGAAACATCACCGGAACCAAGAGTGTACGAGTCGGAATTTCAAAGATAGCAGTTTTTGTTTACGTTGCGAGGATTATATCCACACAATATTTGTCATTATTTGTGGTGTTTGGCCGTAAACTTACTTATCTGCTTTAGCACAGGGAGTATGTTACGTTAATGCAACTACCGCAGCTTTAGCCAAGTCCAGCATTCCAACCGTGCAAGTTGGTACTGTGGTTAGCACACTGGACTCGCATTCGGTAGGACGACGGTTCAAACCTGCGTCCAGCCATCCTGATTTAAGTTTTCCGTGATTTCCCTAAATCGCATCAGGTAAATGGCAGGATGATTCCTTTGAAAGGACAAGGCAGATATCCTCATCCATCCTTCCCTAATACGAGATAGTGCTCCGTTTCTAATGACCTCGTTGTCGACGGAACTTTAAATACTAATCTCCTCCTCCAGCAATCAAGGGTAATCACAACCAGCTCACATGCTTTCAGAAGTGATGATAGACGTCGCTTGTCATTTTTGCTTAGAGTCGTGATCGAGTCAGTGCTGTGTGGGCAGTTGAAATCAGACGAAGTGCGTGCGACCAGTGCTCTGACGCACTTGCGCAATTTGCATTCAGTAGAATTATAAGCGCCATGTTCAATTAGTTTTAATGTTTCTGTGCGAGACAATTTATGTCGTACACTGGCATACGGAATACTTTTGAAATCGAGTGCATTTAAAATTGTTTGAAATGAGCAATCATTGCTGTAGTGAACCGTGGAGCTTGTGATACACTGACAAAGACTGTTCTTAATAGAAATGCCTCTTTATCTGCTTCCTCGAACTATCAGCAAATGAAATAAATATATCGTTAACATCTTGCAGTGAAGAGAGACAGTATCGTTGTAATGTAGCACACCTACTCCTGGTGTTATGATGTCTCGATTAAATATCTAGAGAAACGAAATTACTCTCTAACGACCGGAGGTTTCTTTTATAAAAGTACTCAGGCACCTCACTTGAAAAGCGTTAGCTAGGCGGCACAGTTTCAGAGAGAGGTACTCAGAAGAAGAGGTGTTAATTTTCCCTTCTCAACCGTTCTAGCTTCTCGTTGTTTGCTTAATTACTTCCACGGAGTGACGAGATACTCCGGTCAACAAAGCTATGTTAGGCATCCTTACTCTGTGTTGCGAGCTAATGATCCACCTTCAATAGCTTCAAGATATTTATCGAAATCCGTTGTTTAGGGCTTATTATTAAACACAGAAAGGCAGACTATGGAGTGCAAATGCACCAAAGCGGAGTGTCTCAAAGGGGACGATGAAATGCAGGAAGATATAATCATTTATCATACTGTTATATCGTTTGTATGTATCTATTACATACATTTAATTGTTCTAACACTTACAGCACCATGAAATGCTGACGTTCTAACAGACATATCGCAGAGATTCACAGCAACAGACGCGCTCAGACAGCCGCGAGGCCACGAACCGTCTTTGATCTCTTCGATAAATAATCGCAGTCTTCCACGGTAAAATTACTTTTCAGATTTACAATACTACTTAGTTCCCAGTGCACGGAGGATGTCTCAGTTGTGCGACTCAATTCGTGACTTCTGTCAGAGAGGTTACAGTTCACAATAATGAATGTGAAGTCATCCAGTGAATTAGAGGCTGCATCTGGGGTTCTGTAGCGAACTAATACAGGCCATCACCTGTTATTAATCCTTAGAAAAGATTTAGATTACAGGCTGGACAGTGCTCTTAGACTGTCAGCAGATGATACCGTTATTCGGTGTCTAGTAAGGTCATCATTAGATAAAAACGAATTGCAAAATGATTTTAAATGATGTCTGCATGATGCGAAAAATGGCAATTGACCACGCACAATAAAAAGTGTGAGATCCTCCAAATAAGTGCAAAAAGTGTTTGTTAAATTTCGGTACAAATTTTGTCAGTTCATCTAAATATACAAGGGTTACAATGACGATCAATTAAAATTGGAAACATCCCACGTAAGTGTTGGGGAGAAGGGGACCCTAAGATAGCGCTTTATTGACAGAAAAAAGGTGTAAAAAGTTACAGAAAACACTATGCTTTCATTAAGGTTTTCCGGTCTCTTCTGAAGTATTCCTGAGAGCTATAAGATGCTTGCCATGTAGGTCTGGATTAAGAGACCAAATATTTCGAAGGGGATCAATTCATTTTGTTTTCTTATTCCTACATGTGGTCGACAAGGTTATTAACGGATTTGGTATTGTTAGAGTGTGGCCGGATCCCCTCCCTGTCGCCACCCTTCTACTGCCCCTCCCACCATCCGGGATGTTATTTGTGTACCCCTTCAGCCTGCGTGTAGAAGTGTGCGAACGTTCTCTAAATGTTTTGCAGTCGTGTAATTGAGGTGAGACGTGGTTAGTAGCCTCATATTCTCCTAGCTGGACCACTAAAATCCACATCTAGGATAGCCGGCACACCGGCCCTCGTCGTTACTCAGCCGAGCGGACCAGATCTGGGTCCGGATCCCAGAAACACTGTCCTAATGCGAGCATCTAATCGGGCAGGCAAATTGAACTCATTTGGTATAGGGGGATAATTATTGAACTATATGAAAAAACGTAAATTAGTTACAAACTACGGCTTCCAAACATTGTATCTAACATGTTAACGTCACTACAGATATTGGGATTTGGGTTATGACATTTTCGACATGTCTGTCATCTTTGGCGATGATGTGCCACAGACGAATAGCGAAATTCTGCATGCTCCGCTGGTGTGTCGGAACATCGATGCAGTCGATGACGTCCTGAATGGCTGTTTTCAGCTCAGAAATGGTTGGGAGATACTGCTGTGCACCTTTTCTTTAATGTAGTCCCATAAAAAGGAGTCGTATGTGATCAGATCCGGAGAATATGCAGCCGATCAAGACCCAAACCAGTACCCCAGATCCGGATGCTCTCCTCAGAGAGGTCCTCGAGGACACAAAACACTCTCCTATTTCGATGAGGTCGAGCTCCGTCCTGCATGAGGCACTTTTTGTAGAAATTAGGATCGCTTTGGATTATGAGGATGAAATCCTCTTCCAAAACCTTCACATACCGTTCGGTACTTCATGTACCATCAAGGAGCATCGCACAGATAATTCTGTGACTAGAAATTGCACACCACACAGTCACCCGTCGAGGGTGAAGGGACTTTTCGATCGAGTAATATGGATTCTCAGTCCCCCAGATCCGTCAATTTTGCTTATTTCCGAACCCATCCAAATGAAAGTGGCCTTCGTCGCATACGCATGGGCATATTTCTTATCTTGCTCCGCGGCCAACCGTCCAGTTTGAACGCCCCAACGCAAACCGTTCAGAAGTTATGACAATTTTATTTCGTATAGTTCAGTAATTGTCGCCGTGTCTTAATCCTGAAGGAAACTGCATATGCCTTGATCGCAAAAAGGCTTCTTATTGTGTGACCGGTTTCTCAGAGCTTTGCTGTCTTCATCGAATGGACCATATGTTTAGCTTTGCCCCCGGACTGACAATGTCAGAAATACACTCCTGGAAATTGAAATAAGAACACCGTGAATTCATTGTCCCAGGAAGGGGAAACTTTATTGACACATTCCTGGGGTCAGATACATCACATGATCACACTGACAGAACCACAGGCACATAGACACAGGCAACAGAGCATGCACAATGTCGGCACTAGTACAGTGTATATCCACCTTTCGCAGCAATGCAGGCTGCTATTCTCCCATGGAGACGATCGTAGAGATGCTGGATGTAGTCCTGTGGAACGGCTTGCCATGCCATTTCCACCTGGCGCCTCAGTTGGACCAGCGTTCGTGCTGGACGTGCAGACCGCGTGAGACGACGCTTCATCCAGTCCCAAACATGCTCAATGCGGGACAGATCCGGAGATCTTGCTGGCCAGGGTAGTTGACTTACACCTTCTAGTGCACGTTGGGTGGCACGGGATACATGCGGACGTGCATTGTCCTGTTGGAACAGCAAGTTCCCTTGCCGGTCTAGGAATGGTAGGACGATGGGTTCGATGACGGTTTGGATGTACCGTGCACTATTCAGTGTCCCCTCGACGATCACCAGTGGTGTACGGCCAGTGTAGGAGATCGCTTCCCACACCATGATGCCGGGTGTTGGCCCTGTGTGCCTCGGTCGTATACAGTCCTGATTGTGGCGCTCACCTTCACGGCGCCAAACACGCATACGACCATCATTGGCACCAAGGCAGAAGCGACTCTCATCGCTGAAGACGACACGTCTCCATTCGTCCCTCCATTCACGCCTGTCGCGACACCACTGGAGGCAAGCTGCACGATGTTGGGGCGTGAGCGGAAGACGGTTGCGAATGGTCCTCGCCGATACCCCAGGAGCAACAGTGTCCCTAATTTGCTGGGAAGTGGCGGTGCGGTCCCCTACGGCACTGCGTAGGATCCTACGGTCTTGGCGTGCATACGTGCGTCGCTGCGGTCCGGTCCCAGGTCGACGGGCACGTGCACCTTCCGCCGACCACTGGCGACAACATCGATGTACTGTGGAGACCTCACGCCCCACTTGTTGAGCAATTCGGCGGTACGTCCACCCGGCCTCCCGCATGCCCACTATACCCCCTCGCTCAAAGTCCGTCAACTGCACATACGGTTCACGTGCACGCTGTCGCGGCATGCTACCAGTGTTAAAGACTGCGATGGAGCTCCGTATGCCACGGCAAACTGGCTGACACTGACGGCGGCGGTGCACAAATGCTGCGCAGCTAGCGCCATTCGACGGCCAACACCGCGGTTCCTGGTGTGTCCGCTGTGCCGTGCGTGTGATCATTGCTTGTACAGCCCTCTCGCAGTGTCCGGAGCAAGTATGGTGGGTCTGACACACCGGTGTCAATGTGTTCTTTTTTCCTTTTCCAGGAGTGTATAAGCATTTGGTATTATTGCGAGATAGGAGAAGAAGTATCACGGTTAGTATAAATGTTAAAACAAAGGCGTTTACTGTTGCTGACGTATCATCTCACTAAAGTTTAAACACTAAATTTCTCCTCCGAACGCCTGAGTATCTTTTGGCTCCCGCCTAGATAGGACGAAACGCCAGGCGTGATAAGATATGAGAAATCAGAGTTCGCACAGGAAGATTTAGATATTAACTATATCGGGTGTGGAAAATAGAGCAGTTATCTTACCCTCCGACAAACTCTTTAGAGTGAATTGTAAGCATATAAATGCAATTAAGGTTAATATGCATAGGATCTGCACACTGCTGACTTTCTCCTGTAAAATCAAATGTCATCAGATGTCACAATAAATAACACAGAAACTGGCAACCGGTTTCTTCGCTATTTATACAATGAAATTTGCTACTGACAAGGAAACTGCACCAACTTGACCCCGTATTTTGATGGGAAGAAGCTTCAATGGCTATATATCAGCTCCAATATTCGTTCCTACGCGAAAATTTGAGACATAATTATGATGGCAGGAAATTTGTGGTAAGTTCCTACGGGACTAAACAGCTGCAGTCATCGGTCCCTAGGCTTGCACACTACTTGATGTAACTTAAATTAACTTATGCTAAGGACAACGCAGTCCGCCCCAGTAGCTGAGTGGTCAGCGTGACGGATTGCCGTCCTCCGGGCCCGGGTTCGATTCCCGGCTGGGTCGGAGATTTTCTCCGCTCAGGGACTGGGTGTTGTGTTGTGTTCATCATCATTTCATCCCCATCCGGCGTGCGGGTCGCCCAATGTGGCGCCGAATGTAATAAGACCTGCGCCAAGGCGGCCGGACCTGCCCCGCGAGGGGCCTCCCGGCCAATGACGCCAAACGCTCATTTCCATTTCCAGGACAACGCACACACCTATTTCCCAGGGAGGACTAGAACCTCCGACGGGGGGAGCAACGCGAAACGTGGCAAGGCGTCCAAGACCGCGCGGCTACCCCGCGCAGCACTGATGGTAGGCAATTATGACCGGAACGTACAGCTTTTAAACTTCGCGAGCACAGGTTGTCTGTCACTTGGTCTGCGCCACTGCAGCAGCCTAAGTCCAAGCGAAAAGTAATGTACAACGGAATGACAACCGCCGCACTCTTACACGCGGGATGTTAAAGGGGAGAGAGGTTTCGGGAGGAGGGGAAGTCGTCTGGCGAACGTGTTTCCAAATTTTGTTCGACAACACGTTGATAGGTTGTTTTGGGAGAAAGGAGTACGCAATACGAATTTCAGGCACGTGTATTTTCACTACTAAGCCTTAAAATCAAAGTGAAGAAACCAAAGTAACTGAACAATCATAATGAAATTGTGTAAATAATTTCAGGTTTATAATTTAAAGATGCCAGTCTCGTTGAGAATCACAACAGTTTAACAATGTCAGCTTTCCAATCCAAAGAAAGTAACGCCCAACAAAGGTATTAATAATTAAATAGCGTTGAACTATTTCGTAAACGGCATTATCATTCACTTTATTAATACAATGTGTTACAAAAAGGTACGGCCAAACTTTCAGGAAACATTCCTCACGCACAAATAAAGAATAGATGTTACGTGGACATGTGTCGGGAAACGCTTAATTTCCATGTTAGAGCTCATTCTAGTTTCGTCAGTATGTACTGTACTTCTTCGATTCACCGCCAGTTGGCCCAATTGAAGGAAGGTAATGTTGACTTCGGTGCTTGTGTTGACATGCGACTCATTTCTCTACAGTACAACCATCAAGCACATCAGTACGTAGCATCTACAGGTTAGTGTTCATCACGAACGTCGATTTGCAGTCAGTGCAATGTTTACAAATGCGGAGAGCGCAGATGCCCATTTCATGTATGGATTAGCATGGGGCAATAGACGTGGCGCGGTACGTTTGTATCCAGACAGATTTCCAGAACGAAGGTGTCCCGACAGGACGACGTTCGAAGCAATTGATCGGCGTCTTAAGGAGCACGGAACATTCCAGCCTAAGACTCGAGACTGGGGAAGACCTAGAACGACGAGGACACCTGCAATGGACGAGGCAATTCTTCGTCCAGTTGACGATAACCCTAATGTCAGCGTCAGAGACGTTGCTGCCGTACAAGGTAACGTTGACCACGTCACTGTATGGAGAGTGCTACGGGAGAACCAGTTGTTTACGTACCATGTACAGCGTGTGCAGGTACTATCAGCAGCTGATTGGCCTCCACGGGTACACTTCTGCGAATGGTTCATCCAGCAATGTGTCAATCCTCATTTCAGAGCAAATGTTCTCTTTACGGATGAGGCTTCATTTCAACGTGATCGAATAGTAAACTTTCACAATCAACATGTGTGGGCTGACGAGAATCCGCACGCAATAGTGCAATCACGTCATCAACACAGATTTTCTTTGAACGTTTGGGCAGGCATTGTTGGTGATGTCTTCATTGGGCCCATGTTCAACCACCTACGCTCAATGGAGCACGTTATCGTGATTTCATACGGGTTACTCTACCTGTTGTGCTAGAACATGTGCCTTTGGAAGTATGACATAACATGTGGTTCATGCGCGATGGAGCTCCTGCACATTTCAGTCGAAGTGTTCGTACGCCTCTCAACAACAGGTTCGGTGACCGTTGGATTGGTAGAGGCGGACCAATTCCATGGCCTCCACGCTCTCCGGACGTCAACCTTCTTGGCTTTCATTTACGGGGGCATTTGAAATCTCTTGTCTACGCAACCCGGGTACCAAATGTAGACATTCTTCGTGCTCGTATTGTGGACGGCTGTGATACAATACGCCAATCTCCAGGGCTGCATCAGCGCATCAGGGATTCCATGTGACGGAGGGTGGATGCATGTATCCTCGGTAACGGAGGACATTTTGAACATTTCCTGTAACAAAGAGTTTGAAGTCACGCTCGTACGTTCTGTTGCTGTGTGTTTCCATTCCACGATTAATGTGATTTGAAGAGAAATAATAAAATGAGCTCTAACATGGAAAGTAAGCATATTTTCTTTCTTTGTGTATGAGGAATGTTTCCTGAAAGTTTGTACGTACCTTTTTGTAACACCCTGTGTACAGCGCATTTGTGAATCGTAGCATAAATATGTTCAGTGCAAAGAGATCTCTGGCACAGGTTACAGGTTGGAAACCGCACACTTTGACACATTCAGCAAAGCACTATCGCTCGTTAATTTAACGACATCATTAACACGAACCCATTACACACTCCTGTAAACAGTACTTCGCCGTCAGGCATTAAGCGACTGTAGTGGGGTGGATTGAGTGACAAGCAGTCAGCTCATGCGAAGTTTAAAAGCTGTACATTGAGAAGGTCATAACTGCCACTATCAAAATTGTCCAAAGTTTCGCGCGGGATCGATTGCTGCGGCGGATGTCTTGCTAGTGTACTTTTTTATCCACAAAACACGAGGTAACGTTGGTGACGTTTCCTCGTCAGATGTAAAACAGTGAACTCTTTTTAATTTTAAGTAGTTCATGTCGAGCCCACAGCTGACACTTACGTTAAAGATTCACAAAAACGACCTCAGCTGTATTATTACAGATTTATTGTTCTACGACCAGTTTCATTCTTTGAACATCTTCAGGCTGATGAGGTATGCTTAAGTCATGATGTGAAGGGTCAGATAGTCATAAGTATTATTAAAGAATAAATTCAAAACCGTGCACGCTGCACGCTGATGACCGTCAGGCGGAAGTATGGCGTGCAGACATGGCATGCTGCGTACAAGTAAGCATTTTTGAACAAGTTGAAATCTTGATCATGTTTACTGTGTGCAGCATGCCTTGTCACTCCTCCTGCACAGGCCATGATGGCCCAAAGGTACCGACCGGCCGTCGTGTCATCCGCAGCCCACAAGCGTCACTGGATGCGGATATAAAGGGGCATGTGGTCAGCACACCGTTATCCCGAGTTTCCGAGACCGGAGCCGCTACGTCTCAATCAAGTAGCTCCTAAGTTTTCCTCACAAGGGCTGAGTGCACCTCGCTTGCCAACAGCGCTCGGTAGACCGGATGGTCACCTATCCAAGTGCTAGCCCAGCCGGCCAGCGCTTAACTACGGTGATCTGACGGGAACCGGTGTTATCACTAAGCAAGACCATTGGCGACGAGAGGTGGTCAGAATGTTTATAAGCAGTGTTTCGGATTTGTTCCTTAACATTACATACTACAACTAGTCATTTATGTCATGACCGCAGCACAATTCGGCAATACGATGATGCTGAAATAATGAAACTCAATAACTGTATAATAAGTGGTCAAGTCACACTAATGTGACCATCACCTACGTTCGATGGTTCAAATGGCTCTGAGCACTATGGGACTCAACTGCTGAGGTCATTAGTCCCCTAGAACTTAGAACTAGTTAAACCTTACTAACCTAAGGACATCACAAACATCCATGCCCGAGGCAGGATTCGAACCTGCGACCGTAGCGGTCTTGCGGTTCCAGACTGCAGCGCCTTTAACCGCACGGCCACTTCGGCCGGCTTCCTACGTTCGAAGTCAACGTGCAATAACCGGTCATTTACGGCAGGTGGTCGCACTAGCAGTGGCGGGTTTATAAAGCTTGACTGGGGGGGGGGGGGGGAGGAAATAGAGTAGTCATTACCATAAAGCAGAAACGGGGATTATCATTAGATTCCACGCCAAGGGTGGAAGCATTTCCGAAACAAGAAACTTTTTAAAACTGTTCGCGTGCCGCCATGCTTAAAATGTACCGGAAGGGCTCTAACCAAAACCAGCACCAAGGCAACTTTGGTGTACCATGGGCCACAAATGACAGCGGTGAACGATGGCTGCGGATATGTCCACGGGAGAATAGACGTACATCCGTTGAGCAACTGACCGCTCAGATGAACCAAGGGGCTAGCAACAGTGTCTCCCCAACGACTATTCAGCGAACGTTGCTCCGTATGGGTCTCAAAGGCAAGAGCGTAGTTCATGCATCCATGCTGACTGCTGCTCATGAGCGACGAAGACTGGAATTTGGACGCCACTGAACGTCCATTGAGTGGTTACAGGTGGCCTTTTCAGATCAGTTACATTTTAAGCTCCATCGAACAGTTGAACTTTTGCGTATGCGGCCCTGCAACAATCGTCTGAAGGAGAAGGGAGTGCTACGGTCTAGATAATGCGTTCGTGACTTCTCTGGGTGATCTCACCATTGTGGAGGGCACAGGGTCAACACATGTAAGGACCTATCCTTAGGGACCATTTCCACCCCAACATGCAGTTTATTTTTACTCTCCAGAATGGCATCAACCATCAGGGCAATGCAACGTGACACACGGCTCGCAGTGTGCGTTCGTGATTCGAAGAGCATCAGGGTGAATTTACCATACTTCCCTGGTCACCAGATCCCCCGGATTTGAACCTAAAAGAGAATCTACAGGATCACCTCTATGTGGCCTCCGTGCCATGGGTCGTTAACCGTGAAACTTAGGGCAGTTGGTCACAGCACTGGAGTCGTCGATGCCTTCCATAAACTCACTGAAAGTTTACCTGCACGTCCGCGCTGGCAGTGTTGGTCTTTTACGATCTTGACTGGTGATTACATTATTTGAATGGAATGCGTAATAGAGCTAAAGTGGTTTTAATTAATCATTATTATCGTTCCAGTTCTTACACCACAGTTTCAGTACCTGCGGGTAGTCTCCGTACTTGGTTTGGTAGTCGAAGACATAGAGGTAGGAGTTCCTACGAGCAGCAGAGTGCAGATCGGCGGTCTGCACGACGGGCGCGACCACCTGAGCATCACTGAGCGCTTCCAGAGTCTCGTCACGGATGTTGATGGGATGCTGCACCGGCCTCTCCCAGTCCGTGTACTCGTTCACAATCGTCGCTAGGATTTCGGACAAGTGGAACCGGTACGTATTACGCACGAACGTCCTTAGTATCTTGGCGCGGCGGTCCGCCTCTATCCCGTACTGGACGTCCTCGCCGGAGAAGGCGAAGTAGGCCTCCGCCTTCACGACTCCAAGCAAAAGGTCGTAACGCGACAGCTTGGAGACTACCGACTTGCGCAGCAGCACGCTGTTGACGAAGGAGCCCCCGGCGCCATTCCAGCCCCCGGGGCCGCCTCCGCCGCTAGCCGACGACCCTCCGCCTCCGGAAGAGCCACCACCGCCGCCGCCGTTGGCGCCGGTACCGGACCCGGAGGATCCGTCGCCGCCGGAGCCGCCGCTGCCCCCGCCGCCGCCGCCACCCCCGCCGCCCCCGGGAGGGTCGCCGCTGTCGACGACGACGCCGTCGACGCTGGGGCCGAAGGCGACGGAGAACTGCGGCGCCTCGACGGGCGCCGACATGAGCACGTCCAGCGGGCGGTCGCGCAGGCACTTGAGCAGGCTGGGGTGCGGCAGCTCGGGCGAGCAGTTGGCGTGGCGCGCCACCTGCTGCGCGTAGCGCGCCGGGCTCTCCACCAGCGCCCAGGGGCTCAGCGCCGAGCCGCTCATCAGCACCGCGCGGTGGAACAGCATGCCTGCGGGAAGGTGCAGTATAAGTGTTAGGTCTGCAACTTTGCTTCTGCTATTTTGCAACAGATAGCAGCAGCGGAAAGCGGCTGTGCAGGTAGTAAGTAAGTAGGCTGAAAATGTCATACAACAAGCTAGGCATTTGTAAAACGAACCCCGCTAGAATATTTATCGATTTGTGATTAAATCATATAATAAAATTATAAACAGCCGACCAGTTGCAATGGATAAAGAATTCTTTACCTAGGTTTCGACAAATATAAATTTGTCTTCTTCAGAAAGTGGCAACTTTACATTAGTCGATTGTGAGCTCTGCAAGATCCATGTACTAATTTAAATTTACGTGACAAACCCTAATTCTAGTGCTATATTTCATTTTCGACAAATGGATCTATGCCGACATTTGTAAAAACGGCGATGGTACATTAGTCCTTACTAATGTAAAATTGCCACCTTCTGAATTCCTTATCCATTGCAACTGGTCGGCTGTTTATAATTTTGTTACGTGGAACCGTTGCTGTTGTGCAGCTATGTTTAAAATATTAAATCATATTGTTATTCTCTGCTGAATATGTCAACTTCTGAGACCAATTCTCATCATTTGCGGGAAGCTTTAACTTTCTGCTGGCTAAGACCTAAGGTGTGGCACCTATTACTGAAAGATTATGCAGAGGATGGGTTCAACGCAATAAGAAGGGTGATTTTGACGTCGAAAATCGGCATGACGGCCGAAGAGAGAAGTTTCCCGAAGTTTCTTCAACCGACGACCCCAATCATTGGAGATTCTTATCAAAAAGAATTGATACCTGTGAGCCGAATACTGAAGGAAAAACGGGCATATACAGCGATAGACATGAAAAAGTGATATTTTTTGCGTGACAATTCTCGACTCCAAGTCGCAATGCCCGTCGAAACGTACTTGAAAACGTTGAAATGGGAAGTCCTACCCCTCCCGCCGTATTCTCCAGAGATTGCTCCCTCCGCCACATTTCTCGATTAAAGGCACACGTCCTAGCTGTCGGGCATTTCTGGTCCCATGAACAAGAGCTAAATCGGAATTAATCATGGCTCTCCGTAACAGACGTGCAAATCTTCCGCCACGAGATTCCTAAAACGCCCCAACGATAGGAGAAAGTAGTAGCCGGCGATGGCCAATATTTGATAAATTTTTGCAAGTTCTTCGTAATAAAGCCTTGAACGTCGAGAAAAATAGCGAAAGCAAAGTAATAGACCTAAAACAACAGACCATCGCTTATCCGCCGTTCAATTGGGGCCGTGGGAGGGGGTGCTTGGAGAAATTATTTTTCATATAGCCGATAATTTACGATAACATACTGTGTCAGCGTACATAGAATATAAATTACACAAAAATCTGTATTCTACGCAAAAATTGTACATGTATCAAATTCCTTACAGATTAAACACGTAACTGTCTCCTATTTTGTTGAAAACTGACCTCTAGATACCGCGACTGAGTACTAAATACAGGTTGATAGTTGCAAGGAAGAAAAGCCGGCCACGGTGGTCGTGCGGTTCTAGGCGCTCCTGTCCGGAGCCGCGCTGCTGCTGCGGTCGCAGGTTCGAATCCTGCCTCAGGCATGGGTGTGTGTGATGTCCTTAGGTTAGCTAGGTTTAAGTAGTTCTAAGTTCTAGGGTACTGATGACCACAGCAGTTGAGTTCCATAGTGCTCAGAGCCATTTTTGAAAGAAGAAAATAGCAATCACCCACTAACGATAATGCTATTTATTTACACAAATAGCTCCGTTATCGGTTTCGAGCCGACAGGTTCATTTTCAGAGTGGTGTTAACGTCTAGATACAAACCGGTTGTTGTTTACAGAAGTTTTCTCTTCTTTATTTCGACTTTCGGCGGAAGTTTCATGGGGTGACGGTGCCCTTTAGGAAAAACGGGTGTTAGAAACAACCTGTTTGAATATAATTATCAACAATACCAACTGAATACAATGCAAACAGGATGAATTCTTATACAGTTTACTTACGTCGTTAATCGAGAATCGTTCGGTTGCAATGTTGTTTACTTGTGTTCACAAAATAATGTAGAGTATTTGAAACTCTTATTTGAAATATATATATTTTCACTAACTGTCTATCACTACATACCACCAAAAAAGTTTTTGTCACATGGGAAAATATATAAAAAGGTGGCGATGTTATACACACATCAAAAAATTTTTGCATCATCACGGTTCCCAGAGCTTCTGAACATAGACGTTGACGGTGTCTGTTCAGAGATGTCACTAAAACCGCCCAGAGATGTAAACAACCGTATATGAGCACCGCCTATTAGACGGAGGGTGTCCGACAGGCGATCAGTTCCAGTTATTGCACCAGGATAGAGGTACACGGCTTGTGTTGTCTGTAGTTCAACAATGTCTAGACGGTCAATACCGCAGTGCGATCGCGTCCGCTTTGTTACTTTGTGGCAGGAAGAGCTCTCAACAAGGGAAATGTCCAGGCGTCTCAAAGTGTACCAAAACGAAGTTATGCGGACATGGAGGAGACAGAGAGACAGGGCTACTACTGCAATGGATGACCGCTACCAACCGATTTCGTGCAGCTACAAGTCGTCGTGTTACGACTCAAACTGTGCGCAATAGGCTGCATGATGCGCAACTTCACTCCCGACGTCCATGTCGAGGTCTATCTACGCAACCACGACACCATGCAGCGCGGTACAGATGGGCTCAAAAACATGCCGAATGGACCGCTTATGATTGGCATCACTTTTCTTCACCCATGAGTGTCGTATTTGCCTTCCGCCAGACAGTCGTCGGGGACGTGTCTGGAGGCTACTCGGTTGGGCTGAACGCCTTTGACAAGCTGTCCAGCGAGTGCATCAAGGTGGAGGTTTCATGCTGTTTTGGGACGGCATTATGTGGGGCCGACGTACGTCGCTGGTTGTCATGTACGATATGCTAATGCCACCTCCGACCGATAGTGCAATCATATCGGCAGCATATTGGCAAGGCATTCGTCTTCATGGACGACAATTCGCTCCCCCATCGTGAATATCTTGTGAATGACGTCCTTCAGGATAACGTCATCGCTCGACTAGAGGGGCCAGCGCCTGGGATGGACTGAAAAGGGTTGTTTATGGACGAAGTGACCCACCAACCACTCTCAGGGATCTACGACGAATCGCCGTTGAGGGGTGGAACAATCTGGGCCAACTTGTGGATATATGGCACGACGAATACAGGCATGCACCAATGCAAGAGGACGTGGTACTGGGTATTAGAGGTACCGGTGTGTAGAGCAATCTGGACCACCACCTCTGAAGGTCTCGCTGTATGGTGGTACAACATGCAATGTGTGGTTGTCATGAGGAATAAAAAGAGCGGTAATGATGTTTATGTTGCTTTCTATTCCCATTTTCTGTACAGGTTCCGCAACTCTCGGAACTGAGGGGATGCAAAACGTTTTTTATGTTTGTAATGAACTGTAACTACAATGACTCAACTTTAAATGGGCATTATCATGTACACTATTATATTGCTTTTTTACCACATACCCACAGAAATGCAATTTATACTTAGCCACATTTACCATCGAAAGTGAGTGTAGCTGGAAGCTTAAGATATGTGCTTGAAAAAGATACACGCTTGAAATTGTCCTGTTGCACGTATAATAAACTGAATAGAGCCATAAGAGATATTTCGTTCTGTCGTTGCAACCACAAGAAAATGCGTGCTTTTTTCAATGGACGCGATTCTCTTTGATGAAGTAAAGCGTCGCCAGTGATGGAGATTTATGCTTGGTTTCTCGCCTACAACAGGAAATGTAGTCTGCTACAACATCTTTTAAGGTTTTCTTCGTTAGATACTGATAATTGTAGTGTAATTTTTAGTTTCTGTGCAGTTCTATGCATTTCTCACGTTTCATATAGCACACATTTTCGCACACCACTGCTTTCTGTTTATTTTTATAAGTATGTATGCCATGTATACTGAAACACAAACCACAATACAACTTAGAAGTATAAAAATAAACATAAAAAAGTGGTGTGTGAAAAAGTGTGCTGTGTAATTCGTGAGAAATTCATAGTTCTGCAGAGCAACTAAAATTTAGACTACAAGTATTAGTGTCAAAGCAAGAAAACATCCAAAGACGTGCTGGCAGACGGTATTTCCCGATGTAGGCGAGACACCAAGGGGAAATCACCACCACTGATGACGCATTACCTTGACAAAGCGAAACCCGTCTGGTGAAAAATATCTCGCACTTTCTTGCAGTGGCAACGACAGAACTAAAATACCCTCAAGAATTGTAAAGCAGCTACGGTGAACATGGCCACGCAGATGGAGAATGCAGCCTGCTAGGACAACTTTAAGATTTGCTTACATGTTTTCCAAACGTTACTAAGGGTAATATAGTTTTATGCTGTATGGCACCACCACCCCAAGAATCTTTCGCCACAACGGGGTATAAATAACCGAAAACTAATGTTCCAATCAACCAATGTGATCTAAAAGTGAACAGCCGCCTGAAGATGAACGTATAAGTTCGAAACCGTAACGTCGCTATTTGTGTAAGTAAACAACTTTGTCAATAGTGGCCAGCAGCTGTCTTCCTTCTCACTGAGGTCAACCTGTATAGAGTACTCGTACTTTGAAGTTCAAAATTATCATTAAAGCAGACCTAAGGTTTAGAAAAATACGCTGCCTGATAATAAAGTGATGCACTGAGAAGGAGAGGAGGGAACGGATTATAACTTCAGAAATTGACAGGATAACTGATGTTATTTCAGTACTTGCAAAACAGAGACAAATTTACAGAGAGCATGGCAGTATGTGCTCACTTATAGCTGGACAGGATGTATGCACTGATACGGTCCGGTACGGTGACATGCACCCATTCCATCCTCTCCTACGACAAACTTGCCCACTGCTGTTGTAACTGGTCCTTCACATCCCGGATAGTAGGACTGTGACAGGTTTGACGTCCAAGCTGGTCCCACACATGTTTTATCGGGGAGAGAAGCGGGGATCTTGCTGACCTGGGAGTACTTCAGTATGTTGCGTACAGTTCAATGAAACGCGTGCCGTGAGAGGACGAGCATCATCCTGTTGAAAATTGGTACCACGATACTGTCACATGAGAGATACACATGTGGAAGTGGCATGCCCATGAGGTACCGTTATGCCGTCATATCTCCTTCAGTCTCAATAGCCGATGGCACCCCACACCATGACACTAGGTGTTACACCGCTGTGCCTCTCCGAAAACACTGGAAGAACGAAATCTCTCTCCAAGTCGCCATACTTGCTGGCGAAAGTCATCCGAGGTAGTGCAGAACCACGATCATCACTGAATACAGTGTGACGCCATTCATCAGATGTCCATGTTTCCTAATCGTGGCACGACTCAAAACGCCTACGCAGGGACGGTAATTCACTAGTCCAGCTGCTGATAGCGCTCACCATTGGTGCGGGATGGCGCACGATGTAGCAGGGAGTTCATTACCTGCTCTCTGAAGTGAACGGGTCACGATGTGATTGACGCACCACTGGAACCTTGACGACGAACAGCGAAATGTTCCACAAATTTGGATATTGCACTATTCGAACAACCCGCGAAATGGGGAAATACAATGGGGCACCTTTCCGTCCGATTCTGACAACGTTGTCTCACTCGAATACGTGGCATCTCTGAGTCAGTCACAATAATAACTCAGCAACTGACGCTGTTCATGCCTATAACATACACTACTAGGCATGTTGGGTTTTGTACTTGGCGTAGAGAATAGTAATTTGAATCGTTTACATACCCACCGATGGTGTGTACACGTACAAAGTTACGTAATCATCCGACCGTGTCTTCTGTTTAATTTTTTTTTCTCAGGCAATGTAATCAAGAATTGTCTTTGATTCAGAGTTGTGACTCGCAAACATTCTAACTATAGCAACTGGGCAACACCTCGATCTTATTCTTGCTCTAGCCTCTTCAGAGCCGCCTCAAGGCAGTGAGAAATATTTTCAGCGAATGTTCTATTTTATGTATAGTTTTTTTCGCCCGTGTGTGTGTGTGTGTGTGTTTTTCAGGTATGTTCTTGTGGATTTACGGCGTTCATTAGCGAGGTTACATGTGCCATTACTAACAAAATAAGTGAAACGAATCTTATTTAAAAAGTTATTTTTAAACACGCCTAAAAATAATATCACTTCAGAACACAATAGTTCTCTCCAGTTTTCATGCACTTTCTGTTATCCATGTCTATATAATTATGAAGATATTAAAATTTGTATATCTGTCAATGCTGAAACATCTCATAAAAATTCTAAATATACCACAGGATAAAGAAAGGAACTCTGGGCTCCGTGGCTAGCTGATCACTTAGGGAAAAAAGAGTTTGGGCCTGCCACTCTGTTAACAGATTAGAACGTTCTCGCTAAATCTTCTTTGCTGCACTCTTCCTCGTCCTCGCTATTCGTCGATTCCACTGGCTTTATTTCATCGTCCCATAACAGCTCATTGCAAGGATGATCAACGTCTCATTCGAACCAGTCTTGGTTACACTTCTGACTGCATACTTTAGATCCTGATTACTCTTTAATAAGTCCAACCGGTTGGGATAGAAAATGGATGTCTGGTGGCTACTTGGGTGCAGTGATGGACTTACCTAAAAGAAAAATGTTATTCTAAGCTTTCTGTAGCGTACAAACCGTGGTTTCCTACATTTCTCATCGATTTCATTTGAAAGCTTAGATTTTAATCATCGTTAAATAATTTTGTAGTGTTACCACTGTTATTTTAATGTTCATGGTTGTTGAATTTCCATTTCCATATCCCAGAGTTAAGCTTATTCTGCGAGTACGTGGTCGATTAATTTAAGATTATCAGAAACAGAAAAAATAAAGCGTTTACATTGAGATATTGTGACTAACGGCACAACAACAGCACATTCGTAAGAGAAAGTTTAGACGTCAGCATAGAAGAGCAACGATGACTTTTGATAGTGTGGGGGAAACCGCCGGACTGGCCAACCAAGCTCCAATTTTTTGGAAATGGTCGCACAACAAGCAATATTTATTTAAATCTGTTTAGAGAGACTTGTTTAGTGCTACGACATTGACATTGTGAGTGGTAATTTTTTCTATTTTTTCACTTTATACACATCTTTGCTAGTTCAGACATCTTATTCTACAGAGTAAAGTGATAATTATGTTTTTATTTTATTATTTTTCGGTACGAATATTTTATTATCGTGATTATATTCAAGTTCCGAGCATGTAGCAATATTAATTTCCAATAATCTTTGTAATAACTCCTATATATGTAAATGTGTAAAGGATAACTGTTATTCCAACTATGAGAGAAACAAACACATAGAGTCAGAGCTCAGTGGCGACTTTGTTTGTGTATGCTGTGGATATAATCAGATATAACAATTTGTCGGTATCGTGTTGGATGAAAACTTAGGCAAAATATTTTCGAACTCTTACGTTCCGATTGGATCATGGAGTTAGTATTGACGTGAATATTCTGACAAGAAAGTATCTGACTTTCTCGAGTGGTGCCAGCTTCCTGCAGTGTAACAAATTGGAATGACAACTCGCACGTGAGTTGACAATCATTGTTGTCTGTTACACTAAATTGTTTGTGGGGGAATGAGCTGCAAAATCATATGCGTTCTAAGATTTTTAGTTTGAAACATAATGAAGTTTCACGCGCGTTAAAACAACAACAGTCGTTATAAAACTAACTGAAGAATTTATTACATTTGAAATTCATTCGAGACACTGAATTCACGAATATGACTCGTGTGACAAAACGGAAAAACTGTAACTTCACGATCGGCGAGCTGAAGCGAATTTTGTAGTTTTTCAAAACTGTACATTTAATGTTAACATCTGCATTGTGTGTGTCAATAATGTTGTCGATCCACACATGCGAAGATTGATTCAAATACTAACAGCAGCTTACGGCCAGCAACCAGGCTTTACTCAAAGAAAAACAAGCCAGTGGATTATGCAATAGACCGTAAGACGTACCAGACTGAATTTATATCTGACGTATCTACGAAAATTTGGACACCGCCACCGCCGAGCTTCCACCAACATCGCATCCCAAGCACATTTAACACTAAAAAAGCTCTCAGTAAAGACTCGAGTTCAACGTGAATGTAATTTAATTACTGCTTGTGAGAAGTTCTATTCAGCGTTTGTTTACTCTGAGTAAACATAATACAATAGAAAGTGGATTCAAAATTTCCTGCTATCATGTCTACTGTAGTGTCATCTCTCTGCCATTACAATTTGTCAAATGTGTTTTCTCCCTTTTATTTTGGTAGATATTGCATGTAACATTGTGTGTATTTTAGAGGATGTATTTCAGTATATATGTGTGCAGTGACCACGTTAGGCACTTTTACGCATTATGTTTCACGTATTTAAATGCTGTGATCTGTGCCGTCTACCAATTGTTTCCGGACTCCGACTAGTATGTATAAAGCAACTAATTTCTCATTGGTTCATGACATAAACAATCTGAGAACTTTGCACCTGACAGCTGCACGACTAAAGGGAACAAATTACTTACGTTCTAGGACATTCTCAAAGAATCCTCACAGACCTGAGTGATCTCTCATACTTTTGTAGATCCCATACAGCGATATACCAAGCTGTCCCAACATTATTCTCTAAAGTATTCATCAGAGTTTTTAAAATTTCTTTTTAGATTTGTTTTACCAAATTCTATCGTGACCCTTATACCGACTTTGGTTCTTCTGAATGTAGAATGTAAATTTCACTTCATCACGTTTCGGGTTTACACATTTAGAAACAATGCACAGCAAAAATTCGTTATTTAAATCTTTTCAGAGATTTATTTAGTTTTCACTAATTAGGGACAGCCAATGAAGAACTGAACCATGGTACGCCCGAATGCTAATCGAAAGGCGTAACCACAGTGCCATTTCACTCTCTAGAGAGTCAGTTCCACATCCCTAACAACCATTGTCTACGAAAGGTAAGCGAGTGCCATCGAGCTCCGCTACGGCTCACAGTTTTACTCAGTCATAATTAATGGTACCTGGATTTTAAAACAATCAGACACCTGATGCCTGTTACGGAAATCAAATGATTAAATTAACAGTCCTTGCAGTATGAATTTTAACATTTAAATACTTCCTTCTTATAATTCCATCTTAATAATTCTTGTGTACTCTAAGGCTTTTCTCCTGTTCGTCACGAAGATACTTTCGGAATTAAGTTCTTACCACTGTCAGTCACTTTTTACATCTTCACTCACAAGGAGGATAGGAAGCAGTTACCGAAAATCAATACGTTTACAGTAAGTAAGCAAACGAACGTAGACTAACGTAATTAAAAGTTATATAGCATTTCACGTATCGCAATACACACGTATTGCTATTGATATTTATAGAAGTTCTTATAGTAGTACAATAACGGCACGATAATAATTCCCTTTCGTATTCTATAACGTAAGAGAATTGATACTATTTGCTATAAACAGAATAATGTGGCTCATATGTTTCTTTTTGTGTTACACAAAGTAAGAAAATTTAATACTATTTATAAGAAAGAACATAATGTGGCTCATTTGTATGTAAACTGGTGAACGTGATTGTTAGACTAAATTAGGCATCAAATTTCACTCCAGCGGACGATAGTGGATGGAGGACTGAAAACACTTGCTTCCGACCGAGATATGCCGTGCCATGTGGCAGTGAGCCCAATGGAACCCCATCAGTGATGGGGAAACCTCAGGAAACAATGGCTTCAGGGGGAAAATGATGCAGATAAGCCGGCAGCGAAATATGACCCCACTGGCACGCGTTTCGGGCATCACGCAAAGGTTCCCACTACTTTTCGTTTGTGTTTTGGAACACGAATCTGATGTATCTAAAAGAGAATCGTTATCTCCCTTATAAAATATTGAATACGTAGTTTTATTTTTACTTTTCAACGAAAACTGTGCAGTTATTTCGCGCATTGTGAACCGCAGGGGAAACCAGATTCAGCCATAACCATGTGTAGCCTAAAATACTTAGAGGCCTAGAACGAATAATTACTGATCGTTACTGTATATGGAATTATTTATTATTGCTACTACGGATCCTGCTCACTCAGTACCTCATCATATTTTTTTTATAATTTCGAAATTAAATTTGTCAAAATAAAATGAAATAATTTTTACGTCTTCTTGGTGATAAAACTTTGTACGAGATCTTACTTAGATGGAAATAATCGTTCAATAAACATTGGCTACAATTAATATTCAAAACAAAAGAAAGTTTCTCTCGAAGAAGGAAGTTTACACACGTCCTGCTGCACCATGACTTGTTGGAAAAATACTCGTATCTTCGTTAGTCAGTTTTACAAGAAAATTACTTTAAAAAATTTCTAAGTTCTGATATTCGTATTGTTACCTCCAATTCTTTCCTGTCTGATACGAAATTCGTTTCAAATGGTTGAAATGGCTCTGAGCACTATGGGACTTAACTGCTGTGGTCATCAGTCCCCTAGACCTTAGAACTACTTAAACCTAACCAACCTAAGGACATCACACACATCCATGCCCGAGGCAGGATTCGAACCTGCGACCGTGGCGGTCTCGCGGTTCCAGACTGTAGCGCCTAGAACTGCTCGAGCACTCCGACCGGCGAAATTCGTTTCTTTACACCGATCAACAAGTGAATTTTAAGTATTTGTAGGAAATTCTGCAGATATTTTCTTCTTTGTATTGATTTGTATCCTTATCTTTTAATTGTTTTACTTCGTTCAATAGTTCCAATTCTTTATAATAGCATAAGGAAATTTCAGACATTAAACTATAGAACAGAGTTTAAAATTAGTTAATACAGCCTGGTCCATTGATAGTGACCGGGCCAAATATCTCAAGAAATTAGTATCAAACGAAAAAACCACAAAGAACGAAACTCGTCTAACTTGAAGGGGAAAATCAGATGGCGCTATGGTTGGCCCCATAGATGGCGCTGCCATAGGTCAAACGGATATCAACTGCGTTTTTTAAATAGGGGCCCCCATTTTTAATTACATATTCGTGTATTACGTAAAGAAATATGAATGTTTTAGTTGGACCACTTTCTTCGCTTTGTGATAGATGGCGCTGTAATAGTCACAAACGTGTAACTACGTGGTATCACATAACATTCCGCCAGTGCGGACGGTATTTGCTTCGTGACACATTACCCGTGTTAAAATGCACCGTTTACAAATTGCGGAAAAGGTCGATATCGTATTGATGTATTGCAATTGTGATCAAAATGCCCAACCGGCGTGTGTTATGTATGCTGCTCCGTATCGTGTCCGGACCGTTCGCCGGATAGTTACGTTATTTAAGGAAGCAGGAAGGGTTCAGCCACATTTTAAACGTCAACCACGACCTGCAACAAATGATGATGCCCAAGTAAGTGTTATAGCTGCTGTCGCTACAAGATGTTTCACTGCATGAAAGAATGGCGACGTACTTCCAACATGATGGATGTCCGGCACATAGCTCCCGTGCGGTTGCAGCAGGATAATTCATGAGAGGTGGACTGGTCGTCAAAGCACCATACCATGGCCCGCACGGTCACCGGATCTGACGGCCCCGGATTTCTTTGTGTGGGAGAAGTTGAAGGATATTTGCTATCGTGATCCACCGACAACGGCTGACAACATGCGTCAGCGCATTGTCAATGCATGTGCAAACACTACGGAAGGGGAACTACTCGCTGTTGAGAGGAATGTCGTTACACGTATTGCCAAATGTATTGAGGTTGACGGACATCATTTTGAGCAATTATTGCATTACTGTGGTATTTACAGATACTCACGCTGTAACAGCATGCGTTCTCAGAAATGGTAAGTGCACAAAGGTACATGTATCACATTGGAACAACCGAAATAAAACGTTCGAACGTACCTACGTTCTGTATTTTAATTTAAAAAACCTACCTGTTACCAACTGTTTGTCTAAAAATGTGAGCCATATATTTGTGACTATTACAGCTCCATCTATCATAAAGCGAAAAAAGTGGTCCCACCAAATCATTCATATGTCTTTACGTATGACACGAATACGTAATAAAAAATGGGAGTCTCTATTAAAAAAAAACACAGTTGTTATCCGTTTGACATATGTCAGCGCCATCTAGCAGGTCAACCATAGCGCCATCTGGTCTTTCCCTTCAAGCTAGACAAGTTTCGTTCTTTGTAGTTTTTTCGTTTGACACTTATTTCGTGAGATATTTGGCCCGGTCACGATCAATGGACCACCCTGTATTATTAGCTACTATATGTGAATAGAAACAATTGTATTTAATGTATTTGTAAGGTAAAACTAATGTTAAAATGACTTGCTTCTTTTCTTTGTAAAAGAATTTCTATAGTTCTACATTTTAGATCGTAGATCGAAAATATAGCACTATAAGTGAAATTCTTTTCTTCAGGCTATGTTCATGTATGTGGACAGTGCTTGACTTTTTCTGTAAACAGATTTTATCTTTCTTTGAGAAAGCGTGACCAAAGTATGAAGAGGAGCAGATTACTGCAATGAAAATAAAGGTCTGAACGTGATACAAAAGCAGAGAACTAACTTTGTAGTGCATCGGTTACGATTCGGATAGACAGCATGTGTTGGAATTGTATAATTACGAAAGCAATAAACTTGACTTGAGGATTGTAAGAAATAAATTAGGTGCCACTCGGAGACTTGTCTGTCAGAGAGTAATTTTATGGGAGTGTAATTAAAACACCCAGTACTAAACCGGTAGAGTATAAAGAGTAAAATATGAAAATAAAAAGTACACATATCGCAGCCTGACAGAAAGCGGCTTTCGCATCTTAGGGACATGAAAGCACGATGCCTGAGCGCTCTGAATATTTCAACACTTATGAGTCATGGTGAATGTGGAGCACGCCTAACCAATGTGCGCGTTTTATAGAGACTTCGTGCTATATTGTTTCGATTATTGGTGCATGGCGTTTGGATCCTCCTATTTAAAAATGTTCGGATTGGTGAACCAATGGACTGGCCACATCCGTACTGAGGTTTGTGAGCCAACGTTTAACACTAGGTGGCAACACATTTGGTAAGATAAGGCTACTGAAGTCACAATTGCCTCAATACCATACTGGTTCTCGTCCACCAGTGGAAAGACTTTTCAGTAGCCAGTTGTGTAAAACAAGATTCTACGGGATCCACGTGAAGGTCTGCCCTTAGGTCGCAAAGGGTACAAGAATTATTTTAGTTGTGAGATTATTCGAAGAGGAATGCGCACTAGCCCCAACTATTAAATTACTGAAATTTCCTGGCAGATTAAAACTGTGTGCCGGGCCGAGACTCAAATTCGGGACCTTTGCAAAGGCAAAGGTCCCGAGCTCGAGTCTCGGTCCGGCACACGATTTTTAAAAAAATGTTCAAATGTGTGTGAAATCCTATGGGACTTAACTGCTAAGGCCATCAGTCCCTAAGCTTACACACTACTTAACCTAAATTATCCTAAGGACAAACACATAGACCCATGCCCGAGGGAGGGCTCGAACCTCCGTCGGGACCAGCCGCACAGTCCATGACTGCAGCGTCCGAGACCGCTCGGCTAATTCCGCGCGACTCACAGTTTTATTCTGCCAGGAAGTTTCATATCAGCGCACACTCCGCTGCAGAGTGAAAATCTCATTTTGGTATTAAATTATTGTTTCACAGCACGTGGTCGCTTCCAGTGCTATGGGAATAGGCACAGAATGGCTCTGAGCACTATGGGACTCAACTGCTGAGGTCATTAGTCCCCTAGAACTTAGAACGAGTTAAACCGAACTAACCTAAGGACATCACAAACATCCATGCCCGAGGCAGGATTCGAACCTGCGACCGTAGCGGTCTTGCGGTTCCAGACTGCAGCGCCTTTAACCGCACGGCCACTTCGGCCGGCTAATAGGCACAGACTTGAGCTGTGGATCCACTGACGTTTTTGGATTTGGATGCCTATGTCTGGCTTATTTTGATTCATTGACGTACCACCATTTACCAGTTTCTTAGTTAGGCCTGAGGGCAGAAGTTGGGTTCAGTGTTCTCAACTATGTATTTCTTACGGGTAAGTTACGTTTAACATGAGGAAGTGGTTTCTAGTGCCTCGAAATCTCTTTGAATCTGAATATAAAGAGATTAAATACAGCTGAAGCGGCTACTTAATCTCGAAGATGGTTAGTCACAGCTGTGGTTGCGCTTTCTACAAGATTTTCCGCATTAAGATAGATATTACATTTACACCAGAGCATACACTGATGATTAAAAGCAAGATGAATAATGGTTTGTTCATTAATAGCTCTCTTTGGTTTTTAAATACGATTTTTTTAAAATATGTTCTATATATGTGTTACCACCAGGGTATAATACTAAGGCGCTTCTGTGGCTGTTCACATTTGTTCGGCAACCTATCATTAGTGTTCGTTTGAAAAATGAATACACTTCCCTTAGTGTTGGCCAGCGTACATCTTGAAGGTGAACAGATGACGTGTCTTCATAGCAAGAAGATGCTGCTCGGCTCTGGTCCCATCGTACGATACAGGCATAACAGCAAATGTCTCCATCAGAAGATAATGCAGGACAACCTTCTACATCTACGCTTAGAGGAAAAACATAAACATTTCTGCTGGGTCCCAGGACATGTGAAAATATGCGGAAACGAGTAAACAATTCAAACTTCTGGAGAAGCTTACGGAGAACACAATGTGCCGTTCCTGTGCAGAGTGTCGGCTTGCTATTGAGGCCGGGAGATATGCATAAGTGGGAGGAATAATGTATAGCAGTGATGAATCATGAGTTGCGATCAGTGAGTCCAGCTATCCGACTGTGGCCATCTCGGACCGATCGCTACGACTGGACAGCGTGACCCAGAAATGTCCGAAAGTAGGGAAGGTCTGTAACATATAACTCTTGGCATGAATCCCCAATCACTGATGGCTCTCGTGTACATATCACCAGATGCCACATACTAACTCTGCACATCTTACATTTGGAGGGGGCAGAAGTAAATTTAAATGGGAGCTTGTCATCTATTAAACCGAAGACGAGGCAAGTGTAGTAAAAGTCTGAAAGTGTAATAAATTAAAAGCACCAGTTTGCTTTTGTTCTACATGTCCCGAGATGATTTTCAAGCAGGGTTAGATACAATAAAATTGATAGCCACAGCCAATGGCTACAATCTCTTCCACAGGAAACAAAAACGGAAAATTATAGCTCTCCTCTATGCCCCACCTGCTTCCCCATCCACTGTCTGCAAAAAGTAGTGTACACTACCGTTTCTAGGTGAGGTATCACAGATTGTTGCCAAAGCACTGAAATCCTGCAAGTGTAGGCTTTCCTATTATGTCAGGAAAACGACACCCCGTTAGTTTTAAATAGCGAAGATAAGATCCAGTTATTAGCTAACAGTGGGGTATACAAAATCACCTGTTCTGATTCTGACAAATTTTACATTGGTCAGTCAAGCAGAGACATCGCAACTAGGCTGGCTGAACATGAACGCAGCTGGAGGTTGCAGAATTCAGACTCTGCATTTGCTGAGCATGTACTGAGTGAGGGTCACAACTACCAGCCAGTGTCCTGTGTACTTCACCTAGTAAACAAAGGCCTTAAACGCAACCTGCTACAAGCCCTCGAAATTAACAAACATCTTGCTCACAGTCCAGATCTAATCCTAAACGACCAGACACAGCTCAACACTTCCCCTCTCCTAAACTTTATACAATCACCTCTTTTGTTCATTACTTACCACACTGTCTCTTCCTACATATTCCCATTTTCCTGTATTCATAAAGTTCTTTTGTTTTGTTGAAATTGTCTTTGTATTCCATATATACTGTATTTTCAATAGTTAAGTCTTTCTTTTAAATGATACTTGTATTACTGACCATGTTTAACACCCCTTGTAGTTGTCTCACAAAATATTGTTCATATTTTAGTTTGCTCATTTGTTTAACGCAAACTGTTTCACAGTCCGAGGGTTGAAGAGCACCAGGAGATGAGGTACAGGCGGAAGTAAAGCTGTGACAACGGGGCGTGAGTCGTGCTTGGGTAGATCAGATGGTAGAGCATTTGCTCGTGAAAGGCAAAGGTCCTCAGTTCGAGTCTCGGTCCGGCACTCAGTTTTAATCTGCAGGAAGTTTCAGCACCAGGATGAGATTTCCGCTCTCTCCTGGCCACCAGAGTCCCCGGTCTTAGACTTACAAGGGAATGGTCAGACTTGTCATGTCGAAACCTGTGTTGCTTTTTTTACCACTGTGAGTTAACATTGCAAGAAGTCTGTATGCAGAATTTTAGCTGCTGACATGACCTGGAAGTCTGTAAACAATTTTATGAAGTAAGACATTATTGTCGCATGGTTTCCGCGCTTATAACTGCCTCTTGTACAACCCTGACCTCTCTCGCTACGTTATACCAACGCCATCTAGGGACAAGGTGGCGTTAGCTGCGCACCGCTCTCTTGCCACAGCAGTGAGAGAGCTGCTTCCCCAGTGAAAGCGATCGTATGATAATTAAACATTCGTTGACAAATATGGCTGATATGTTATCTACAACATTCTTTCCAAATAGCAATGAAATAGACACAAATAAATATACGGTTTAGAACACATCCAAATTTTATTTCTTGTAATTACCGCAAAAATGCGAAATATTTATACAATGTTCAAAACCTAGGTTTTTTGTGCACCAAGAATATGCAAGCAAAGACGACCCTGCGAATCACAGACGTTGTTAGATGTCCGCAGACAAAACTTGGCTGATGTTAGGAATGAATCAGGCCTAGTATCAGTATATTTCGAGGAGTGCCACGCATATTTAATCAAATTTTGAAATCGTGGGGAGGAAAATTGATAATGTACTACTGATTACGGCTTTAGAATATTGTCACGGTGATAGACAGGAAACTACAGTGATCTGCACACAATAATTTTCTCTGTTAGTTTTCTGTAAAATGCCTTCCACTGACGGAAAAATTCTCTGTCTAAAGGTTGAATTACGTTCGTCGTGCCGGGTGGAATCTGAAGTATCTCTACTTCTTTGTCAGGGTGCGCTCGAAATACAGCTTTAATGAATCAGACCTTTTATGACCTGCCCACGAATCTAGGAGAAGAGATTTGTTCCCGCAGATCGGAATAAAAGCATGACGCATGAAAAGTGTAACGTTTTCATTTTCCATTTTTCCAGACTTCGATGCGTCTACCGCAAGATTGTTTGCGTAGAACATTGTTCTTTTGACACGTGGTCCAAAACGTCCAGTTGCTTCTTGAAGACTCACATATAGTTTAGGCAGCAATGAACCATCCAGACCAATTATGGACATTATAGTGTATGAATGGGTGAGTGAAGTCGTGGACTGCGCAATCGCCTCAATATGTTTTTCCCCTTTGAATGACAGTGTTCTTTTCGTACGCATTTCTTTTTGAAAACCTGACTGATCTGCATTGTACCCGTACGATTCACTAAAACTAGCGATCTTCCTTTCTTGCATTCGTAAGAAAAGGTTCTATCATTTCGATTTTTGTCACTTCATTTTCCGACCTGTTTCTCGATACAAATTTTGTTATTTTTCGTGCCACAATTTTATGTGATCTTTTGAAGCGACTAATCCAACTTTGAGAAGCTGTAAATTCTTTAGCGCCTATCGCGTTGGCAATCTCTAACGCCCAATTACGCAAAGTTGTATTGCTGACACTAAATGACTGTTGTCTGGCATCGGTAAATAGCTTAAAAAAGTCGCGCATTTATCTCCGTCGCAATTTCCAGTCGACTCTTATGTCGTCCAGCGACTTCCTTTTTCCATCTATACAATTCACGTTCAGAACGGACAAAGCGATACTTATTTTGAACAGTACTGACACGTAGGCGTTTCTTACCACTTTTGTTCAATCAGTACGTCACCGCTTTTTCTTTGTCTGATAAGGTAATTGTAGTTGCTGGGCCGGCCGAAGTGGCCGTGCGGTTACAGGCGCTGCAGTCTGGAATCGCAAGACCGCTACGGTCGCAGGTTCGAATCCTGCCTCGGGCATGGATGTTTGTGATGTCCTTAGGTTAGTTAGGTTTAACTAGTTCTAAGTTCTAGGGGACTAATGACCTCAGCAGTTGAGTCCCATAGTGCTCAGAGCCATTTGAACCATTTTTTTGTAGTTGCTGGTGTTAATTTAGAAGATAATTGATTATGGTACGTGGCACTATCACTAGATGAGTCTTCATGAGTGCAACTTTCGTCGGTGTCTTCGCCGTCTGTAGATTCACAGTCTGCAATATCGAGTTTTTCAGTTGTTTCTAGCCACATGTCTGCGCCATTTACATGCTCGTCTAGAAGTTTAACAAGTATGTCGCACAACACATAGTCTTCACGCGTGTTTTCTGTTGATTGCTTCATTTGGCGTCTGTGGTATATCTCCATGGCAAGCAGCAAACCATTTACAGGGTTCGCCATCACCTGTGAGGGGAGATTGAATGGTCACCGTAAAGTGGCTTGCGGAGTATAGATGAACATGTACAGAACATCTTTCACATCTCTAACCAGTTTCAGGACGGTATGTTTCGAAATACGTCCCAGAAATTAAAAGGACGTACATGCCACAGAAACGAATATTCGTTTCCCCTTCCCACAAAAACCGTGCAGCGATATTCCTCTGTAATGAACGCCGCGATAAGACGGCACTTGCCGACCATGCGCACAACGCTCGCGACTCGCCACTTCCAGGGGTGGCCAGCCGTCACTGCAAGCGCCAAGCAGGAAACACATCCATGTTCGTGATTTTTTTTAGGTGACTTCCAGTTCATGTCAGCAGCTACAATTTTGCATACGGACCTTTTTGCACAGTTAAATAACAGTGCTAAAAAAAGCAATACATGTTTCGGCATGACAAGTCTGACCATTCCCTTGTTAGTCGAAAATATGTTCGACCATCTCGATCGGGCTGTTCGCGCTGTGGATCCTCAAAACGAGAAACCTCGAACACCTGGCCACAGCACTGGTCTCGGCATGGCTCCACATCCCTGTCGGTAGCTGTCACTCACTCTCTTCCTGAACATCTCGAAGCGGTTCGCGTTTCAAAAGGTAGCTATTTAGGTTTTCGACGGTGGTCACACTTATGTGACAGAACAGAGCAGTTCACGTTATTGAATTTCTCTCCCTGTAGTAATTGTTAGAATTGCTCGTAAATAATATTTTAGTATTTGTGTGAGTATTTGCATATCCATGGTTTCTAAAATATTTTTGTGCGTCCATCGTTGATAACTTTTTACTGTTTTACCACTTTTATCCGCACACGTTCCAGAAAATACGGATGCTGAAGAATTTCCAATGAACCTGATGAAGCGCGCCAAAAAGCGTCGTTGAAAGCTAACGTCACGAGCCACAAATACTTTGAACAAGCTTAATTTCACTGTCACGACTGATTTAGAACGGCATTATAGCAATACAGTATCACAATTATCACCAGCATGTCAACCGCTCCTGTACTGCATAAGATTTTATAAGCTGTTTGCGCCGTTTTACGTGCGTAGAGTTTGGAAGCAAATGATATGTTGCTGAAGATAGGCAGAACATCTCGACGTTGACGTTAGAAACAAAATGAAGCTTCTGGGGGTAACTTATTTGGCGATGAAAGTACAATGAACACCCTTAGCTGCTTACAGGCGTTGACATACGTCAACGTGGACAGATGGAAATGTGTGCCCCGACCGGGACTCGAACCCGGGATTTTCTGTTTACATGGCAGACATCCTATCCATCTGAACCACTGACGACGCAGATGATAGTCCGACTGTAGGGATTTATTTCTGGCACGCCTCCCGCAAAACCCACGTTCTCAACGTATTCTCCCGCACTACATTCCTAGTGCCCCCGCCCATTATACTCATTACTCAAGGCACGTTGCGGGCACTGTTTGTGCATTCGCACAGAAGAAGAAGATGGTCAAGTGGCCGGTGAGCCTTAACTATATATTTTACTAAGATGTCCGAAGAAACAGATACCATATTAGTATATATATTATTTGGGGATGGTCGCGTTGGCTCTCAACGACCAGTAAACACAAATTATACTTGTTATACCGGAGCCAAGGTAGCCCCTGAGGGTCGGCAACCCATATTACACCAAAGAGGAAGAGGTTGTCTATGAACAAGGCGTACGAAAAGCACAATGGTAAACACAAGCTATTACATACAAAATAATGGAAACATCCATTCCGAGCACTACTTCCCGCAGGAGGAGCTCGAGCCACGACCTGCAGGAAGTATCACTACGCCAAAACCCTATTGGCTGGAGACACCTATTTAGGGACTAGAACCAGCCCCGAAGTTCAGTTCACGCCGGATGGCGACCTCGTGTACTGCGACCGTTGAAGATAACATCTTCGTCTCTGAATGGGACTGCTTCTATTCTATGTGTGTGTGTGTGTGTGTGTGTGTTACCACGAAACTTTGTGGAAAATTAGAAGTGAGCGAATCGTCAGTCACAACATCATTTATTACAACAATCACTATCGTCAGTATCATTATCAGCACCAGCTCACCGTCGGGCACGGCGCTGGACGTCATGAGCAGGTGGACGCAGGCTGCGCCCGTGCCGTGCCCCACCAGCGTCACGTTGGAGGGGTCACCGCCGAAGACGGCGATATTCTCCTGGATCCAGTGCAGCGCCGCGATCTGGTCCATCAGCCCGTAGTTGGCCGGCGACCGCAGGTACACGTCCGTATTGGCGTTCAGGAAGCCTGTAGGGCAACCAACCAAATAGACACGTATAACGTACTACATTCTCCAAAGGAAACGATTGTAAAAGAGGCATTCACCAAAGCTGATAAGACTCTTCCTCTGTATCCCAATAAATTATTATTCATGCAGGTATCTCGTCTTTACAGCTACAACTAAATGAAAGCGTTTCCCTTCTATTTATATGAAGCATCTTCAGTGGCCTGTAATAAACGTTTGTTTTTATGTATATAATAAATCCATTACGTAGTAGTTAAAAGTATATTAAAATGTCATGTTTTCTCCTGTTACTCTCTTGTTTTACAGGTTGGAAACAACTTTGGCTGCACAATTTTCGTGACATAAAACTTTCGTTTGGTGTAACATGAGATTTCCAATGTTGTTAATTCATGTTTGTCTTCTGGGTATGTATTTATTCTATCTTCATACCCCAAATAACTCATTTTTTGCGTTTTTTCGACGACATTTATTTCAACACTTCAAGTGTACTTGTGACTGTGTATTGAATTTGTGTTTCTTTACTTTGTGTCCTGTGCGTTTTATATTTTTGTTTGTGTTGCGAATGTGTGGTTTGATATTTGTTCATTCGTTATGTGTGCGAATGTGTCTTGTGTGTGTTGTTGTATGTGAGTACGTTATTCTTCGTATGAGTGAATTTTTTGCTTTGCTTGTGTGTGTGTGTGTGTGTGTGTCTGTGTGTGTCTGTGTCAGCGAGAGAGAGAGGGGGGGGGAGGGAGGGGAAAATTAATTAATTATTTAGGCTGGTTATATTCTACACTTCTGTTTGTTGTTGTTTTAGTGGTAACATGATCAGCGAGTTATTGCTTATATTTATTTGGCCATTAATTAATTTGGATCTCATTCCAAGGGCTCTTTGTAGATGAAACTTTTTTCTGTGAGGCAAATGAAGTCGCAACTGGAAATACTTCGGACAGAATTAGCAGGGTAACCTCCTGAGCCGGCCCTTTGTGGCCGAGCGGTTCAGGCGCTTCAGTCCGGAACCCCGCAACTGCTACGGTTGCAGGTTCGAATCCTGCCTCGGGCATGGATGTGTGTGATGTTCTTAGGTTAGTTAGGTTTAAGTAGTTCTAAGTTCTAGGGGTCTGATGTTAAGTCCCATAGTGCTCAGAGCCATTTGAACCATTTTTTTCTGGGGGACAGAACACCTCAGATGATAAGTCCCATGGTCTTCAGAGCCATTTGAACCAAACCTCCTGAAAACTTTGTTCAGAAAGAGTGGATTTGAACTGTTTCTGGATAAATTCTAGGGGTAATATATCACATAAGAGAAATATAAAAACGTAGTACACGCATTTATTTATATGTATTCTGTATAAAATCGTTGGCGTAAGCATCAGAGATTTGACATGTAATTTCTGGATTCGTCTTTCACTGTATTAATCGTACTTCAGCAATCTGTTACGATTCTGTTCAAAAAAAGAGTTCGAATGTGTGTGAAATCTTATGGAACATGACTGCTAAGTTCGTCAGACCCTAAGCTTACACACTATTTAACCTAAATTATCCTAAGGACAAGTACACACACCCATGCCCGAGGGAGGACTCGAACCTCAGCCGGGACTAGCCGCACAGTCCATGACTGCAGCGCCCAGGACCGCTCGGCTAATCCCGCGCGGCTACGATTCTGTTAATCTCTGCAGCTGCCAAGCATATTACCACACTTAAACGTTTAAGTGTATTGGGAATATCGCTTGTTTATTTATTGATTTATTTATATTTAGATTTCGAATATTCCTTACACACGCACAAGCACACACACACACACACACACACACACACACACACACACAACCACGCACTGATAGGCACAATAAAAAGTCTCATACAATCATAGCTTTCGGCCATGAAGGCCTTTGTCAGCAGTAGACACAAATACACACACTCACGCAAACGCAACTTGCGCACACGTCTGCAGTCTCAGAGAGCTGTAACTACACTAGTGTAGTCGGCAGTATAGTTTCAGCTCTCTGAGACTGCAGACGTGTGCGCAAGTTGCGTTTTGCGTGAGTGCGTGTGTTCGTGTGTGTATGTGTGTCTACTGCTGACAAAGGCCTTAATGGCCGAAACCTATGATTGTGTGAGTCTTTTTATTGCGCCTTTCGCGACTCAGCATCTCCACTATATGGTGAGTAGCAACTTTCCTTCTCTGGTATTGTTACATTCCATCCTGGATTGTCCATTGTTCGATAAGGAAATTTGTTCCATATACGAAGAGGGAAGAAAAAGAATCTAAACCGAAGAACGAAGGGCCCGAAAGAAAGTGGGCGTAAGACAGGGAGCCAGTCTTTCATCCTACTGTTCAATCTAAACATCGAAAATGCAATAACGAAAATAAGAGGAGGTTTAAAGAGGGGAATTCAACATTCATGATGAAAGAATATAATTAATTGATTCTCTGATGACAGTGCCCTAATCCGTAAAAACGATGAAAAATTGCAGGACCGCTCGTATAGAATGAATAAACTGATGAAAATTTGTACTGAGTGTAAACCATAGAAAGACGAAAGTAATGAGGAGTAACAGAAATGAAACTACCCTTAAACTTAAAATCGAAGTTGGTGATCGCGAACTGGACGAGGATAAGTAAGTCTACCTTATAACCAAATTAACACAATATAGACGAAGCAACGAGAAGATGATAAACCGACCAGCAGAAAAGAGGACTTTCCTGGCCAGAACAATTCTACTACTATCAAACATCCCCGAAAATGTACTCGTACGTTTGAAGCTCTTCATTGTATAAGAGAATTATGGACCGCTGGGAATGTGGCAAAGAAGAGAACTGAAGCGTTTTAGATGTGGTGCTATAAAACGATGTTAAAAATTAATTGAGCTGAAAAGGAATGAAATTGTTCTCCGCGTAATATTTCAATGAATTAACACATAGAAATCAGAGACAAGATGAAGGGACGAGATGATAAGACATTTGTTAAGACATCAAGGAATAACTTCTACGGTACTTGAGAGAGCAGTGGAGAGTAAAATCTCTATGGGAGAAGGCACAGATTGGACTATATCGAATAAATAACTAAGGATGTAAGTGCTACTCTGAAATGGAGAGGTCGGCAGAAGAGAGGAACGCTTGACGAGTCGCTTCAGAACCTCAGAAACCTGATGACACAGAGAAGAATGTCTACGGAGCAAAATCAAATGGAATGACCTCTCAAAGATAGCTCTATGTTTTTATTTATTATTTATGGATATATCAAATATAACTGTCGGAAAGGAGAGTGTCACGCAGATTTACACTGGGACAATGCTACGGAAATATAATTCACCTATGAAAGAGCTGGTAATTCAGATCGTCATTCGATCGTTTCTTGAGTAACACTTCTCTGTCAGGTACAAATTCGAGATATATTTAATATAAGACATAGACACGTTCCTTTGAAGAGCAGCGTATTTTGTCACAGATTCAATTAGCGGGCGGGAGAGGGTCAGACAACCGCCTACTCTACAAGTATGGCGTTACTCGACACGGATACGTTTGCTGTTACAATACCAGAACGCACGTCCCAAAAAAAGCAAAATATTAATTGCTACGAATTAAGTGTCACATAGCAACTATGGCAACAGAATCTGTTTAAAATACAAGGTGCCGTTCACGGGCGTAGAGTCCAAGATAAAATTGTTCAGACACTTCCACACAGACAGAAACGAAAATTGTCACACGTGAACGTAGGGGCACAAAACGAATAACACTGAATCACTGAAGCACAAAATGACGGCACACACAGAACACGAGGCGTTGATCTCCGGCGCGCGAATGTTCACTATCCGTGTACGAGTCAGGGGACCTGCCAAGAGAGGAGCAGGGGGGGGGGGTGGGAGAAGGAGAGGGGAGAGCAGATGCCATGGGCAGGGGAGAGAGGGGGGAGGGAGGAAGGGGGAGGGGAAGCCCAGGGGAAGAGGGAAGGAGGGAGGGGATGGGGAAAAAGGAAAGAGAAGGGAGGGAGGGTGCCTAATGGAAAGGACATAGGATGTGGGGAAGGGGAGGATCAAAGTTGATAGGAGCGGTAGATGGAGGGGAGGAGGACATCATCAGGGAGGGGGAGCTGGCGGAAGCCACCTTGGGAGAGGGTGAGGAGGGTGGAGAGATAGAGACCGGGTGGGACGTGGGAATACAGGCGCGGCAGTGGGCGGGGGTGGGAGAGGATGGGTGAGACAAGCGGATGAGGAGGATCGAGTTTGCGGGAGGTGTACAGGATCCGTATCCTTTCAAGGAAAAGGAAGAGGTGGGGAAAGGGGATGAGATCATACAGGATCCGCGTGGGGGAGGGGAGACGGATGCGATAGGCAAGGCAGAGAGCATGGCGTTCAAGGATTTGGAGGGATTTATAAAAGGAAGGGGGGGGCGGAGATCCAGGCCGGATGGGCGTAACAAAGGATAGGGTGGATGAGGGATTTATAGGTGTGGAGGATTGTGGAGGGGTCCGGACCCCACGTACGGCCGGAAAGGAGCTTGAGGAGACGGAGTCGGGAATGTGCCTTGGCTTGGATTGTCCGGAGATGGGGAGTCCAGGAGAGGCGACTGTCAAGGGTGACGCCAAGGTACTTAAGAGTGGGAGTGAGGGCGATAGGACGGCCATAGATGGTGAGATAGAAATCAAGGAGGCGGAAGGAAGGTGTGGCTTTGCCTACAATGATCACTGGGTTTTGGAGGGATTGACCTTGACCAACCACTGGTTGCACCAAGCGGTGAACCAGTCAAGATTGGATTGGACAAGGTGTTGGGAGCACTGCAGGGTGGGGGCAAGGGCAAGGAAGGCGGTGTCATCGGCAAACTGGAGAAGGTGGACGGGGGGTGACGGTGGCGGCATGTCCGCCGTGTACAAAAGGTACAGAAGGGGGGAGAGGGCGGAGCCTTGGGGCGCACCGGCGGAGGGGAAAAAGGTGTAGGAATCTGTGTTCTGGATGGTGACATAGGAAGGACGGCGCGAGAGAAAGGAGCCGATCAGACGGACATAGTTAATGGGAAGGGCGAAGGTTTGGAGCTTGAAGAGGAGACCGGAATGCCATACGCGGTCATAAGCGCGTTCGAGGTCAAGGGAGAGGAAGATTGCAGAGCGACGGGAATTAAGCTGGTCAGAAAGGAGATGAGTGAGGTGAAGAAGAAGAACGTCGGAAGAGAAGGACGGCCGAAAGCCACACTGGGTAACGGGAAGGAGGCGGTGCTGGCAGAGATGCCGATGGATGCGGCGGCTGAGGATAGATTCCAGGACCTTGCTGAAGACTGAGGTAAGGCTGATGGAATGGTAGGAGGAGACGGCGGACGGCGGTTTGCCAGGTTTAAGGAACATGAGGATACGGGAGGTTTTCCACAGGTCAGGGTAGTAACCGGTGGACATGACTACATTGTAGAGCCTGGCTAGGGTGGAGAGGAAAGAGACAGGAGCTTCACGAAGGTGACTGTAGGAGACACGATCGTGACCAGGAGCGGTGTTGCGTTTTGTGCGGAGTGTAGCAATGAGATCCTGTGTAGTGATACGGGCATTGAGTTCCGTGTGTGCAATGTTGTCCAAGTACTGGAAACCAGGAGCGAGAGGAGGGACAGAGGTGTCAGTTCGATCGCGGATATCCGGGAGGAGGGAGTAATCGAACTGGGGACCATCAGGGATGGAAAATACATCGGAGAGGTAGGAGGCAAAGTGATTGGCCTTACTAAGGGTGTCAGGGAAGGGGTGATCATCATGGAGAAGAGGATAGTAGGGGGAGGATTTAGTTCCGGTAAGGCGACGGAAGGCTGACCAGAACTTCGACGAGTTGATAGGTAGGGTAGTATTTAAATGGGTGCATGTCTGCCGCCAGTCCCGGCGTTTCTTAGCCGCGAGCAAATTACTAATGTGTCGCTGGAGTTGCCGGTAGCGTCGTAGTGTGTCCGGGTCACGCGTGCAGAGGAAGGCACGGTAGAGACGGCGGGATTTACGGAGGAGGAGGACGGTCTGTGGGGGTAAGGTAGGACGGTGGGGGTGGATGGCGACAGTAGGGACGTGGGCCTCCACGGCCTCAGACAAGGTCTGCTGGAGAAAGGAGGCAGCATGGGTGACATCATCGGGGTGGTGGTAGGTGAGAGGGTGGCTATCGACCAGGGTGGAGAGGGAATCCTGGTAGGCATTCCAGTTGGCACGGGAAAAGTCATGGACGTACTTAGGGGGAGGGTAATTACGAGGGTCGGGGCGGGGGCGACGTCCGTCTGAAACGGTGAGGAGGACAGGGAGATGGTCACTACCAATAGGCTCCAGGACATCCACCGTTATGCGACCAAGGAGGTTGGGGGAGGAGAGAATAACATCAGGAGTTGGATTCGGGACGGGTGTGCTGGGGGATGGGGATGAGGTCGCCTTGAAGGGAGGAGAGGAACCGATGCCACCGCCGTAGAAAGTGCTAACTCGAACGGAGCATTACGTTCAGTTATACTTTCCAAGCACCATTCAAGAATGGAATAGGACAAGGGAGAATGCTTACCAATATAAGACCAGGATTCGAACCTGGAGCTGGAGACCCAGGTGGTCCATTGATCGTGACCGGGCCAAATATCTCACGAAATAAGAATCAAACGAAAAAACTACACAGAATGAAACTCGTCTAGCTTCAAGGGGGAACCAGATGGCGCTATGATTGGCCCGCTAGATGGCGCTGCCATAGGTCAATCGGATGTTAACTGGTTTTTTTTAAAATAGGAACCCCCATTTTTATTACATATTCATGTAATACGTAAAGAAATATGAAAGGTTTAGATGGATCACTTTTTTTCGCTTTGTGATAGATGGCGCTGTAATAGTCACAAACGTATAAGTACGTGGTATCACGTAACATTCCGCCAGCGCGGACGGTATTTGCTCGTGATACATTACCCGTGTTAAAATGCACCGTTTACAAACTGCGGATAAGGTCGATATCGTGTTGATGTATGGCTATTGTGATCAAAATGCCCAACGGCCGTGTGATATCTATGCTGCTTGGTATCCTGGACGACATCATCACAGTGTCCGGACCGTTCGCCGGATAGTTACGTTATTTAAGGAAACAGGAAGTGTTCAGCCGCATGTGAAACGTCAACCACGACCGCAACAAATGATGATGCCCAAGTAGGTGTTTTAGGTGCTGTCGCAGCTAATCCGCACATCAGTGCACATAAATTCCGCGAGAATCGGGAATCTCATAAACTACGGTGTTGAGATTGCTACATCAACATCGACTGCACCCGTACCATACTTTTATGCACCAGGAATTGCATGGCGACGACTTTGAACGTCGTGTACAGTTATGCCACTAGGCACAAGAGAAATTACGGGACGATAACAGATTTTTTGAACGCGTTCTGTTTAGCGACAAAGCGTCATTCACCAACAGCGGTAACGTAAAACGGCATAATATGCACTACTGGGCAACGGAAAATCCACGATGGTCGTGACAAGTGGAACTTCAGCGACCTTGGCGTGTTCACGTATGGTGCGGTATTATGGGAGGAAGGATAATTGGCCCCCATTTTCTCGATGACAATCTACATGGTGCAATGTATACTGATTTCCTACGTAATATTCTACCGATGTTACTACAAGATGTTTCATTGCATGACAGAATGGCGACGTCCTTCCAACATGATGGATGTCGGGCATATAGCTGGAGTGCTTTTGAAGCGGTATTGAACAGTATATTTCATGACAAGTGGATTCGTCGCCGAAGCACAATACCATGTCCCGCACCATCACCAGATACGACGTCCCCGGATATTTTTTTCTGTGGGGAATGTTGAACCATATTTGCTATAATGATCCACTGACAACGCCTCATAACATGCGTCAGCCCATTGTCAATGCATCTGCGAACATTACAGAAGGCGAAGTAGTCACTGTTGAGAGGAATGCCGTTACACGTATTGCCAAATGCATTGAGGTTGACGGACGTCATTTTGAGCAATTATTGCATTAATGTGCTATTTACAAGTAATCACGCTGTAACAGCATGCGTTCTCAGAAGTGATAAGTTCACAAAGGCACATGTATCACACTGGAAAAACCGAAATAAAATGTTCAAACGTACCTACGTTCTGTATTTCAATTTAAAAAACCTACCTGTTACCAAGTGTTCCTCTAAAATTGTGAGCCATATCTTTTTGACTATTTTAGCGCCATCTGTTACAAAGCGAAAAAAGTGATCCAACTAAAACATTCATATTTCTTTACGTACTACACGAATACGTAATAAAAAATGTGGCTTCCTATTTAAAAAGAAAAGCAGTAGGAATCCGTTTCACCTATGGCAGTGTCATCTAGTGGGCCAACCATAGCGCCATTTGGTTTCCACCTTCAAGCTAGACAAGTTTCGTTCTTTGTAGTTTTTTGGTTTGACCTTTATTTCGCGAGATATTTGGCCCGGTCACGATGAACGGACCATCCTGACCACCTACTGACCATTAACATTGCTACACCAAGGGGAAAAGCAGATCATAAACGGGATTTATTGGACAAATATATTATACTATAACTGACAGGTGATTACATTTTCACATTTTCATGCAGTTTGGAGCATAGAACCTGAGAAATCAGTACCCTGAACAACCACCTCTGGCCGTAATAACGGCCCTGATACGCCTGGGTATTGAGTCGAACAGAGCTTGGATTGCGTGTACAGGTACAGCTGCCCATGCAGCTTCAACACGATACCACAGTTCATCAAGAGTAGTGACTGGCGTATTGTGACGAGCCAGTTGCTCGGCTACCATTGACCAGACGTTTTCAGTTGGTGAGAGATCTGGAGAATGTGCCGGCCAGGGCAGCAGTCGAACATTTTCTGAATCCAGAAAGGTCCGTACAGGACCTGCAACATGGGGTCGTGCATTATCCTGCTGAAATGTTGGGTTTCGTAGGGATCGAATGAAGGGTAGAGCCACGGGTTGTAACACGTCTGAAATGTAACGTCCACTGCTCAAAGTGCCGTCAACGCGAACAAGAGGTGACCGGGACGTGTAACCAATGGCACCCCATAACATCACGCCGGGTGATACGCCAGTATGGCGATGACGAATACACGCTTCCAATGTGCGTTATCGCGATGTCGCCAAACACGGATGCGACCATCATGATACTGTAAACTGAACCTGGACTCATCCGAAAAAATGACGTTTTGCCATTCGTGCACCCAGGTTCGTCGTTGAGTACACCATTGCAGGCGCTCCTGTCTGTGATGCAGCGTTAAGGGTAACTGCAGCCGTGGTCTCCGAGCTGATAGTCTATGCTGCTTCAATCGTCGTCGAACTGTTCGTGCAGATGTTTGTTGTCTTCCAAACTTTCCCATCTATTGACTCAGAGATCGAGACGTGGCTGCACTATCCGTTACAGCCATGTGGATAAGATGCCTGTCATCTCGACTGCTAGTGACACGAAGCCGTTGGGATCCAGCACTGCGTTCCGTATTACCCTCCTGAACCCACTGATTCCATATTCTGCTAACAGTCATTGGATCTCCACCAACGCGGGCAGCAATGTCACGGTACGATAAACCGCAATCGCGATAGGCTACAATCCAACATTTATACAAGTCGGAAACGTGATGGTACGCATTTCTCCTCTTTACATGAGGCATCACAACAACGTTTCACCGGTCAACTGCTGTTTGTGTATGAGAAATCGGTTGGAAAATTTCCTCATGTCAGCACGTTGTAGGTGTCGCCACCGGCGCCAACCTTGTGTGAATGCTGTGAAAAGCTAATCATTTGCATATCCCAGCATCTTCTTCCTGTCTGTTAAATTTCGCGTCTGTAGCACGTCATCATCGTGGTGTAGCAATTTTAATGGCCAGTGGTATATACACACACACACAAACACACACACACACACATATATATATATATATATATATATATATATATATATATATATATATATATATGTGTGTGTGTGTGTGTGTGTGTGTGTGTGTGTGTGCGTGTGTGTGTGTGTGTGTGTGTGTGTGTGTGTGTGTGTGTGTGTGTGTGTGTGTGTGTGTGCAGACTGAAGCGACGAATGAGAATTTGTGCCAAGGCCGCGATTTGGATCCATGTCTCCTGCTCACTAGGTAGATGCGCTAACCATTGCGCTATCCTGGCAAAATGGCTTTGCATATGATTCCCGGCCTTGGTACAAGCTTTCGTTGTCACTTCATTATGCATATATACATATCATACAAGTCTGAGAGTTGTAAAGATCTCAGGAACTATATAGTTCGATTCGATTGAAGTACCTATGCCTGGGTATCATACACGACCTCTCGTTTCGTTTGATACTGAGTTGCTGTTACAATTCAGCGGACGAGTCTCTGCAATACTTTCGAATGTAGGGGGAATACTAAGTGTGCTGAGGAGTGAATGGGAATTTAGACTGACGCCGGAGGCGTGCTAGGATAGTGTGTGCGGTTGAGCAAAGCAGCTGTGCTAGGGCGCCGTAGTGGTTACCGCAACTACCTACTGAGCAGAGGACCCAGGCTCGAATCCTGGCCTTAGTACAAATTTTAATATTTCATTTGTGTTCGGATGTACACTGATCAGCCAAAACATTCTGACTACTATCTATCGCGGCGTTGGATGCCGCCCGTTGGCGTTGCGGACACGTGACGCGGTAACAGAAATATGTAAGCGGTACAAACACGGACGGGAGATCACCCCAGCGGAGATATGGACTACAAACGGGGATATCCATTGAGATAAGCGAATGTGACGAAGGGTAGACTTTTACTACGCGGAACCTCTAAACGAGTCTCTCGAAAACGAAGAAGCTCGAAGAACGTTCACGTGCTACTGTCGTAAGCATCTACGGAAAGAGGACAGTCAAAGTACCAGTAGACGCTAAATTTTAGGACGCCCACGATTCTTGACAGGACATGGGGTTCAGAGGCTCGTGTGCCCCGTAAAGTAGAATAGATGGTAATCAGTGGCATCTCTGATGAAAAAGCACAATGCATGCCCAAATGATTCGGAGTACGCCGTTCATCGCACATTTTTGAATATGGGTCTCTGCAGCAGGCCACCCCCAAGTGTGCATTTGCTGACTTCGTCAGTTATGATTACAGTGGGCACGGGACCATTGGGATTCAATCGTCTATCAGTGGAAACGTGTCGGCTCTTGGGTAAATCACATTTTTGCTACACTAGGTCGCAGATCGACCCCTCCAACATTCGAAGGCGCAGGGCGCCACGGATGTAGGATGGTGGGAGCAGTATTATACTAAGGAATACGTTCTCCCAAGCATATATGGGACCTGTGGTAGTAATCAAGGACACGCTGACAGCTGCGAATGACCTGCATCCCTTCATACATGCTGTTTTCCCCACACGGCCATGTCGTCCTTCAGCAGTATAGTTGTCTCTGTCTCGGAGCCAGAACCGCGCTACAATGGTTTGAGGAGCATTATGGTGAAATTACGTTGATGTCTTGGCGACCAGAGACGCCTGTGTATATCCTATGTAACCCACCGGGGTCGCTATCGGGTGCCATCACAGCGTACGCAAATCAGTGGCCCGTTATTTACGAGAATTAACGAGCTAGTACCACATACTTCCACAAACCTACCAGCAAACTGTCGGATTCCTGATGTGCAGAATCAGTGTAGTATTTTGTTCCAAAGGCAAACAAACACGCTATTAAGCAAGTGGTCATAATGTTTTGGCTCATCATTGTATACATCATACATGTTTTTTTGATCTGAAAAGGTTTTTTTGCTGTCATATAGCCTCATTTGATTAAAGGGAGAAATGACATTTGTACCGTTCACCATAATAATTAAGGCTGCTTGCAGAAGGTAGATGTAAATGCAGTAGCTGTAGCATGTTTACGACCTACTATTCACATTAAAAATTTATTTTAGAGATACAAAAATATTGCAGAAATCACATTTTGAGAGTACTTGATGACTAGTCGATAATTAAAAGATATTAAGGAAAATAAACCGACGTACAAGAGAAACTACCGGATTGTTTATTATTTAATTCTATTGTTGTGGAGGGCACTTGCGTATCACAGTAATAATTATGCAATACCGCAATGTCTCATTAGTAGTAGAGAAAATGTGATGAAGTGACCAAGACACAGGTATGTAGCATCAAACCAATCACATTACAAAACCGGAAATTAATGTCACCTGTTGACCAGCTGTTCCTCTATGTGCGGCTTTCGTAACCTACTTTACTCTCAGGTAACTCATTTTTCTCCTGCCGCTGTTGGTCTGTATACGTTTAATTTAGCTGAGGGAAATTGAGATTCACTGATAGTAGCAAGTTTCAATGGCACAGAAACGGGAAATAAGGCAAAAAGAACCTCGCATAAATCAGCTGCCGAGAATTAATATGGCCCTCCTCTGTAATTTGTAGCGCAAGGGAGCCGACGTCGTCACGGAAATACCTTGATTCATGCAGCGGATGCATTAATGTCGGTGAATATCCCAAGCGATTTCATATTCATGCGAAAATGTTTAAAAATTTAGGTGACTACACATTACGGGAGACGCACAGACTCAACATGTACACCACCGTTATCCTACTTGCCCAGGCCTGCGACAGTAATACGAAAAATTGCAAAATGGAGCAATCTTTTCATTTTTCCTCCACCAACAAATTAGCTATGCAATATAGACTGACACAACCAAAAAATAAGATATAAAAGCTACAGCAGTCAAACCTATGCTCCACATACGTCAGAGTTAGAGTAATGTTTACGCCCCCCTGTCACTGCGTACCGTAAACACAACCATATTCCAAAATAAATATCCTAAGCGTAAGTATAGAGGTTTTGTGCTGAAAATGGTGGACAATAGCTTTAAATTCCAGTAAGGAGTGGAATAATCACATGGATAATATTCGTATTTTTACCTTCTTGGTAACGTCAATAGCTAGTTTACAGAGACTGGTACTGTTTCAATGTTTCCTTTTCAGTTAGATTTAGAAACAAATACTCGAAAGTGTGGGTTAACGTTTCATTTTAAGCATCTAACAAATAAAATTCAGTTTCTCCACTGAGATATCAAATTTTTACGCTAAGCTTAAAGTCAGTAAACAAAAAAACCAAAGGTTATACTGCTCATGTTATGTTTGTAATAGCAACGAAATAAACACTGTGTGACAGCATTTTAAATTTTAATGACACGTTTATTCATTAAGATTGAAGTAATAAACAGTTGTAACTTGTGATACATGACTTTTCCACTGGACATTGGCGTGTTTGTTGACACATTTACAGCGTCATCACTGTGAGAGAGAGTGTGGATGTAGGGATGCACAGTTCCAAACATTGTATCAGAGTAATATCGCTTGCTTTTAAGGAGTCTGAATGAAACCTACTGCTTACCAATAGCGATTCTTGACAAGCAGAACGTCTTCGCATCAGTTATATCAGCTGACTTCGATATCCTGGGCACTTTATTCGTCATTACTTTCAAGTATAAACTTATCCTATTCCTGCTACATGAAATCATCATAACACCAAAGTTTCTTTTAAATATTTTAACGCAATAGTATACTGTCACCCATTCTTCTACAGTTAGTCTTTCAAGTTATTTGGTGCTTTGGGTACCCAAATTTTAATTAAAATTTGTAGCTGTTTCTATTTAATATATTTTATTTACTTATTTTTCAAAAAAACTACGACTGGTTGATGAACGCAGGAGTGCGGAAGCAAACTTATTGTTCCTGAATTCTGTCCACTATTTACAACTATTCCTAATAACACTTTTATCATACCTTCTGATACAGATTTTTAACTTTTACCACAACTGCGTATTTTTGAGAAGCAGTGTTAGGGGCTTCATTTCCTAAAAGCAATTCATTATCGAGTAAAACAGTATGTGCGGGAGAGTCGAGGCAGTTCGTTATTCACCTCATAAGCTCCTTGCTACATATTAGTCAGATCTTTCTGCTTCTATTCTATACACGTTTATTGACCTGACTTTGGCCATTCCTGTGGAGGGGTCTCCTTTATACTTGCCTGGGGTACAGTACATTTCGTTTTTTGAATCAGAGGTGAATAATCATTGATAGTTCCATCTTGCGTTAAACTTTTTATAAGCCAATTATCGTCAGTCTGGATCATTTGCGGAATACCCTTTTTTGACATGCTGAATTTCATTTTATTGTAGTTCAATTTACTGTCAACCCGTAACCATCTAACTAAGCCGTTGCCTCTCTCATTACGCAAACTCCTCTCTTGTCCCGTTGCAATGTACAACACTACTCCCCTTTCCCCAGCCTCCCCTAATACAGCTCAAACACGCACGCACGCATACACGAACATGCACATACGCACGCACGCAACGCACGCACACACACACACACACACACACACACACACACACACACACATCTCGAAAGTTGAAAATACCTAGAAGATGTACAACTAATTTCAGAAGTATTGAATAACTGGCTGAAAACTGCACCGGAGAAATACATCCTGTATTTACTAATCTTTATAAACATTTTGATATATTTTGGTCTCCCTATGCAATAAATACCCAAATCCTTTCCTCCACACACCTATGATCCATTTCATCGCCTAGCCGTCTACCGCCATCCGCTTAACATCTATTAGCAGACATTTCTTTTTTCAGCTTCTCAGCTCCCTTACAGAGCTCAGACAGTTTCGTCACTCGACCTGTCGCCGCTTTTAAAAACCCTTTCCCAACTCACTTCACTCCATACAGTCACGGTACAGCATTTACTCAACTACCATCCACGTAACACCTAGTCATCCAGTATGGAAACCAAAATAAAAACGCACACACACACACACACACACACACACACACACACACACACACACGAAACAATCACAGAAATTAGCATCAAACGCAAGTAAAACAGATTATACTCGTAACACGCATAGAATATCTCTAAAAAATAAATATGTTGTACCTGCAATTCATAAGGTTTTATAAACACCTTCTGTAAATGTCTTAGTTGTTGCCTGCGGGCACAGAGTAAATATTCGGGAATTAAAATGTGTAAGTACAAAACGATAGTGTGCTGAACAACCGCTTGTGCAATTCTGAGCCCGTGCGAAGATGAAACAAAAACTGTCAGTGTCTAGACGCACCTAAAGTAAAAAATTAACTTTGAGGATGAAAGGAGTTTGCACAGAAATCGTAACTTAAAACGATGGTACGAGGCTGCTTAAATTTGTGTTTCGAGACAATGTTCGAATCCGTAATCTTGAATACAAATATTAATTTTACACGATTTCCAACCAACAATAATGACTTGTTAGAACAAAAATAGAAAATAATGATCGAACACTAGAATATAGAGTGCACAAGTCCTTGGGGTTTAGCTGGACAATATTAAAATCCCGGCAGCTCATAGATAATGAAGAATTAATGTAGGTTAATTGTTACAAAGAAGAAACAGCAACCATCCACTATTAAAGCTGCTATTTATTTAGGTAAATAGCGCCGTTACCTGTTTCGAACTGGCAAGTTCATCATCAGACGGCTGTTCACATGATTTTCCAGATACTCTTTACATTATCGTCAGTTTTCGATTTTTATTATTCGATAATGTAAAGTGTATCTTGAAAATCATGTGAACAGCCGTCTGATGATGAACTTGCCAGTTTGAAACCGGTAACGGCGTTATTTACCTAGATAAATAGCAGTATTAATAGTGGCTGGTTGCTGTTTTCTTCTTTGTAAGCATTAACCTACAATAATTGTACACAGCCACGGTCTCGCCATGTCAGTTTTAGACAAAATAGCATTAGATAATGAAAAAGCTCAGAGCAACGTGTTATACACTTAGAATCATCTCTCATTGCGTTACACTAAATAGTATAAGTGCTACAAAAGGCCATTTACGTAAACTTCTACTGTAATAGATTTATTTTTAAAGCCACAGGTGCTGCAACGTCCGTGGTTTCCGAAACAATTTAGAAGGAACGAGAAAGTTTTTACCACTTGAGGTGAAAAGCGTGGTAAGACATCAAGCTGTCAAAACTTCTGAGCGCACGAGTTCCGCTCGCGACCTCGTTTTCAAAGGCAGCTGGGACAGTACTCTAGACGAGCAGGCGGGCGGATAAGTGGTCTACTTGTGAGAGTCAACATTGGGGAAGGCCGCTCGAGTACTGATGGGACATCTGTGCCACTGACGGGAGGGGAAGGAGCCACTTTGCGTACGCCACTGACCTAGAACGCCGAGACGGTAGTTGATTGTGACGACGACGACGCCGCCGTAGCTGGCGAGGACGCTGCCGTCGTAAGGGTTTCCGGAACTCCACTCGTAGGAGTCGCCGTGGACGTACACCATGACGGGGTAGCGCGACGCGCCGCCGCTCTCCCGTGCGCCCACTGCGAACAGACGGCGCGAGGTGAGTGACATCCCAGGCTGCATTTCCAAACAAATTATGTCGTTTCTACATGCACCACCAAAAACCTACTGCGAAGCCTGATTTTAATGGATCTAATTTCGACAATTTCCTCACCTTTTTTAAGTATGCCAGGTGACGATATTATGGTCGAAAATAGTTCCAGTAAAATGTTTAAGGCAGCTTTTTTGGTGGTACATACAGTGTGCTTCAGTAGAAACGTTATATGCGAGGGTCATCCCAAAAGTAAGGTCTCCTATTTTTTTATAAATACATAGACCTGTTTATTTCTACAGTGGTTTACATCCGTTTACAGCTTAAACATTTAGCTACTTTTCGACAAAATCACCATTTCTATCGATGCATTTTTGTAGACGCTGTGGTAGTTTTTGTATGTCCATGTCATACCAGCTCGCCGCCATGCTGTTCAGATGGTTCAAATGTATCGGAACAGTATCAGACTTAACATCTGTGGTCACCAGTCCCCTAGAACTTAAAACTACTTAAACCTAACTAACCTAAGGACATCACACACATCCATGCCCGAGGCAGGATTCGAACCTGCGACCGTAGCGGTCACGCGGTTCCAGACTGAAGCGCCTAGAACCGCACGGCCACACCGGCCGTCTATGCTGTTCAGAGAGTTATGAACTTCTTCATTCAGCTCGCTTTCAGGCCAAATGTTCTTTTAACCTAGGAAACAGGTGACAGTCACTGGGCGCCAAGTCAGGACTAAAGGGTGGGTGGGTGATTATGATCCACTGAAACATTTGCAGGAGAGCAATGGTTTGCCGAACGAAATGTGGGCGAGCGTTGTCATGGGAATGTCTACGCCCTTCCTCAACATTCCTCTTCTCCGGTTCTGAATTGCCCGTTTGAGTTTTTTCGGGGACTCACAGTACCTATCAGCGTTAATTGTGGTCCCAGCGATTCAGCTCCGACGACGAGGTGAAAGAAGAGGGTCATAACTTTCTGAACAGCATGGCTGCGAGCTGGTACGACATTGCCATACAAAAAGTGCCACAGCGTCTACAAAAATGCATCGACAGAAATGGTGATTATGTCGAAAAATAGCTAAATGTTCAAGCTGTAAACTGATGTAAACCGTTGTAGAAATAAACAGGTCTTTGTACTTATAAAAAGATAGGATTACCCTAGTATTTTAGAGTTTAGGACTAGAGCGAGTGTTTCATCTAAGTAGGGGTGTCCAAACCGGGAGCGGCCCAGAGCAAGTACCAGTTCAGTCCAAGAAGTGAGAATCTATCACAAGATCAGTAAAGGAATTCATAAAATTCTTTTTATCTGAGGTTCTGGTAAAGTCAATAATTTCAGTTTGGATCTCGCGCCACACAAACCTGTTCTCTCATTGGTCCACACCGGTTTTTTTTATTTTTCCTCAGTTAGTGTTAAGCATATAATGTGCGTGCCAAAAATACTCGTCCACTTCCGACATGGCCCAGGTAAACTAAAAGGTTGGACACCCCTGCCACAGAGGATAGTGAACCTAGGAACACATGATGATTTTTGGTCGGTACTATAGTCTAGTGACTGATATTAGAACCACTTGAAGTAATATGCACTAGAGAATGCCATGAGCAGTTTTCGCCTATTCTACAGTATTTGTTTTTGTTAGATACGAAATTTTTAATATATCATTAGTTCTTCATGTACAGAATTTTATGTTGAGTGAAATGCAGTATATTTTTAGAACTGTTTATATTGCATGTGGACTTAAGACACACTTGGTCGTTCGTGCACCAACCTAAACATAAAAAGGGCTTTTACCATGCTAGATGTGATGATTGTAAATGTACTCAGTTCGTTCGATGTCTTACCTATTTTACCAGTCTTCAAAATAGTAATTTCTGTTAATTTCCTGAGGCTCCTTTTTTCAAATATATTTCAATTGTAACGGGTTTTCGATAATAAAACTTCTTAATTTGATTACACTTCCTGATTATTGGTGTGTAGTGAAGTAATGATGCAATAGATAGATGGTTAGATACAGTACTGCGAAGATTTTCTCGAGTGCAACGCTTTTAAATTTTCATTGAATATTTGTGTCTAGGTAAAATGTTGTACTTTGGAACGTATTTTCATATAAGCAAAAACCTTTATCTTCGGAGTAATTTACGTAATTTCAGAAAGATACCCGAAGTAAGGAGTTAAAATTTGTGCTAAGGCCAGAGCTTGAACCCAGGTCTGCTGCTTATGAGGCAAATGTGTTATCCTCTGCACTAACTTGTTATTGTAGGTGACACAGTAGCATGGACTACCTTAGTTGAGTGCGTTCCCTAACACAAAATTTCAGCCACACCTCAGCTCACTATCCCCTTGTTAAATTGACCGGTATTGTCGGAGCTATTCCATATCGAAACAGCACCCCATCTTTGTATGTAACGGCCGGCCGGGGTGGCCGAGCCGTTCTAGGCGCTACAGTCTGGAAGAGCGCGACCGCTACGGTCGCCGGTTCGAATCCTGCCTCGGGCATGGATGTGTGTGATGTCCTTAGGTTAGTTAGGTTTAAGTAGTTCTAAGTTCTAGGGAACTGATGACCTCAGAAGTTAAGTCTCATAGTGCTCAGAGCCATTTTTTTGTACGTAACGAGGAAATCCTTCCTGTGCCTCAGGTGCGAGTGATCTAGTGATCGAATTTAACTGTATTTTCCAGGAGGCGTATCGAGTATCAGTTTTATCTTTGATAAGGACAGAAGTAATAGTGTGTTACAATTTGTGCCAAGGCACGAGGGGAAAATTAGATGAAGTGCGAGCTGAAGTTTGTGTAAAGGAGGGGATTTGGATTAGGATAGTCCGTGCAGCTGCATTACACATAGTACAAAGACATGTAAAGGACACTTGCAAAACCTTTCCAACCAAACTAACATGACTGGAGACTCATGAGACAAATACGTTCTTGCAAAACAAAGAACAAAAGAAAAGACGTGGTGTAGTCGATGACACATCCGCCTAAGAAACAGGAGACCCTGGTTCTAGTCCCAACCTTAGCACAAATTAGAACTCTTATTTGAGCTTCTAACATTAGCGGAGATATGGATAAGACTCAATAAGTCTTCAGGAAAATATAAATACTTAAAATGTAAATGCCACTTTTTAAAAATGGAGTACGAAGGTACATTAGGTCTAAAACTTTGCTTCCACTGCTTTCCATTAGATGTCAGTAGCGGTAATTGGTGTTGCATGTAAGCGGCGTAAGTGTCACACAATACGAGCCCAATTCTCGTCATTTACAGGAAGTTCAATTTTACGCTTCAACATGAATAAATCTGCAGCTGAGGCCCATGAAATGCTGCGTAAAACCCACTGCTGGTGAAAGAATGAGCAGAGAATGGTTTCAAAGCTTCAAGAAATAGTGCTTTTCAGATAGAACATAGTCATGGCGGTGGAAGGGAGAAATATTTCGTAGCTACTGAAACAGACGGAAACAATCACTGATCGCTGTCGAAAGCAATCTACGCTTTCAACCGAGCATTAAAACACAGACAGCCATTACAGCGATGGATATGAAAGGTGATTTTCCGACATGACAGTGCTCGACCCATCTCGCACAATCTGTCAAAACATACTTGGAAACGTTGAAATGCGAAGTCCTTTCCCAACCGCCCTTCCTCTGACTACCACCTATTTCGATTAATAGCACACGGCCTGGCTGACCATCACTTCCGGCTATATGAACAAGCGCAATATTGGATCTGTTCCTGGATCTCCTCAAAAGATACCCAGTTCTTCTGCTGCAGGATTCGTAGGCTGCCTGAAAGATGGAAGAATGTAACGACCAGTGATGGCCAATACGTTGTTCCATAATTTTTTAAGTTTTTCATAATAAAGTCAATTTTTAGATCTGGTACCAAATTTCTATTACAGAGCTGGCGAGATTTGGAAGTCTCAAAAGTTTACCAAGTTCGAATAAAGCATTCCACCCAACGTATCCGAGGTGGCCGGCACAACGATTTCCTTTGTTAAACCGCGGTGCGTATTCAATCCGAGGCCAGAGCACCTCACCCTGTCCCAGAACCGAGCGATTTAATTGGTTTGGATATCCAGAACTGTATCTTCAAAGACGAATATCATAAATTCCACTTGTGATTTCATTACATTTTCGAATTCTCTTGGCAACACGACGTGTAGATTTTTTGGTTTCACTTTGGGGTTATTTCGTAAGTGCCGCAGTAGTCATAATCCGAGCGATGAGTTGACTTATGATGTTTTCTTTTTCTTTGTAGATTTCGCCCTTGAATTACCCCAACAGAAAAATTTTAAAGAGGTAACATATGGGAGCCATAGTGAAACGAACGTGAAAATTCTTACTCATCCATGATCTGGTGGTGAATTAACTGACGACTTGAATGTGCAGCAGCCCCATCACTCTTATAGCCTAAGGATCATCTTTGCGTAATCCTTGAAACTTGTTTTCACTAAGTATAGATACTGGAGAGAGAATACGCTAACACAACAGGCGTACCAACTGATTGTTTTTCACACCACATCACAAAGGCATATGAATTTTCGTTATTGATAGCGGCAAGAGTGAATGCGGCTCCAGTCGTAAACCGTATTAATGAGATTTACAATTAACCAACGATATAATTCCTATCGTCATAATTCACCACTTTCTCAAAACTGTAGATACTTGTGCAGACTTTCAGCATAGAGGCTATGTATTCGTAAACTCAACGTATTATTTACGTAGAATAACCACACATGTGGAAATTGTACGTGTGCTTCTTGTAGGCCTACTTTCTATACCCTCTAGTACACAATTCGCTGTTTCAGATGAGATATGGTTGCTGGGCTCTGCCCAAGACTTACTCTGCCTAGTAAAAACCATATTATATATTCTTGAATCTCATACTCTGCCATTAGGAAATCGTGTGCCGTTTTCTCTAGAATCACAAAAACCACACCGTCGTACTGACCATCTGTAAAAACGTGCGGCATACTTATACGATACAGTAGGACGTATTGGAACTGCAGTACCAAAACACGAAATGAAAAATTTACAAATATTTAATATTTGTCCTGAAACACCTAGTATACTTGGTGATTCAGCTGTCCCTACCGCAGTCGTTTTATGCAACTAGAAACGTTATAGCTGACCAACATAAGCCACGCGCAAAATTTTCATATTCCCTAGCTCTTACACGCAAACTATTCATAGAGAAAAAGATTAACAGTCCCTTTCTGTATGAAACGAAATGTCAAATTTTGTACTGGGATACGTTTTCGCTACAGTTTCGATTTGCTCAAGATGAACGTAACAAGTGGCTCCTCACACTCATCCCTCAGCAGTCGGAATTACTGGTACGTTATTCGTGGCAGTTACTCATACCACTGTACAAATATTTCCGTCTACACTAACTATTCCCGACGTTCGACCTCTTCTGACTGGGCTATTACTCCCCCTGCATTGTAGGTTATTTCGTTAACAGTATTAATTTAAACGTGCCCGTGAGTGTTATGAAAGAACGAAAGATTCTTTGTAAACGATATGAAAAAACCTAATTACGTTGAAAATTCCAGCCAAACTTAGCCATTACAAGCACAGCTGCTACGTAGTCACAAGTCCTGACCAATATAACGACTTCATTGCTTATTTTAAGCTGTTAACATTCACAAAGTTGTTACTTAAAATTAACACAAACATTAGTTTTACAATTTGCAATTGTTTGACTAAGCTGGTGGCTCAATTAGTCGATGAAGACCTAAACAGGTCGACTGTAGTAAACAACTCGTGCAGTAGCAAATATTTGTACATTGGTAGGAGGAAGAGCCACGAGCAACATACTAGATATCATGGCCGGTGGGGGCTGGGTGTGGGAGTGGGTGAACGTTTGAAAGTCACTTTTGTGGATATTTCTCGAATAACTTGAAAACAGTAGCCTGTAGCGAAGACGTATCCCACTGTAAAATTTATTTATATTAAATTTCCTACAAAAGTTCAAATTCATTATCCTATAAAACTACTAGTTTCGACGTAGTGAGCGACATAAAATGAAAATCTCGTGACAGGTTTATGTAAGCCAGATATAACATTACGAGTTGTATAAAACTGCAGCTGGCTCACCAAGTACAAATGGTTCAAATGGCTCTGAGCACTATGGGACTCAACTTCTGAGGTCATTAGTCCCCTAGAACTTAGAACTAATTAAACCGAACTATCCTAAGGACATCACACACATCCATGCCCGAGGCAGGATTCGAACCTGCGACCGTAGCGGTCTCGCGGTTCCAGACTGCAGCGCCGAGAACCGGCGGCCGGCCACCAAGTACAGATGACACCCTTTTACAACAAGTTGTTTTACAACGAGATGTATAAAATTGCAGCTAGATCACCAAGTACAGATGACACACCATTTTTATAACAACGTCTTTTGTCAAAGATGCAGAGCAGGCCTGAGGAAAAATAATTTTAGTTCTGTCATGAAGTCTGAGCAAAGAGGCACAATTATCAGGGTTACCGTTAAGCTTCGTATGAACTTTTATTTCATTAGAAATTAGAATCCGTGTGAACGTATGCTTATGCGGCTCTCCTTTCCTTGGGAGCTGTTACGGTCTGTGACCATATCATGTTATTTAACAGACCAACATTTCTGCCACTTTTATAAGTGACTTTCATACAAACATAGGACCCGCATGATGGGCAGGTAGAACAGACACCGTAACGTTGGTCAACTATGACGGACGAAGTCAAATACCCGGGAAAGCGTCATTCTGTACTCTAATACATTTTCAATCTCAAAAAAAAATCTGGATAATTCTGTATGACAAACTGAAAAGCGAGAAGTAGACTAACCAGAAGTCGTGAGTTTAGCCGTTTTCATGTTTCACCTCTAAGTCTACAAATTACACAGTAGCTCCACAATGTCTGACTATCAGGTATCACGTAACAAGATTGGAGCAGTTGAGCTCTGAATAATATCACGTGGTAGCCACGTTGCCACAACATACGTTACGTAAAACAGTTATTTAAATTAAAACATATTTCGGTTTGACCAACAATCGGCCATTTGCTTCAGTGTCTCCCGCTCTGAAAGCACAGAGAAGAAGAAGATCGGTATCTACCTCAACATACAGATACTTATCCTGAAGTTACTAATGATTGGTGTTGGTTTGACTGGATAACTGTCTAAAGATCTGTCCACTGCAGTTGTAACAAACCTCAAAAAATCATAACACTTGTCATTTCAAATGTATTATGTGAGTATACGATCTTGACGCGTTATACTATCATGTTGAGGAGCAGTTGCTGTTTTCTACAACGGGTTATGGCTTCAAAATAGTTCAAATGCCTCTGAGCACTATGGGTCTAAACATCTGAGGTCATCAGTCCCCTAGAACGTAGAACTACTTAAACCCAACTAACCTAAGGATATCACACACATCCATGCCCGAGGCAGGATTCGAACCTGCCACCGTAGCGATCTCGTGGTTCCAGACTGAATCACCTAGAACCACTCGGTCACACCGGTCGCCGTTATGTCTTCAGTAAATCTAAAATTCGACAGGGGTAGATGCCTTGATAGTCACTTCAGGGATGCAATAGTTCGAACTAAATGTTATTTACTCGAAAGTAGCTCAAGAATTTGAGTTCAGTTCACGATGATTGTTCTATGACTAATGCAGTAGAGCAGTAGAACCCACCAGAAACTGAAATCGGTGCTAATAATAAAAGCGCTCCCACCCTCGAACAGCGCGGAAAAAAAAGATCTATATCTTTCCCTGAGAGCCCTGATTTCCTTATATTATTGTGATGATGATTTCTCTCTAAGCTGGTCGGCATCAACAAAATATTTTCGAATTCGGAAGAGAAAGTTGGTGATTGAAATTTCGTGAGAAGATACCGCCGCGCTCGTCGCTACTGAAAACGCATTTGTTTTAATGATTTCCGCCACATATCCTGTATTATGTCCGTGACACTCTCCCTCCCTATTTCTCGGTAATACAAATCGCGCTGACCTTCTTAGAACTTTCTCGGTGTACTCCGTTAATCTCTCTGGTGAGGACCACATGTCGGTCAGCAGTACACCAAAAGAGGACCGTCAAGCGTCGTGTAGGCAGTTACTTTAGTAGATCTGTTGCATCTTCTAAGTGTTCTGCCAATAAAACGCAGCCTCTGGTTCACCCTCACCATAACGTAAGTTTGTTTATTTCGAGTTTTCTCGAATTTATACCACAATCGATTGGCTTAAACTGATTTAGAGATTATCAACTTCATTATCAGACCTCTTATTTATTACATAACCTACAGCTATTCGCAGTGTATACAATGCGCTTCGAGCCAAGCAGCTGCTATGTACGGTGCACAGCCGACCACATTGGAATCCATTTTGCGTATTATAAAAATTGATATATATATATATATATATATATATATATATATATATATATATGTGTGTGTGTGTGTGTGTGTGTGTGTGTGTGTGTGTGTGTGTGTGCGTGTGTTCCACATCGCTTAAACCACGGGACCGATTTAAAACAAATTTAGTACACATATAGCTGTGGGGGTACGAACCACCTACCTGTCCTAGTACAGAAGATATGACGTCATAAACACTGCGATGTGTGAGAAACTGCCACCTCATGGACGACATTTTAATTTATTACTTCGTTGATAGTAACTCTATTCGCAACACATTAGGCAGTCAGTATCCATATATGCCGTTGAATGTGTCTACACTCATATATCATTGTGCAACGTGTAGTTCGAGAGACAAGGCGTTATAAATACTGAAAAAATCCCACATCATACATGAAGTTTTAATACATTTATTCTTTACTACTAAAGCACTCCTACGGTCGACTTAGCTTAAGGAAATCCTTAACACCTACATCTAGTGCTTTTGACACCTTTCTTCTACGAAGCGCAAACGGCTGCAAAGGAAACCAATAGCCGTCTGGTGACCTATGAAGAGGCGTTACCATAGAGATGTTTACAAAATCGCATTGTAGACATGCGAAGCAGCTGCGTCCAGCATACAGAAAATGCACGGAATCATCTTACACCGCTTCTACTGCAGGAATAGGAATACAGTGTGTTGGAAAAATGAATACACCGGGAATGCCAGGTTTGTCAGCTAGTATAAGGCATACTCTGAGACTGATAGTATGTTATTTTACAATAATCAAGACGTGGGTTTTGCCGTCGGCGTAAATTTGTAAATTAATTAACGAATTTCAACAGCTGATTTTACATAAGAAAATGTCAGATAAAATTTATAATTGGCCGTAGAAGTGAATTCTATTTGGCTCAAAGTGGCGAATGGCAAATCATTGAAAATTTCTCTCCTTTAGTCTAGTTAGTACTCATAGTTTTAAAATCACAACCCTTTGCCACAGTGCGCTTCTGTAACAGAGGAAGAAATATTTATTCATCCCAAAATTCAGGTTACAGAGGGAAAAAAGACTTTTCTATGCGCTCATTACACAACATAAGCATAAACGGTCTAGTATCGCTTGTTATGTAACTGGGCGCTTATGCCATGACTATGACTACCCCCAACTCCCGTCCTATTCAAGGACAAAAAGTTAAATTCCACAATTCAATAATTGATATGTGTAATGGTTGGACGATACGTTTACCTTACAAACATTAGCTAGAACATCTGTTATTAAGTTTACTATGGTCATTAGTAGACTTAATCATAGGTGGTTCTTTAATTCTGACACTCTATTTTCACTTTACTTATCAAGTAGACCATATATCTTCGCTTTCACCGTTCAGTTAAGGGCTAAGTTTTAAGTAACATTGTGCTGTTTATCGACCTAGTGCAGACACACCGCCATTTGACGATGACGTCATCAAAGTGTTCCGTTACATTTGACTGATGGCCTTTTTGAAAATAGCCTAAGTCATTTCAGGTGAGGAGAAGCACAGGTCGTACTATGCACCAAGAACGGTACTGGACTTCCAACCGACATCCAGTCGTGAACTACCATTCCGTTTTACCACTCACCACGCACCAGTGATACAACTTGTCTAATGATCCCTCGATTCCAATGGCTTTCCCTTATGTATTTCTAGGTGTGTCTTTTTAGTATCATCTAGTAGTACATATATTTCATCACTCTATGCAACCCTACATGGTTTCGATACACATTTCACGCTATCAATTTTTACTATTTTTCCCGCTTCAATGTTCGCTGTCGATGGCGCGTATCTCACCTACCTACAGCCAACGTCACACGTCCGCAGGGACACGCAGTTTCCATACATGGCCGGTGAGGAGAGAGCCCCGCACATGTGGCCCCAGTTTTTACGACGGCCAGGCACTGCCACTGCAGTCTGCGGCACTTTTAAATTATTCACACGAGCGTTTGCCTGGCCCGCAAATCGCTCGCTGCCGCCGCAGTGAACTGGCGGGGTAGTAACTCTAAACGGCCGCCGCCAAGCAGCCATGCATTATGCACACGACGCCGTCTCCGCGCACCGCAACTTCCATAGCCCTCCATCCCTAGCCGTCCGTGCTCCTTCCTCCTCGCGACAACATCCCTTGGAGCCTATTTTCCTGAGTCGGACAAATGGTACAAGGCTGTTCAGAAGGTAATTTAAGTAAACGAGGACTGTCGTCCGGGCAGCAAGTAAACTCAGATAATGTGGAATAGTTCACGTAGGATATATAATGAAATGTTAACAATGATCGGGCAAGCAGCAAAAGTACACGATTATAGTAAATTAGCTCTCGTGTATCCTCAGCAAGTGCCAAGTTCTGAAATCACCTTAACATGTATGGAAAAATCTTTTTATGTTTATCTACAAAGACTTCCAATTCAGAAATGAGACACTGCTTAACCACATGTTACGTTTAAGGATTTGCGAGACTCAGAGGGCCATAGACACGGATTCACAGGTAGATGCCGTGTTTCCTGACTTCCGCAAGGCGTTCGATACAATTCCCCACAGTCACTTAATGAATAAAGTAAGAGCATATGGACTATCAGACCAATTGTGTGATTGGATTGAAGAGTTCCTAGATAACAGAACGCAGCATGCCATTCTCAATGGAGAGAAGTCTTCCGAAGTAAGAGTGATTTCAGGTGTGCCGCAGCGGAGTGTCGTAGGACCGTTGCTATTCACAATATACATAAATGACCTTGTGGATAACATCGGAAGTTCACTGAGGCTTTTTGCGGATGATGCTTTGGTATACCGAGAGGTTGTAACAATGGAAAATTGTACCGAAATGCAGGAGGATCTGCAGCGAATTGACGCATGGTGCAGAGAATGGCAATTGAACCTCACTGTAGACAAGTGTAATCTGCTGCGAATACACAGAAAGAAAGATCCCTTATCATTTAGCTACAATATAGCAGGTCAGCAACTGGAAGCAGTAAATTCCATAATTTATCTGGGAGTAGGCATTAGGAGTGATTTAAAATGGAATGAGCATGTAAAGTTAATCGTCGGTGAAGCAGATGCCAGACTGAGATTCATTGTAAGAATCCTAAGGAAATGCAATCCGGAAACAAAGGAAGTAGGTTACAGTACACTTGTTCACCCACTGCTTGAATACTGCTCACCAGTGTGGGATCTGTACCAGATATGGTTGATAGAAGAGATAGAGAAGATCCAACGGAGAGCAGCGCGCTTCGTTACAGGATCATTTAGTAATCGCGAAAGTGTTACGGAGATGATAGATAAACTCCAGAGGAAGGCTCTGAAGGAGAGACGCTCAGTAGCTCGGTACGGGCTTTTTTGAAGTTTCGAGAACATATCTTCACCGAAGAGGCAAGCAGTATATTGCTCCGTCCTACGTATATCTCGCGAAGAGACCATGAGGATAAAATCAGAGAGATTAGAGCCCACACAGAGGCATACTGACAATCATTCTTTCCACGAACAATACGAGACTGGAATAGAAGGGAGAACCGATAGAGGTACTCAGACCCTCGAAACAACGTATCTGTAATATTGTAATTGATCTGGCCGTATTAACGATCTCAATATTCGCGGAGTTACAATTCACGCCTTATGGCAGCAAGATCACATTTCCGTTCGACATGTGTTAAGGGTATTGTAGCTGCTCTTTGAACAGAATCTAGAGCCTCGTTTTCAAGTGTGATTTAAGAAGAGTTCATCAAAGAACAGAGAAAAGCGCACAAAAAGTGTCAAAAGTAGATATGAGTATCTGAGGACCAAATAACAAAGTGGATAATACAAATTATTTACAAGAGGCTAGATGATCTTGACACAAAATAGGCGACTCAGAGAATGAAGAATTTTGCAAACAACCAATAATGAGAACAAATAATCTGATTACCTAACCCTTTCTTTTCTTGGAGCTGTTCTCATTAATTTACATTCTTCACTCATTTAAAATATGAAGTACAAATTGATTATTTGTTTCATTCACAGCTGATTAATGATGATGATAGACACTACTGGTAAAGTTCAACACGTTATGGTCGACGCCGTGAATGGCTTCATCTGCACTGACTGTAGGCAACTCGAGATGTGGTTTGCTTTTTGTATGTCTTCCACTTCCTCGGACCTCCCAACTGACTTACCTGACCTCTTAAAGACGGACCTATGCTTATCGTGGCGCAGCCTGTTTATTTCCACCTTAACAAATCTTTGTCAGAGGTGAAAGAAGTTACAGGCGACAAGAAATCCAAAGAACGACTGGTGGATCGAACCCAGGTGAAAATTCTGGTACCTGCTCTTCTTCGTTAAAATACTGAATTTATATATTGAGGCAGTCCTCAAATGGCGCTCATTACTCAGTAACAAACCCGTACAGACTTTTACTGTCAGAAACTGGTTATGATCACCAGTGCCATGCAAGTTGACTGCCTGCCGCTATAAAACGTGTGACTGAGGTACTGCAGTTCAAAGATTGGCGTACTTAGAAAATACGTGTTTCATTTTGAATAATCCAGCACACACACGTTGAAAGGTCTCTGTTGGATTCCTTTCATATTAATTTTTGAAATTGTTGTCATTTACGGAGTAAATTCCTGTCCTAAATTTACTGTGGCGTTTCTGACTACCTGGGAGGAGACTGAGTAGTGGAACGTGTTACTTTTACACATAAACTAGAACGATCTGTCACACTACTACACTTTAAAACACAGTTTATATGTTATTCATGCCACACAGTCTCATACGGAACCTACATCCGCTTTCATTTATATACTGTATATGATAAGATACTACCATCTCCCTTCCCTTCTGTGTGAGAGGATGAATGAGCAAACGTATTTCTAGTTGCATGCTTGAGGGTAGCGGGCAAGCCTGTCTGCTAGAGAACAGAAGGACCAACGTCGGAACAGTTAGCTATGCTTTCTAAAAGCAAAGAGGTTTCTATCCTTAGTATGGTCCTGTCCATCCCTTGTCATGTTGGTATAGGAAGCTGCCCCTCTGGCCACTTCCGGTTGTATTTGTGAGCCACCCTCAGGAAGGGACCAGGGCAGTCTGTCCGTGGCGATCGTCTGAAGTGGTAAGATCTCCAGCTAAGCGCGTGTCTGCTAAGTCCGTAGGACTACTTTATGAGTAAAGTGGAACCACGCGTTTATCAGTAACTCTAACTAGCATCATCAATCTTCAATTCGAATGTGTGTGAGATTATAACGTCTCGTCTTGACAATATTTTTCAATATAGCAACTTTTCTTTATGTTCAACCCACGTGGGGTGTACTTTGTGAGACCAGTACCACGTGCTCATACAATGGTTTGACCCATCAGGTTTATAGTAAGACGATAGTAACCTGCTTGAGGCTTTTCTTTTGTAAATTGCTTTTCGATCTAATTTATTTTCATTATCAAAATTATTGTGGAGTTACACTCTTTGTGTAAACCAAGTTGACCACGTGAAGCATGTGGTGTATTCATCAAAGTAGCCCTCAGCTACTCTTTTCGGGAAGATTTCACAGGGAGTTAGTATGAATTTAGTATAACAGTGTGTGGTAATTAGATGACAGACAGGATTGTGCTACGAACATAACTTCTTTGTGTGGAAATTGAATCGGTTGGTTGTGGTTAATTTCCTCTTGCATATGTTTCAACGTTCTTCGTGTGTTATTTTATGAATGCAGTGTTGTATGCAGTCTCCCAATCTTGGCTCCATATTTGATGTGTTCCATAAGATTACAAACTCACATTTTCACAGTCCTAAATAAGGCACCAGCTTAGTTATGACTCAAGTTTAATATGCTGAAATTTCAATGATCATTGCTAAAATAAATTTCCAAATATAAACTGATTTATTTCTTTATATATATATCACCGGTTGTCGTATGACTATTAAAAGATTATAATTAATGTTAATCTGGTTGGGAATTTGGTAAGCTAGGCTGGATACCTGATGAAACAGTTGCTCAGTAATGCAAGGTTAACTTCCCCAGACAGCTCACAGCTTTTAACCCGCTTTTATTGAATATCACCACCGCTTTCATAGCAAAATAAAGCAACAACGTTACACAAGACGACCCTGTTCTGTGATTCCGCTAGATTCTGGAATCTCTGAAACGTTAGATTGCGACCGTTGTATAATCTTAATTTTCCTTTCCCTGCAGCGCTCAAACAACTTCTGTGTTGTTTCTGAACAGACTTTCAAAAGATTCACGGCGTTGTTGAGCGGCGTTGAGTTGTTTGTCTTGTCTTCTTTTGTTTTCTATATTTGTGTGTTTTATATGTATGTGTTTTTCTTCTCGCTTGTAAATTGCACTGACTTCGATCAAAGATATAAATTTGTTTTGCGTGTGCAAAAGTGCATACTAGGTTGGGTACCTTTCGTGTGACTGTCGTAATTTTTGGGGAATCATATATTCTGATTAGTGTGTTGCGTACCGGGTATAAATTGAACTAATGCAGACACATAACCAAGCTAAAAGTAGGCGGTCCAATAATTTAAGCATCATGGACCAAGGGGATCATTTGATTTCGAATATTAACGCGTCGGACGGTTCCGAAAATGCATTGAGGATTACTTCAGAGGAAATGCAAAACAGGACGAACGGGCTCACATCAGAGCCAGAAATTAATTTGCCTCCAACTAACCAAATTGATTTGGCGCAACTCATGAAAGCCTTATTGCAACAAAATAAAGAAGACGCAGAGAAAGCTGAAAAATCGATCCGAGAGTTAGGCGATCAAATGACGCAAAAATCTGAAAAATCGTTCCGAGAACAAAAAAAAATCATCTGAAAAATCGATCCGTGAGCTAGGCGAACAAATGACGCAGAAATCTGAAAAATCGATCCGCGAGCTAGGCCAACAAATAGACAAAAACTAATCCAGGAGACAAATAAGGTCGACAATTAGATGCAGAGAGTGTCCGATGATATCTCACAAAGAATAAACAATCTGGCAAGTGAAATAAAAAGTAATATTTTTTAGAATTAGGCCGTACATGTGAACAAATCGATGAGCATGTGCAAGCCTTAGAACAGGGCAAGCAGAGTCGCGATGCGGAATCTAAAGAGAGTGAAGAACAGCTACGTAGGAATTTCCAAGCGCTGAGAGAAGAATGCCAAAGAGAACACCAGCAGGTACTCTCGAGGGTCCAAGAGGCGGAAACGCATTGTCCCACGTCCGTTAGAATAGCGGACAACAGTCAAGCGATTCACGCACTGGAACAGCAAGTAGAACAATTGAAGCAGACTGGGGCGGAGGACAACAGACAAATACATGATAAGATTGCGGCATTAGCGGACATCGTAGGTACGATGAAGGTGACGGAAAGCGAGAACAATACTACACTGGTAGCGGCCGCAGAGCCCGAAGAAGTGCGTTCGCTTCTTAGATTTCAGAAGGGACAGTTCAAAGTCAACAGGCGGCACAAAGCTGTAACAGGCAAATTACAAGAACGCGTGGCGCATCTGGAAAACCGCATGGCGTGTGATTACGAACTCGCCAATAGCACTAAAAATAGCGGTACAAACAGTGCAGAGAGGGACTCCGGCCTCGAGGGAGATTTTGACGACAGAGAAGAATGTATTTTGAGGGGCAGACACGAGAAAAATAGAAACATTCAAGGGCCTCGCCGGGAGGAAATGCGGGGATTTGATTTCAAACATTTCCTTACGGTGAGAAAGTTTGAGATATTTCGAAATTCGCAAAAAGGAATACATCCACGAGCATTGCTCGAGCAATTTGAGTTCTGTATTCCCCCCGACTGGGCAAGTTCACATAAGATAGAATACATGTGTGGCTATTTGGAAGACGAACCGGCGATTCGCATGAGGTCGGCAGCAAAATTAATGAACTTGGTGATAAACTCACTGCCCTCTGTGACAAACATGCACCTGTGCACACAATCCGTGTAAGAATATCTCCTGCTCCATGGCTGACAGCTGAATTACGTCAAATGATGACTAATAGGGATGCTGCCCACAGGCGTTTCAAGGCAGATCCGAAACCCGACCGTTTCGAAGAATACAGAAAGCTACGGAACAGAGTGAAACAATGCATTCGCAATGCTGAAATCAGGCACGCTCGCTCCCTTGTATGCAGCGATCTGACGCCCACGACTCTATGGAAGAATCTCTGTAGCTTGGGGGTCGCAAAGGCAAAATCGGAAACTACTTTTCATGTGTCAGCTAACAAATTAAATGAATTCTTCTCTGCACCTCTGAATACCAGCACGGCTGATAATTACCGTCCACAAGAATCCCCAAACAGGATAACTAACAACGATACCTTCCATCTAAGACATGTTACAACAAATATGGCAAGAAAAGCAATAATGAGAATCTCTTCTGATGCAATAGGCAACGACAGCATCGGTATAACCATGATTAAGAATGTTGCCGATATCTTAATACCTGTCTTAACTGACATATTTAATTTTTCCCTCGTGAACGGAATATACCCCACTGCATGGAAAAGAAGCATAATTCGACCCATCCCTAAGATCGAAAACCCGCAACTGCCTAGTGATTACCGACCAATTAGCATACTGCCTGCTGTTTCCAAAGCACTCGAATATATTGTTCATGACCAAATCACTGAACACTTGCATGAATTCAGCCTCTATGACAAATTTCAATCCGGTTTCCATAAACATCACAGGACAAACACTGCTCTAATTAAAGTAACTGATGACCTGAAATGTGCCATAGACAATCGAAAGGCAACAATATTGACGCTACTGGACTTCAGCAAAGCTTTGGACACTGTTAACTTTGACATATTGTTCAGAAAAATGCAACAGCTTAATTTCTCTGATAGTGCAATGAGATGGTTTGAAAGCTACTTAAAAGACAGACATCAATGTGTTGTCTGCGTAAATGAAAAATCTTCCTGGAAACATGTTCCATCGGGAGTGCCACCAGGATCAGTCTTAGGACCACTTTTGTTTTCTTTATATGTCAACGATATTTCGTTGGTTCTGTCCTCCTGTAAATATCATTTCTATGCCGACGACCTCCAGCTCTACCTAAACGTCAGACCTGAAGACGTAACACTGCAATCGCTCTGATGAATGATGATCTGTCTTCAATAGTGACATGGGCGAAAGGCCTGGGGCTTAAACTAAATTCAAAAAAGACGCAAGTAATCTTAATAGCCCATCAGAAATTAATAAGTTCAGATTTCCGCGAACGGCTACCTCCTATTCTGCTCGACGGTACTCCAATACCATATCAGAAAACAGTGAAGAACTTGGGTGTAACTTTGGATGAGCTTCTCTACTGGGCGGAGAATACAGTCGCAGTGTGCCAAAAGACGTCTGCTTGTCTCTATGCTCTCAAAAAGTTTCGGAACATATTTCCACAGGACTTGAAACGCCAGCTCGTGCAAGCACTCGTTCTACCGAACCTCCACTATTGTGATGTGAATGAACAAGGCACGAGTAGTGAAAACAAAAGACGGCTAAATCTAACCATGAATGCCTGTGTGCGTTACACCTGCAACATTCGCCGATATGATCATGTTAGTGCTTCATACTGCGAGCTAGGGTGGCTGCGGCCGGACAAATTTCGTGATTACCACACTCTATGTCTACTTCACAGACTCCTCGTCGCGCAAGCACCCCAGTACCTTGCTTCAGAGATTAAAAACCTGTCATGCCATCATAATCGAAACACGAGGTCACACTTATTTGGTATCCTAACTGTGCCCACTCACAAAACCAACACTTTTGCAAACTCCTTCTCAGTTGCTGCTGTCCGCCTCTGGAACAAACTGCCCCTTACCTTGCGCAAAATTCAATCTCCAGCTTCTTTTAAGAAGAAGTTGAAGCATTTCCTACTATCATCCTCATAAAGTTCTCCACAAAATTAATGTACCAGACCAATCCTCTCATCTGTCAAATAGCAAAGCTAGCGTCTCCTATCTTGCTCCTGAGATGCCTTCCTCTTCATCTATCTCTATTAGCCAGGCAATCTTCTTTTCCTTTATATTTCCTTAATTATGTTTCATCATGTCTCTCTATTCTTCTCCTCCCTTCACCATGAGTCTCCCTCATACTCCCTGCTGCCAGCACTCCTATCTAAAATTTGTCTCTTCAATAATGTCTAATTATAACAGTACTTATGATCTACGAATATACTCTATATGTATGTATTTTTCCAGGTGTACCTTTCTAATTGTTTATTTCACTTTTTGTACTAGATGTAGTTTAACATGCCTACTAAAACGTATGAATGTAAAATAAGTAGAATGCCTGGTTAGATGTAAGAGAGGGCCTGATGGCCCTAATCTTGCCAGGTTAAATAAATAAATAAATAAATAAATAAATAAATAAATAAATAAATAAATTAGTGCCACAAAGTCATTTTAATTCTACAAAAAATGTTAGTTTTATAAGATATAGAAGTTTTTTGTGATAACCACTTTGTAAAACATGTTTTTTTCCCTTATCACTTTTTTTGCTTTTAAGGATTGTTCATTGTAATGTTCTGCTTTATAATACTGATGTTATTTTCATGTTCTTTTTTAATTTCTGTGGCACCTTTGCTATTTTCATAAATTTTGCTTGTTAATAAACAATCATAAATTTTCCTGTGATCAGTTGTCTCTTCCAATACGCAAATACTGGTGAACTCCATAAGGGTAACAACCAGAAATTGTTTTCATATTAATGACACAGGAACCATTGTTTTTACTTGCTGACCGAATTAGGTCTACACTATCTTTTAAATAGGTGTCACAGATTGTGTTCTTTTTCTCTTTGAAATTGGTAGATTCTAAAGATTTGTTGAAATTATCGTGTTTTAGCAAGTAGCTGGCGAGCTCTTGCCTTTTCTTTACATTTTTGGTTTGAGAAGCCTGCTTGGGAATGTCCTAGCATGGCCAGAAAATTCCCTGCACAGTCTTTTCCCGGAGCGTTGGGCTTATTAAAGGTCTCTGTTTGATTCCATTCATGTTAATTTCTGAAATCTGTTGTCATTTACGGCATAAATTCCACTTCTAAATTTACTGTGGCGTTTCTGACTGCCTGGGAGGAGACTGAGTAGTGGAACGTGTTACTTTTACACATAAACTAGAACGATCTGTCACACTACTACACTTTAAAACACAGTTTATGTGTTATTCATGTCACACAGTCTCATACGGAAACTACATCCGCTTTCTTTTATATACTGTATATGATAAGATCATATACCATCCCTTCCCTTCTGTGTGAGAGGATGAATGAGCAAATGTATTTCTAGTTGCATGCTTGAGGGTAGCAGACAAGCCTGTCTGCTAGAGAACAGAAGGACAAACGTCGGAACAGTTAGCTATGCTTTCTAAAAGCAAAGAGGTTTCTATCCTTAGTATGGTCCTGTCCATCCCTTGTCATGTTGGTATAGGAAGCTGCCCTCTGGCCACTTCCGTTTGTATTTGTGAGCCACCCTCAGGAAGGGACTAGGGCAGTCTGTCTGTGGCGATCGTCTGAAGTGGTAAGATCTCCAGCTAAGCGCGTGTCTGCTAAGTCCGTAGGACAATGGATTTCTTAAGTTCAGCCTAAATGATAATTTGATCACCTTTATTTCAGGTTTAGCTCTAAAATTTCTAATGTTATCTTAAATAGCAACGCAGTGTAATTCGAGTGTGAAGTTCTTAATATATTCCGGTAGTTGCTTTGTCACTACTTTATGAGTAAAGTGGAACCACGTGTTGATCAGTAACTCTAACTAGCATCATCAATCTTCAATTCGAATGTGTGTGAGATTATAACGTCTCGTCTTGACAATATTTTTCAATATAGCATCTTTTCTTTATGTTCAACCCACGTGGGGTGTACTTTGTGAGACCAGTACCACGTGCTCATACAATGGTTTGACCCATCAGGTTTATAGTAAGACGATAGTAACCTGTTTGAGGTTTTTCTTTTGTAAATTGCTTTTCGATCTAATTTTATTTCAATCATCAAAATTATTGTGGAGTTACACTCTTTGTGTAAACCAAGTTGACCACGTGAAGCATGTGGTGTATTCATCAAAGTAGTTTTTGGGAAGATTTCACAGGGAGTTAGTATGAATTTATTGTACCAGTGTGTGGTAATTACATGACGGACAGGATTGTGCTACGAACGTAACTTCTTTGGGTGAAAATTGAATCGGCTGGTTGTGGTTAATTTCCTCTTGCATATGTTTCAACGTTCTTCGTGTGTTATTTTATGAATGCAGTATTGTATGCAGTCTCCCAATCTTGCCTCCTTATTTGATGTGTTCCGTAAGATTACAAACTCACATTTTCACAGTCCTAAATAAGGCACCAGCTTAGTTATGACTCAAGTTTAATATGCTGAAATTTCAATGATCATTGTTAAAATAAATTTCCAAATATAAACTGATTTATCTCTTTTTATTTAAATTCACTTTATATATATATATATATATATATATATATATATATATATATATATATATATATATATATATATATATATATCACCGGTTGTCGTATGACTATTAAAAGATTATAATTAATGTTAATCTGGTTGGGAATTTGGTAAGCTAGACTGGATACCTGGTGAAACAGTTGCTCAGTAATGCAAGGTTAACTTCCCCAGACAGCTCACAGCTTTTAACCCGCTTTTATTGTCTATCACCACCGCTTTCATAGCAAAATAAAGCAACAACGTTACAACGTATATGTTTCTCATGTGAATATTCGTTTATAAGGGACATGCTGTGACTTTACCTTTCAAATTCACCCCCATATCTAGGCCAGTGTGAGCATTTGCTCAACTTGGTAGTAATGCAGTATCGATACCAGCAATGTCGTTGACACTGGTAAAAGCCTGATGACTGTGAAAACGCAAAAAAAATCAAAAAGTGAAACCTTCAGATGGATATTTGTTGAACATGAGGAGAGGGGCTGACCTAGAGAAAATCCAAATATGACGATCAAGTACATACAATACACAGGTCCTTCCTTTCAATACGATCCAGTCACAATGTGACCATCTGCCAGCAGCCTGAATATCCAGCGTCTGCAGCACAGACGAGCAGGAAGGGAGTTGATGAATTTCTCGAAGGTACCAACAGAGATGCAGTACGATACTGACTCCAGTGCCGCTACCTGTTGACAGTTTCTTTCTGGTCAGCCTTGATTTGCCAGTACCGTGTCTCAGTGTCCATGGCTGCAAAAATACTTCGCTCATTTCAAGTAGCCTAGGGTGTCATCAGCGCTTGGCTATGGATAGACATCTTTCTTCATGAGTTTGTTCATTCGTCGGTAGTCGGTGCAAAATGCCGTGTGCCGTCTATTTTGACAAGGACCATCAGTAGAGGTCGGAGGCCTCCGTGAAGGTTAAATGATGTCATCTTGCAGCAAATTCTCCACATCCTCTTTGATTATACGTCGTTCAGTTGGAGGAGGAGGAAGAGGAGATTACTGTTTAACGTCCCATCAGCAACGAGGTCATTAGAGAGGGAGCAAAAGCTCGGATTAGGGAAGGACGGAGAAGGAAATCCACCATGCCCTTTCACAGGAACCAAGTGATTTAGTGATGTAGTGAAATTGCGGAAAACCTAAATGTAGATGGCCGGACGCGAGTTTGATCCATCATCCTCACGCACGCGAGTCCAGTGCGCTAACTACTGTGCTGCCCTGCTCGGTCGTTTAGCTGACGACGGACTATATGACTGCTGTCTAGTTAGCCGATGGTCCCCAGTGTCAATACGTTGTTCTACCATGGGCTGCGTGGTTTGCCTTTTCCCCAGTCCAAATTTGGAAACATCTGCAAATTGACACAGAACGGCCATCACCTGCCGACGTTATTCCTCTGTCATACCACATCCTATTGACAGCTCGATATTAGCTTCCTTCCCGGCATTGTTTGTAATGGCAGCAGAGTGCGATTCTTCTTCGACGACACTAAGCTTCCTTTTCTCGACTGGTCACGTTGTTCCTCCTTAAGCACTTTTGGTGGTGAATTGTTGCTGCTCGTGACAAATGGTGATCCAAACTTCTGCTTGACTGACTATAATGCCTAAGATCGTCGCTTCCATGTACATTTCTTTGTGAGACTGAGTAGATTTCTCCAATCGACAAAATTTCAGTTTAACCAAGCACCTCGATTGGCGGGTACAACTGGTCTCGTTGATGACGGCGGGAGAACAAAGTCTTCAGCAGCAAGCAACCGCCAAAAGCTATCGTTATAGCGTGTGCTGTTGGAATAGCTTGTAACACCATAGCACCAATGTTGTACTGATTTATTTTGCTTTTGTTTCATTTAATGTTACATTGCTGTGCCTCTGTAGATGTGTTTGTTTGAATAGATAACAGAGAACTGTATACTCCTTTCTTTGTAAGAACTTTGAGTCATGGTCTGAGTCTATGCAATGTAGTATATCTGTCGTTTAAATGCTTTTTCCCATTTGGAGGGAACTAAACTTACTGTATATGATTGTAATTTTGTGTGAATAATTTTTGGAAGAAATGTCAATATGTGAAAATGTTCTGTTTTATTTAATGTGTTTGGTTGCTGTTATGTAAACTGCTGATCCTCACTTAGGGTTCTTAGTTAATTTGTATGTAAAGGGTGCAGTGGTTCCCCTCGGGAACGGAACTGTGTAGCGCGTGCAAATTGTGGTTGGCCTACGTAGAAATTGTGCAACTGATAGTCAGTCGGGGACGAGCTACGAGTCGGGGACGAGCTACCTAACTGTGCACTGCCATGTAAAAGATGCATATTGTGCTGGTTCCGAGAGAGGCTTTGTCTGCTACTTTCCAATGCCTCGGATGGATGGATAAATAGCTGGAAATATTCTGGAATTTGTATCTATCATCGCCACCAAGAAACGACGGAGTCCAGCAATTCTACCTGCAATTCCACCTACCAACATGCAGTTGCCACCACATTGCGCAATCATTGCATCGGAGTACTACTATGATGTACAGTGAAGGATCAGCTTAATGGATGTGTTACTGTGCTCAAATATAAGGTAATTTGTATCTGAATTGAAGTACCTACCTTGATTTTTTCCTTATTATTACACCTATCAGGTTCCTCTCCGTTTAGACTAAAGTGATTACCGAATGTCCCTACTGAAAGAACATTAAAGACCAGTTTTTTTTTAAATTAATGCCTCTTGAACATAATAAAGAGAAAGTTAAAGTTAATGTGGCAAGAGAGTGAGTTAACGTTAATGATGCTTGCTGAAAATAATTTTCCTAATAAAACTGCTTATTAATGTGTTGTTGCCAACTTCAAATTAAAAGTTCTTAAGACTGAGGCTTATAAAGTTTTTCTTAGTAAATGATCACATTACTGCCTGTTGTAAATCGCAGAAGGTGAGTCAGTATTTTACATATATGTTAATTTTTTATCTCACTGTAGTAAAAGTGGAAACCTGCTGTTGTGAAACGTTATATACTCATGTTTGCTAAGTGTTTGTCTCTCTTGTGTATTAGAAGTGCATATTAATAGTATAAAAGGATCCACAGTTTGTCTATTGTGTTAATGCTCTGTAATAAGCAACGGAAAGACCACTAATTATAAAAAACCATAATTTCTTTAAGCCCTGAAAGAAATAGTGTGTTTCGGTATCTCTTATAATTTTGCAAATATTTTCTGCTGCTCTTAACAGTTAGTTTCAATCTTACCGTAAACATATGTATGTGTCTGAGTTCACTGCACTCGCGTGTGACAAAGTGTAGGTTGTGTTTATCCATTAAAGTTACTAATAACTATTTTCTTGAACGAGAATGTTAATCATTCTCTTGCCTAGTTAGGCTGGCGAGCGTTTTCTTTATCCGTTAAACAGTGCAGATAGGCAAAATTTGTTTGTTACTGTTCAAATATTTACGTAATTCTGACTTTCATTTCCGATAAGCCACCTCCGTTAGGTACAACACGGTCAACATAACAAAATTCCTCTCAGAGGGTAACACTGCTCCGTTGCTTTATACCATTATTACTCTAACAAAATAATTCTGTTTTGCAAACTGCCTCCAGTTTCGAGGTTATGGTATAGTAGTAACAGACAGGAGTGTTATAAGCTTCATTAGCATGGAGCTCCCATCTTCCATACTCTGTGACTGATTTTCGTGCCTGCAAGACATCCTAGCCGAGATTAATATTACGACTATATACTTTTAAAACGATAGATTCAAAGGGCTGTGTTCTGTCATTGGTAGGTATTATTGTATTACGTGTTCCAGTCAGCTGGACGTATTATCCATTTACGAATTTCAACACTGTCGATTTCGTAACACAGAACTTATCTTCTTTAGGTGACGACGAGAAGTACAGGACATTACAGAAGAGGAAGTCCTTGAGCCGCCCGAGTGCCGAAGGGTTGAGCTCGCTCCCCTTCGACACAAAGCGCTTGCACGAACAGCGCATGTTAGCGTAAAGTAGGGACCTTCCACTTCAATAGGGAACACGAGACACTTCTCTAGCCTATCGAGAAAAGCAAAATTGTCGTTTCCCCCTTCCCACCCAATAAATAAATAATCCTAATTGCGAGATGGCGGACGCTACTAGCACTTCCCCCGCTGTCACCCGCAGCAAGACTGCAACACATGAGGCGCGAGGAACGACTGCACCCGCCGAAACTCGCGCCCCGCCCGCTACCGAAGGCAAGGGAGCGGCTGGCGACGCTCGACAGCTTGGCGCGAAAGCGCAAAAGCAGCTTGAGTCGCGCCGGCTAATCACCGATCTTTTCGGGGCGGACGTCTCTCCCACTAAAACAACTACACTCAACATCACTTTACACTCACCTGTCACTGGATAGTCATGTACCATTCTCCCACCGACGCCGCAGCCCCAAGAGATCGCGGCGGCGGATGTGGACACAGAAAACTACTACACAGAGCCCTGGCAGGTAGAGGGCCCAAAACGCAGACCCAAAAAAACACCAGCACAAACAAGCGAGCAACCGAACTCGCTAGGCAACCGAAAGGCGCTGTTGCCTACACCCACTAGTTCACCTCAGGCTAGCAACATTAACACACAACAAAACGCAAACACAGTTTTGGCGAGCAACAACAAAGCACACAAAGCCACAACGGCACCCACACAACACAAGACTGGTTTCCTCCCAGTTGTTATACAAAACTATGGGAACCTTAGTGCCCTTAACACTGCAATCGTGGAAAGGCACATAAACAGCACATTACATGCAAAGTACTCGGGGGATATTGCCTCACTGTACGTTGCCACAGACAACGAATATAAAGATCTTCTGACCTTCCTCGAAGATCGAACATTACACGTACAGAACGCTGGACGAGAGAACCCAGCAGTACGTGATCAAGGGAGTGGACCCCAGCACCCCCAACGAGACAGTACATGCGGCCCTTTGTTATCCGGGATTCGACTGCAAAAGTGCCTCCCGGATGACAGTGTTCCGTACACACGCACCGTTACCACACTACATGGTTGAGTTAGCCGACACGGCTGATTCCCGCGCCATCCTGCAGATAAAGAGCTTTCTGCGGATGGACGTACGTGTAGAACATTACGAACCACCCAACGTCCCCCAACAATGCAACAACTGCCAGCGGTTCGGCCACTCGGCCCTCCGCTGCGGCCTGGCAACTCGCTGCCGCGGATGCGCTGGCAATCACAGATCCAACACTTGCACACAAACACAGCCAAACCAGCGACGCTGTGCCAACTGCGGTGGGCCCCATGCGGCAAACTTCAGACAGTGCAACTCATACAAACAGGCGCTGAAGCGAAAACAAGACAAAAGCAGGGTACTGTACGACATACCACGCCCAAGGCCAGCGCCGAACCCAGTAAGGAACGGCGTAACGTTTGCCACGGTTGCACGCCCTGGCGGAACGGCACAGGCTGCGGAACCTCAGCGCCCTACACACACACGTGAAACAACCGCTGCAACAGCCACACAACAGCCACAGGCAACACCTGAAACCCAACACGCATCGGTACCAACACCTATGCCCCCAAACAACACGACCCCACTCCTGGAAATCACGAGCTGCGAAGAAAGGCACCATTTACAGGAAAACACATCCACACAAGAACCCCCCGAACCCCAAGCCCAGAGGAGGAATAGACGTACACGCAAACACAGGGCGGGGAACACGGAATCACCACAACAGGCCACACAGCAACAACAGAACAGCAACACACAGGAAAACAGTAAACAAGACACCGAGACTGTAACTCACACTACCATCCCCCTCACCACAGAAGTAACACAGGCGCCACAACCTCTGTCACAAAGCACAAATGCCGCTCCTAACAACACACCAATACCCGCACAAGCGGCCGCTAAATCCACAACAGCACCTCAGGCTGCCACACCCAACACCAACACACCACCTGGGGGAATACTGGAAACACTATTCCCCCGACACACGACCGTTCAAATCCTTACCAAGGTGCTGACGGCCGTCACTACACTCATCACCCAGATCATGAGCGCCGAACCCGGGAAATACTGGGCTGTCATACACACTGCCATCACAACACTCTTTCACACTCTTACATGAATAATATGCCACACCCAGCCCATAACGCAGAACCGCACACTCTATCACAGATCCTGTTCTGGAATGCAGACTCGATCCACAACAAAAGGGCAGAATTTGCCGCGTTCATGGAGCGCAAGGGAATTCTTGTCGCGCTACTGAGGGAGACTAAACTTAAACCGCACAAACAATTAAACTTTCCCAGCTATTGTTTCTATCGTACCGACCGACCGGGCGACGCCGTGGCAGGTGGAACTGCAATCGTCATACACAAAGACATTGAGTACAAAAACATAGAGCTCCCTGAACTGAAAAAAATCGAGGCTACGGCCGTCAGAGTCAAGTTCAACGGAGCCTACACCACACTGATATCGGTATACAACAGCCCTGTAGGCATCTCAACACGCGATATCAGCACATTACTCAACATTTCACCGCGAGTAATAGTCGCTGGAGATCTGAACGTAAAACACCCAGAATGGAATTCACGCATACGAAATCCCAACGGCAAAAAACTGTACGAACATTCTTTAGGCAGAAACTACATTATACTAGCGCCGACTGAACCGACGAACATTCCCTATCAGAGGGGACACAGGCCAGACGTGATGGACATGGCCCTCATCAAGGGCATTACAGCGACACTCAACGTCGCCGTTGAAAACGATCTGCCCTCAAACCACCAACCTGTAATACTATACATTGAGGAAACACTGCAGCACATGGAACAACGCAAGATGTTGGACTACGGGCGTGCGAATTGGACATTGTTCAAGCAAACCCTCGATAGCCACATCCCACCTATACACGAAATTAACGAAACAGCACAAATTGACGAGGCAGTAGAAACCCTCACAAACGCCGTCCAGGACGCCATGGCAGGCACCATACCTGATCGCACCTCACAACAACGCAGTGCGGCCCTGTCCCAGGAAATCCTGGGCCTAATCTCAATGAGGAATCGCCTCAGGAGACAATGGCAGCTCACCAGGCGCCCGTACTTCAAACGGCACATTAAAAGACTACAGGGCATCATACACGATAAAATACAAACACACATAACACAACAGTGGAACCAAAAACTCGAAGGGCTGGACACCGCACGACGTGGCGTGTGGCAACTAGCCCGACATTTCACCAGGGAGAAAATATACACCCCAACACTTCAAGGGCCTGACGGACCTGCATACTCAGCGGAAGAGAAAGTAGAACTAATGGCCCGAACACTCGCAGCGTCATTCACACCGAACCTGGTACCATCAGATCCAGCGTTCACACTTGCTACTGACCAGGAGGTTACACGCATTCTAGCCCAACCAACGCGCGACGACATTCGACATGCTAGCACAGCCGAAGTCTCCTGGGCTATAATGCATTCCGCTGCTAGGAAAGCCCCTGGTCATGATGGCATTCAAAACCGTGTCCTCCAGGAGTTCACGGATAAAGCAACTGAATACCTAACACACATAACGAATGCCATACTAAAACACCAACACTTCCCCACCTTTTGGAAGATGGCCAAGGTCCTGATGTTCAGGAATCCGGGGAAAGACCACAGCCTCCCACAAAATTACCGACCCATCAGCCTTCTGAGCTCGCTCAGTAAGATTGTTGAGAAGGTGATTCACAAACGCATCACTAGGCACTGCATAAGAAATGACATCCTGAGACCGGAGCAATTCGGCTTCAGGAATCACCACTCCACAACACAACAACTCCTACGGGTCGTTGAACATATAACAAATGGCTTCAACATAAACAAAGCTACAGGGGCAGTGTTCCTGGACATCGAAAAGGCTTTCGACTGTCTATGGCACAACGGCCTCATACGCAAACTCAGCGACGCGGGATTCCCCGACAGGCTGCTGCGTCTAATACACTCATACCTCACAGACAGGAGTTTCAACACTGACGTGCAGGGAAAACAATCAACACGACACGGTATACACGCGGGAGTACCCCAGGGAAGCATCCTAGGGCCCCTACTGTTTAACCTCTACATAAACGATCTCCCAACCACACACAACACAATGATGGCAATCTACGCGGATGACACAGCCATCCTTGCGCAAGATTGGAAACCATCAAACATTACGTCACGCCTACAGACTGCACTCAGAGTGGCCGAGCCTTGGTTGGAGAAATGGCGTGTTAGAGTAAACGTCGACAAGTGCGAAGCCGTTCTGTTCACTAAAAGACCGAAGCAACTGCGCAAACACCGCTACTGCAGACCAATAACTCTACATGCACGCCCAATACGTTTCCGCGAGAAAGTCAAATACCTCGGTGTTTGGCTGGACTGGAAATTACTCTGGGGGGGGGGGGGGGGGGACCACATACAACACATGACCAACCGAGCTAGCGCGAGGCACAAACAGCTCTATCCTATGCTCAACAGGCGTAGCACACTAAACAGAAGGGTGTTGAGGTCCATGTACATGACACTTATCCGACCCCTGATGACGTACGCAGCTCCCGTCTGGGGATACGCTGCGCCTAAACGCCTGCGCCGTCTGCAGCTCATACAAAACAAAGTACTCAAAATCATAAGCAATGCTACACGATACACACGCATCGCGGACCTACACCGGGAATACCGACTTGAGACTCTCACGGAGGTAACCCACAAACTCACCACAAGACTATACAGAAACTCCAGAAATTCGCAGAACCCGTTTATTCTGAATCTAGGGAACTACGACCACAACTATAGATGGAAACATAAAAGACCAAAAGACATACATGCAAGGACATAACATCTATGGCCAAGCATACGCAAACATAACGGCACAGGGGAGCCCTGTCAATCAGACGCATTTACTGGATATCCAGCTGAAATACACTGCCGAATAACTGGCACCACACAGGGAAGCCGTACCGTACACTGCATGCAAACAAGCTCCACACATCCCCCACACAGTGAGATGATCTATGGCCGATCTCCCACTACTGTATAACGATCTTGATTGTTCCAGGAATGTAGCAGCTGCAGCAACTGGGACACATTGCCATCGCTTGTCACGGTAATGATGCATGATACCTATACTAACAAATCCAACCTTGCATGAGCTATCGCAGCTAGTAAGCCACTACTGCTCTTACTACCCATCCCACTGTCGCAGAGGTTTTTTTCCCACGGCACGAGCCATGGCACTTTTTTCCCTCTGCTCTTCAAATCGCTAGCCTCACTCGCGTTTCGTCCACTATCTATCACCTGATGGACCGTGTTAATGCGTAGCCTTACCCAGACGCACGGACAACATCATAGCCCAGCATCCTGTGATCCTCTTACTAGATAACTAACATGTTTACGGAGGTGACAGTAGAACTTTTGGTTTGGTCACCACGTTGGTGCGGGCGTGGAGGGGCCCCATCTCTGTGGGAAAAAAAAGGCTGTGGCGTGTTGGGGACTGACCTTGACCAGGGTATGACGATGGGCTTCGTCCCACAGCTCGACTATAATCGTCTGCAACTGACTGGCGTGAACAGAACTGTTGTGGTGGTTGACGTCCGGCGGCGTAGTAGTCGTCGAAAACCTCCCTTCTTTCTCTGCAGCTGCGTTCAGCCTGTCCAGGACGCCCACTGTGGAAACACACGTGCATGTTGTCCAGAGTCCTCCAAAAATCCGTTCTTCTTTGGGGCGCAACACTTGGAGTAGGAGTTGTTGCACTTGCTTTGGTCGTGTGCTAGATTGTCTTCTCATGGCTGGGTGACTGCGGTGTATGTCCTAGTCGGCCAAGTCCATTCTTCAGGGAACATTCACCTGGTGTCGAAGATTGGTGCAAAGGATGGATACCCCTCTTCTTCATCATTCTCTGTTACCTCACGGCGTATAAGGTCGCCGTTCTTGGCAGCTATCTCCTGCTGGCTGGGTCCCACAGAATTGATTGCTATAAAAAGCCTTATCTCTTCTCTCATTACGTGGCATATGCGAAAGGCGGTCTCCGAAAACTGCAATAGGGAGAACAATCGGGAGTCAGTCGTACTTCTTTCGCATGGTACTTTTCTGTCACATTCGATGCGCTAGCATCATTTGATGAATTTCTCGGTTGTTGTGACGTCCTTCCCCAGAAGAGGTTCTTAATATATCTTCTGCAATTCCATTCATCATGTATGAGATTTTGTTGGCTGCTGTCATAATTGGATTCACACGGAGCCATAGAGGTAATGCATTCTGTATATAAAACTGTGCAGTTTCCTCATGACCTTGTGCCATGTTCTTCAAACGTTTTCTGCTAAGCGGATTTGGCGCTGATTGTCGCCACACGTTTTCTTCAGTTTGGGCTGAAATTTATCTACCTATTCAGCTTCTCTTCATTATTTTCGAACCACAACTGAGATGCACCGTCCAATTAAATGTAGACATTTGCCGAACACATCGTATAGACGTCTCACCTGTTGTATTTGGGTACTCAGTCGAATTCTTTCATCCATTTCGTTGGGTCCTGCATACCCAGAAAACACTGACACATTCCCGATTTGCTGCTAACTTACAACTGGCTTATAATTCATTGGTCGTTTGAATATACAGTCAGTAAGAACGAAATACGGCTATTATTCCAGTCTCTTTCCGTGTATGTATCGGACTTTAGATTCTCTAGTTGGATACAAGGTGATGCGAATATTTTGAATTACCTAAACAGTCATGTTGTAAGAAGAAATGATAAATACTAAGTAACAGAAAACTGCATGAGGTCGAATTTGAACCGGTTACTATAGCATGCGAAGCAATGAAACCAAACACTACGCCACTCCACACACAGTAAAGCTCTTGCTATTATGAATCAATATTCATGCAAATTCAACGCATCAAACAATGACAAGCACAGCCCGACTAATGCTGAACATTGTAGCTTTTATTTCACCATCAAATGTACACGCCCCGTTTCTGTTCCTTTACGTGTTGTCGTTACATCTACGTGCTTGTCACAAAAGTAGTATACACTACGTGATCAAAAGTTTTTCATATTAGGTGCATTGTGCTGCCACCTACTGCCAGGTACTCCATATCAGCGACCTCAGTAGTCATTAGACATCGTGAGAGAGCAGAATGGGTCGCTCCGCGGATCTCTCGGACTTCGAACGTGGTCAGGTGATTCGGTGTCACTTGTGTCATACGTCTCTGCGCAAGATTTCCACACTCCTAAACATCCCTAGGTCCACTGTTTCCGATGTGGTAGTGAAGTGGAAACGTGAAGGGACACGTACAGCACAAAAGCGAACAGGCCGACTGACAGAGACCACAGACGGTTGAAAAGGGTCGCAATATGTAATAGCCAGACGTCTATCCAGACCATCACACAGAGATTCCAAAATGCATCACGATCCACTCCAAGTACTATGACAGTTAGGTGGAAGGTGAGAAATTTGGATTTCATGGTCCAGCGGCTGCTCATAAGTCACACATCACGCCGGTAAATGCTAAACGACGCCTCGCTTGGTGTAAGGAGATTCAACATTGGACCATTGAACTGTGGAAAAATGTTGTGTGGAGTGGCGAATCACAGTACACAATGTGGCGATCAGATGGCAGGGTGTAGGTATGGCCAATGCCCGGTGAACGTCATCTGCCAGCGTGTGTAGTACCAACAGTAAAATTCGGACGTGGTGGTGTTATGGCGTGGTCGTGTTTTCCATGCAAGGGGGCTTGCACGCCTTGTTGTTTTGCGTTTCACTATCACAGCACAGGCCAACTTTGATGTTTTAAGCACCTCCTAGCCTCCCACTGTTGAAGGGCAAATCGGAGATGGTGATTGCATCTTTCGACATGATCGAGCACCTGTTCGTAATGCACGGCCAGTGGCGAAGTTGTTACACGACAAGTCCCTGTAATGGACTTGTATGCATAGAGTCCTGACCTGAATCCTATAGAACTCCTTTGGGATGTTTGGGAACGCTGACTTCGTGCCATCCCTCACCGACCGGCATCGACACCTCTCTTCAGCGCAGCACTCCGTGAAGAATGGGCTGCCATTCCCCAAGAAATGTTTCCTCACCTAACTGAACCGTGTGCCTGCGAGAGTGGAAGCTGTCATTAAGGCTAAGGGTGGGCAAAAACCATACTGAACTCCAGCATTACCGATGGAGGACGCCAGGAAGTTGTAAGTCATTTTCAGCCAGGCGTCGGGATGCTTTTGATCATATAGTGTATGAGCAAGAAACCCTGTATGTTCATCTTCTCTCTCAATCTCTCTCCCCCTCCTCCTATCCAGATTTGACCCAGAAACAGCAGGTCTTACGAGTATCAACACTGTGGGGTTTGTATCCTCCTAGTTCCAATAGGGCCGGAAGTACAAGGAAAAAAATATTTTTCAGCCCGTGGTATATAGGCCACCTCACATGGCAAGCATATTCCGTAGGAAGTGTATTGGCTGTTTAAGAGAAGACCAACTGGGAACTGATATGAGCACATTTTATGGCATTGTGTAATGTGAATGTTAGAGTTTTTCGAGACAATCGTCATGACGATGCATCCTGTCATAAACCTGCATCTACGAGGCAACGATTTGTGGATAGTGACAGTCCTTAAATCAACTGGCCTGCCGAGGGTACTGACCTGTACTCTGTGGAATATCTTTCGCATGGGTTGGAATGTCGGCTTCGTGCCAGACCCCAGCGTCCCATATTAATACCTCCGATTATTTCGGCTGCTATTTGTCCACAGATACGTATGTGAAACTGTTCCCATATTAATGTCCGTTAATAATTGTGCGAATACCTTTGATCAGATAAGTTATCTACAACTGCAGCATAGGCAGCTTCTACATTATTAATTTAAACATACGAGTAACTTAGCTTACACAGCGCATGACACAGTGCGTGGAAGCCATAATCCCCTCCATTACTGAGGAACCCATCTGCAATAAACTTATAGTGCATTGTTAAACGATAACAAATATAAACTACGTCCACCATTTTATGATTTCATGTGCTGGTGAAAGTTTAGAATTTCTACTAATACAGCACCTCAGTCGCTATTTACAGTCTGTAAGGATGTCACATGGCGTTGGTAATATAAAAATCTTAATGCATCAATAAGGATTTTTTCAAAAACTGTGAATGACGTAACATGATCTATTGATTTGCCTTTCGATAGGTAATGCAAATGGTTACACTGCATTTCTGAAAATGGTGTTTCACAACATACCAGCAAGTGCTAAATAATTCTATTCATTGTGAGAGCAGTTTCGAGCAGCAAGATCATCATCAGGCCAGAAAATATCACCTCTGGCTATTGATTTACAGCTCACTATAGTTCTGGTAATAAACATTCTATTTCCACTTATAGACATCTAAGGTCGAGACGCTTTTAAAATTCCAGCTTTCAAGTATCAGATAAGAATAGACTCACAAGCTGAACATGTCTGCTGTTTAGTGAAATGTGTACTTAAATTACCAGTTTAATCACGAAAACACAACCACCTTTTTATTCTTACATAATGGTCATAATTATATTACCATGAGGGATCATACTTTTGTTTGCAAAGGAAGCGTTCTTTGACCTGATGAATAGTCTGTAGATTATAACTGCTCACAGAATAAAGACATTCACTTAATAGCTTTTAGATTGTGTTTTTTCGTGACTTTCGTTCATGGGGTGCTTGACATCAGTTTTACAACACTGTACGAAACAGTTAACCATTGGCCATGTTAAGTGTACACAGGCGTACTACAAGCGCAAGGTAATATACTGCTGCAATGCAGCTACAATTTTTTTTTACGAAACTAAAACACATGTGAACCATTCACATGTCAAAAAATCTGCTATAGTTTCCGATAACATTTGGACGAAATTTAAGAAATTTAAAGAATATTTGACTGTATATATAAAATTTATTTATTCGCGTATATTCTAATTTCTATGATACAAAGTTGTTACATTTTTAGCTACACAAAGATTTTACTAACAAAATATATTTTTTTCCGCAGATGTTAGATATGGCTGTCTTTTGTGAATTGTTGAATTCTTCTTGTTTGGGATAAAAATAAACTTTTAAAAGTGCTGAAAAAACTGCTTTTCAGGTAAGCTTCTTGTTCATCATATTTTGTGAGTATTTTTGTTTGAGCAATAGTATTTCTACTTTTTCTAACAGGTTTCTTCCACTATTTTCCGTACATGATAGGTTGTAGTGAATGGCGTTTAGTAAGCGACTACTAAGAGGACATATGGTTAACTGCTGTGAACGTGCCATGCTCATTGAGTCTGAAAGCAGTAGTTTGCTCTTTGCAGGGGTAACTTTCCTATACAGAACGGCCTGAACACTGTAGCGCTAGATAATCCATAGTCTGTAATGTTACGTGTACTGGTAAGAATGTATTGTAAGAGACTACATTTTATTCTGAAATGCTTTAAATCGTGTGAAAATTGAGACGCGTTTTCATTATCTAGTAAAGACTTTGATTCTATTCGTATATGAGACTTGAAATCTGGAAATTTAGAAGTGCCTCGACCTTACATGCCTTCCAGTGTAATTAGAATGTCCATCATCAGAACTGCAATGAGTTGTAAATTAATAGCCTGAGGTTACGTTTTCTAGCGTGATAGAGATTATTTTGCTCAAACATTGCTATCATAATGAAGAGATTTATTTAACATTTGCTGGTACGTTTTGCAACACCACTTTCAGAGGTACAGTGCAGCTATGAGCACAGCCTATCGAAAATCAAATGACTAGATCATGCAGTTTCATTCACAGCTTTTGAAAATTGATTTTTCATGTACTTAGGATTTTTATGTTACCAACATCATGCTGACATCCTTACAGAATGTAAATAGTGACTCAGATCCTGTGTTAGTGGAAATCGTAAACTTGCATCAGGGCAAAAAAGGATAAAATCATTTATAGTAAAGGTACATGTAGTTTATATTTCTAATAGGCTAACAAAGCACAATAAGTGTATTACAGATAGGTTGCTCAGTAATGGCGCAAATTATGCCTTTCATGCACTTTGTAAAGCTAAGTTACTCGTCTGTTTAATGACGGAGAGGCTGCCTCCGCCATAACTGCTGGTGCGCTATCTGATCAAAAGTATCTGGACAACTATTATCGGATGAGAATATGGGAACACTTTCGAAGGGGTATCTGTGGAGAAACGGCAGCCGAAATCAACGGAGATAGTAATGTCGTCTGGAACAATGCTGACATTCTGACTCGTGCGAAAGATGTTCCACCGAGTTCAGGTCGGGACTGTCGGCAGGCCATTCATTTCTGGAATGTCATTATCCACAAATCATTGACTCGTAGATGCAGGCTTATGACATGATACATTGGCAAGCTGATTGTATTCAGATACTCTACTGTACGCAGTACACAATGCAGTAAAATGTTTTCATATCCTTCATACTTGGTATATTCTTAAGCGCACTAAGCTTACCACTCCGTAAGGGCCAATCTCTCTCTCCGTAGCATACTTCACTGTTGACACTACACATACTAGTAAGTCAGATTCTCCAGGCATTCATCCAACCCATCGGATTGCCGTAGGATGTGATTTATCAAATCGTTCGTTTCCGGTTAACGATTGTCCAGTGGATACCACCTCAGACGTGGCTTAGCAGTGACTACAGACGTGAATGGCTTATGAAGAGCTGCTCGACCAACGTACGTCATTCCTTGCAACTGAATACTCACAGTCACTGTGTTAGCCTGCCGCTGGTAGCTATTTGGAACTCACGTAGTATGCTTCACTCACTGCATGCGATTTTTACAGCCAACTTCCACAACGCTCGAAGGTCCCTGTCCATCAGTATATGAGGTTTTCTGGTTTGGTTTAGCTCTTGTTGTTCACTACGATCACATCACCAGCAGTCCATTTGGGCAGCTTTAAAGGTTGTGAAACATACCCAACGGAATTGTGACACAGGTGACACACAGTGACCGATGTCTTTGTGCTCGCCTCAACGACTCATATGCTGTTACTGTTTCTCTACGGACATCACAATAGTCCTCGTTTTCATTTATACTGCCGGAACAGCCTCTCGTGACTATCTAGAGTCAGTTTCGCATTATACAGAAGTGTACGCTTACTTTTGATCAGATAGTCCAGATGAGATGGGAGCACGGCCATGAAACATAATCTCCGTGCCAAATTAAGCACATTTGTGCCAGGTAAGTCACTTGCAAACAGGTTGACAAATTTATGTGATGCCTCAACAGGTGGCAATAACTAGCAGTTATTTTATATTTATGAATTACTCTCGCATTGAAGATGTTTACATGGAGAGAAGTATGGTATTTCTCATCGTTTTTCGTTAGTGGAGGTCACAGAATACGACAGTCCAATCACCAACAGAGCCATACCGAGATTATCCTGCGTTACGCGTAACAGGCAGAAATGCCGAAGGAACGCTCTCCCCCTCCCCTCCCCCCCCTACCCCATCACCCTGTAAAACTACTTCATTCCAATTTCTTGCTACAAAGATTTAGCAAATTTTATAATCTTGTAAGTCTATCCAATAAAAACTAATTGTCATTTAAAACCATCACTTTAACCATCTATGTACAAATCGCACAGTAAAATAATTCTGTCACAGTAGAAAAAAAAAAGCAGGGAAAGCAGAAAGGTGGAAGAAGTATATGGAGGGTCTATACAAGGGCGATGTATTTGAGGACAATATTATGGAAATGGAAGAGGATGTAGATGAAGATGAAATGGGAGATATAATACTGCGTGAAGAAATTGACAGAGCACTGAAAGACCCGAGTCGAAACAAGGCCCCGGGAGTAGACAACATTCCATTAGAGCTACTGACAGGCTTGGGAGAGCCAGTCCTGATGAATCTCTACCATCTGGTGAGCAAAATGTATGAAACAGGCGAAATACCCTCAGACTTCAAGAAGAATATAATAATTCCAGTCCCAAAGAAAGCAAGTGTTGACAAATGTGAAAATTACCGAAGTATCAGTTTAATAAGTCACGGCTGCAAAATACTAACGCGGATTCTTTACAGACGAATGGAAAAACTAGTAGAAGCGGACCTTGGGGAAGATCAGTATGGATTCCGTAGAAATGTTGGAACACGTGAGGCAATACTGACCCTACGACTTATCTTAGAAGCTAGATTAAGGAAAGGCAAACCCACGTTTCTAGCATTTGTAGACTTAGAGAAAGCTTTTGACAATGTTGACTGGAATACTCTCTTTCAAATTCTAAAGGTGCCTGGGGTAAAATACAGGGAGCGAAAGGCTATTTACAATTTGTATAGAAACCAGATGGCAGTTATAAGAGTCGAGGGACATGAAAGGGAAGCAGTGGTTGGGAAATGAGTGAGACAAGGTTGCAGTCTCTCCCCGATGTTATTCAATCTGTATATTGAGCAAGCAGTAAAGGAAACAAAAGAAAAATTCGGTGTGGGTATTAAAATCCACGGAGAAGAAATAAAAACTTTGAGGTTCGCCGATGACATTGTAATTCTGTCAGGGACAGCAAAGGACTTGGAAGAGCAGTTGAACGGAGTGGATGGTGTCTTGAAGGGAGGATATAAGATGAACATCAACAAAAGCAAAACGAGAATAATGGAATGTAGTCGAATTAAGTCGGATGATGTTGAGGGAATTAGATTAGGAAATGAGACACTTAAAGTAGTAAAGTAGTTTTGCTATTTGGGGAGCAAAATAACTGATGATGGTCGAGGTAGAGAGGATATAATATGTAGACTGGCAATGGCAAGGAAAGCGTTTCTGAAGAAGAGATTTGTTAACATCGAGTATAGATTTAAGTGTCAGGAAGTCATTTCTGAAAGTATTTGTATGGAGTGTAGCCATGTATGGAAGTGAAACATGGACGATAAATAGTTTAAACAAGAAGAGAACAGAAGCTTTCGAAATGTAGTGTTACAGAAGAATGCTAAAGATTAGATGGGTAGATCATATAACTAATAAGGAAGTATTGTATAGGATTGGAGAGAAGAGAAGCTTGTGGCACAACTTGACTAGAAGAAGGGATCGGTTGGTAGGACATGTGTTGAGGCATCAAGGGATCACCAGTTTAGTATTGGAGGGCAGCGTGGAGGGTAAAAATCGTAGAGGGAGACCAAGAGATGAATACACTAAGCAGATTCAGAAGCATGTAGGTTGCAGTGGGTACTGGGAGATGAAGAAGCTTGCACAGGATAGAGTAGCATGGAGAGCTGCATCAAACCAGCCTCAGGACTGAAGACCACAACAACAACAATAACAAAAGAAAATAAATCACAAAATATCTAAACTCAAAAAACAGAAAGTGACACCAAATGTATATCATGGTTTTTATGACAACAGCAATACAAAGATTTCAGTGCCATGTGTAAAAGTAAAAGCGTTTTTTGGTCATCAAGTCATTCATACGTATAAATTGTTAACTAGAAATAAAATAAATAGGGGTCCCGTTTAGAAGGCAAGGAATGTGACTTTCCAGCAATTGTGTTCTATTATAATATTTAACATTGTATCTCGTTGCCTAGAGTGAAACAAACTCATTCATTATGTTACTGAAGTTACGTTCATCATCAGTGTCGGAGTCTGTCGACAAGACAGCTAAATTTGACCGTCTGCTTTCACAAATACTAGATAGGCAGGTTTTTATCTCGTCTCTAATTTGCAGACACTGCGTTTACAAGATGCTTAAGTAACTGAAGTTTCTAATATCCTCAAAGCAATTTAGAATATTGGATCAGTATAACGTTGTCATAACCTTCAGTATATCCAAATGGGAAGTCATGTCGATGGTGTTCATCAGGAAGCTGGTATTTCATTAACTAGCTCCGCTTATTAATACACATTCTATACTTACCAGCAAAGGGTTTTTGAAATAAGATATAGAGCTTTTACCTAACGCATTTTCTGAGACGATATTAACGTCACACGAAATGGAGCGACTTACGCGAGGGCTTTTTTCAGCTTCACTTATTATTCTGTCAAAAACTTCAAAGCACTCAAATTCAAAACTTTCTCTCCAGTCTTTAGTCGGTTTAAATTGGTAAAAGTGGGAGGCCTACGGTTAAACAGCATATACGCGTCAGCTCCTACTCTTCGATCTTCGAGATCCTGTCACTGCCAAACAGCAGCGGTAAGTCCAACGTTGCACATGAGCGAGCTATGTTGGCGACAGCTGTGTGAACGATGCATGAAAAGTATTTGTGATACACGTCTGTTCTGTAGTATCTTTTGTTTCTAATGCTACTTGGGCGGAATGAAAGGGCAGAAACGGCAGTGTGACAACTGCTTGTAGCTGCGACTACCGTCGCGGGCCGAAAAATAGGCTTCTTCTCATAGGCAGAAGAAAGAAACGCCAAGTTTGGAGAATACTCGCATCTTTCGTGGTTAATTCTGCAACCGCTTACCTTTCGTAGTTTTTTTTCTGTTAGTCTCCCCAACATCTTGATGCGGCCTTTATCATGAACGCATCTGTAACTTGAGTAAGGTAAATTACACCTTCCATTGGTCCTAAACTGGTCCAGAAAGGACTGGGGAGCACGGAATAGACATGAAGGTGAGGGTGCAGTCTCGCCGACAAAATTTGGGGGGCCAAATGTGAATATAGATTCAACAACTAGCATTTGTAATAAACAGCGCATGACCGCCTAAGTATTAGATATGTTTACAATATCTTCCAGTGTTTCGTGGAGTCCAAACAAATTCAAGTACGTATTATTATGACAGAGACATGGACCATAATATGTTCGGTTCTACCCTCTTTTTCTGTAACGACAACCCAACGTGCCGTGACTACCAAGCTCTGAGTGTAAACTTACAGCAATACATCACTTCCGCACTCGTGTTACGTTCTGAATTAAAAGGATAAAACTGACGGAATCTCATTGTTGGCTGTTTTTTATTTTGCCTCCTGGTCTTCTTGGTTGTCGTCGACGGTAATGCAGTGTAAAATTATTACAAACCGGATTGCCGATTAGAATACCAAGCACGTTGGTAACAATATTAGTATTCACTACTTTATGGTTTCAGACTGTTAAAGTAGCTATCGTTTCCCATGTTACGTCAAATTGTTTGCGTGCATTAATAAGAGTCTTTAAAACCAAACTGTTGACAAAAGTTTTAGTACGCGGAAACAATGTGAAAATTTCTCATGGAGTGAAATCGTTCGACCGCATTGTAATCTAGAGAGTGGACGCTCACAACCAATATGGGCAGGAACCGGAACGGGACCATAAACATGTGTATGTTCATACTTTACGTTAGGTTTCTCATCGATAGTACAGTTGCTGAAATATAATAGCATTTTTCAACAAAGGCTGTAAACTCTTTTCGAAATTATGTAATTCAGTTGCATGTCTACTAACTACTTCCAGCCTTAAAATCCACTTTAAAGTGACAGATGAACACTCATGTACGATCCAGTAACTCCCTCGCATACTGAAATTGCGTGCAAGACCGGAGTTCGGAAACAGGACGGGGACTTTCGGAGGCAAAAATTTCAGCAGTAATTAAGTTAATAAGAGTATCACTCGTGAAAGGCCAAGTTCCTGGTTCAGTCTTGGTACGAAAACCAGTTCTGGTCAGTCAGAGAAATTAAAAACAGTGTGCACTCCAATGGACAGTGAGAAATCTATTCTTGTTTGTCCCTAGAGTGTCATTTCTCCGAAGCATCATAAACAACCAATCACTACCGATCAGCTCTCTAACGCTATCATGTTTTAAGTGGACACACTACTCATGGGCCGGCCGCTGTGGCCGAGCGGTTCCAGGCACTTCAGTCCGGAATGGCACTGTTGCTGCGGTCGCTGGTTTGAATCCTGCCTCGAGCATGGATGTGTGTAATGTAAGTAGTTCCCAGGATGTTAAGTCCCATAGTGCTCAGAGCCATTGTTCAACTACGCATGGATCTAGGTTCCGGTATCGAGTCTCGGTACATCAGACAGTTTTGGTCAGTCAGTGAATCTCGAAACACTCAGCGATGCCCAGTGCAAAAACCGTTATCGTTTGCTTCTACAGCATACTTCACCAAAACAGCATCGTAAACAAACCTCGGTTCCGACTTCCAGTCCAGGTCCTCCCCCTGCCTCCATCCCCCTCCCCACCCCAAACCCCTTGCTTCAGTCAACATGAAGTTTCAAAACAGCACACACAGCACTCCTGAGCAGAAGATTTTTTATGGAAACAGTATCTTAGCTTTAGAACACACACACACACACACACACAGAACATGAAGACCTATGATCTGACACACGAAACTGGATGGTAGATACGTAGCGAACCATAATAAGACAAAACCGAAGTAAAGATAACAACAAAAGTTTTAAAAATAGCAAAATTACATGTAAGTGATGTATATTGCATACACACACTACATAGATGATAATGTACAATGTTTGCAGAACTGCACATGATCTCTGACTCAGGGATTTCAGTAGAAGACAATTGTGCTGAAGTCAAGGTGCTAAACGTTGTTATGTGCAATCTCAATCAGAATTTTCGACAGTATTATGATTATTTTTAGTGTAATTATTAAATATTTGAAAGTATCGACAGTGCTTGCTACAGGATTTGACGTGCACGTACCTCAGTCATGTTCGTTGGACAATGTGTTAGGCAGATTGCAGGAGGCAAAAAAACCATCGTACTAAGGAGTATTTAACATTCCAGGCACATGTGGTTGGGAATTAGCTTTACATCCAGTATTTGAAGTTGCCCACTGATGCTTTCTAGTCAATAAGAGATTTATTCCATGAACAAAAAAGGTATCTCCAGGCGTTGTAGAGTGTCATATTCTAAAAGGAGCGCTGTCATAAGCCGTACCGTTGTTACAAACTTCTAACAGTTGGCATTCTAACTCTCTTTCTTCTGCTAACCAGTTATGCCCCTGTTTGTTTGCCTCATTCCGTGGATGTACTAGGCCAACTGCTGTCCCATCTCTTTGATGGTCATTCGGGTAGTCTTTTTTTTGTATTTTCATCCATTTTTTTAATATCTTGTATTACACACAATTCCCTTATCGACACTGCGGTAGTGAAGGCAGCCCGTCTAGAAGAAGGAGACCCCGAAGAACAAAACCATGGTCCTCCAGGTTGGACGTTGCTGCGTGAAAAAATTCTAAGGCTTCTTACAGAAATAATAATAATAATAATAATAATAATAATCTGGCATTCACTCCGCAGAAAAACATTTGTTTGGTTATAATTTGTCGACGGTTATGAAATAATGACAGGAAGTATTGAGCCACGACCCATAAAGGACTATATGATTAATAAGATGCATTATCACGGAGCAGTGTTAAAAATATGGGCATCTAAAATGTACTTCAGTTTTCAGCAACTGGATGGACGCCATAATAATCTGCCAGCGAAGCTTTTAAGCAGGTACACCATAAATTCCACGTACTAAATGAGTGCGGCGGTATATTACGGTTGTATCTTAGTTAAAAGCCACCAGTTTTTCTGATCACTATCCATTTTTTTACCTTAGTATCTATGTAGCGCGCAAAGCGAATGATACTTTATGTACTAGTTCAGTTCGCACCTATATGAAAAACGTCATATTTAACCCGCGAGGAGCTACTGACAAATATTATATCCTTACGGTTCCGATCTTCGCACCGTATTCAAGTATTACCGCAAATTACCTTTATGACTTCTGAAGATCAAAACTGCTAGCAAATAGCAAATTATTTCTTAGCGGCGGTAGGCGGTATGAATACGTCGTTTCTCAAACAAATAATATGCTTTGATGTTGTATTGTACAAAGAAACAAAATGTATATTTAACCGCATTTGCAACTAAATTAGAGACATTACGGTTTTCGTAATCAGAAATGGAAACACCCGTAACTACCACAGAATGTACGAGACTTAGAACTGCAGGATAGGTCTGCCAGTGAAACAGCATCTCGACTAGTAAAACAATGTAGCTGAAAGTGTAATGTGAAACTTAGTACTCTGGATGAACCATTTTCAGAGTGTACACAAGTGTGGAACGCGATTTATCATATCCTTCACTTGTGCAGTAGAGCGAAATGCAGCTGCTGTACGCAAGTGGGCATGGCATGCGGTGGCACTGTGAACCCTCGCAAAGGGAACTGACTTTCACGAACTGTGACCTAGTAACGTCCTCACTGCATCGTAACTATGTAGGTTTACGAACTTTATTTGTAAAGCACCCTGTGTGAAATTTAGTCACTCCATCTACCTAGAATGGATTACAAGCGCCGGCCGCGGTGGCCGAGCGGTTCTAGGCTCTTCAGTCCAGAACCGCGCGACTGCTACGGTCGTAGGTTCGAATTCTGCCTTGGGAATGCTTGTTTGTGATGTCCTTAGGTTAGTTAGGTTTAAATAATTCAAAGTTCTAGGTGACTGATGACCTCATACGTTAAGTCCTATAGTGCTCAGAGCCCTTTAAACCCTTTGATTACAAGCGTACAGTTAGGGTTAGAAAACAGATAACCACAAGAGTAAATAACTGTAAGTGCAAATTCAGTATTACGTACCTTTTGCTCCTCGATATTCATTACTTTTCCAACTAAATACGTTTCTCATACTCGTGTTAGCCATCATCCGCGATTGGTACACCTCCTAATACTTTAGTCTGGTGATTGGCTGTTGTTTGAGCACTAGGAAAACACACTCATTGTAAAATGATCGAGCTTACGCCCAGTAAAGAGGAAAATTCTGATATACAGCTAGTTAACTGTAGAACGACCGAATTTTCTCTTATCGAGAAATCAGACGGTACGATCTTTTCTTACGTGGCAGAAAACTTTCTGAAGCCAAGTTATTTTCAACAAACGTTTTCGTCAAACATTGCTGGACTGGCTGGCCGGAGTGGCCGAGCGGTTCTAGGCGCTACAGTCTGTAACTGCGAGACCGCTACGGTCGCAGGTTCGAATCCTGCCTCGGGCATGGATGTGTGTGATGTCCTTAGGTTAGTTAGGTTTAAGTAGTTCTAAGTTCTAGGGGACTGATGACCTCAGCAGTTAAGTCGCATAGTGCTCAGAGCCATTTGAACCATTGCTGGACTCTTCAGGTATTCAAAAACTTTTTTACAGAACCTGTTTGTTATACGTTCTTGTCAAATTCTCACATTAGTCGATAAAATGAAGCAAGTTACACAAATGTTCGACCAAAATGAAACTATGGAACGAAAAATGGCAAGGTGGCGTTAACAGCTGTGATACTGTCCATTTTGTGATTTTTATGACGTAAGAATCATTTGTGAAAGCTACATACACGGACGTGACAACGATTGCAAGGTGCTTTGTATTGTAAATGTTTTATTATTTTTGACAAACATTTCTATAAAATGCTACCTTTTATGCTGTTGCATGATAACCTGGCATGAGGTCCCATCTCACAGTAAACATGTTTTGTAAGAAAAATTTCTTAATAAATTATTATGTGATCTTGGTAGATTTTCTGCTAGTTGCAGAACATTGCTTTATGTAGTGTTTAAACAACCCTTGATGACGCCTAATACCAAAAGGACAATCATTTTAGGTTTAAAACAATAACAAACATTGAGTTGCAAACTGGGGGTGATATTTAACCTAACCTACATGAAAAGTATGAAACGTGCCAATCAATCCACCTTTCACATAACTTTGTAGTTTTGCAATTTCCAGGTTAGATCAGGTCAGCAGAGTATCTTTTCCCCACCTATATTCTCTCAATGAAATGATAATTAGATCAAGACCCTAAGCTATCGACAGGCGTTAATATACATGAACAGTGACAGTTGAAAATCTGTGCCACGACTGGGACTCGAAGCCGGGATCTCCTGCTTACATGGCAGACGCTCTATCCATCTGAGCCACCGAGGGCACAGAGGATAGTGCGACTGCAGGGATTTATCCCTTGCACGCTCCCCTTGAGTCCCACCTTCCCATCTTAATGTTCACACACTACATTCGTAGTGCCCCTGCCCATTACACACATTACTCGCGGCAGACAATCTTACCGAGTCCCGTAAAAGTTCGGTCAATGCGTGTGCACCCAGACATGACCGGTTAGCCTTAATCCCGGGTTCTAGTCCCGGTCGGGGCACACATTTTCAACTGTACCCGTTGATGTATATCAACGCCTGTCGACAGCTTAGTTTCTTGATTTAATTACCATTTCACTCTAAGAGAGCTGCAAGGTCACCGTGGTATCTGTACTTTCGGACATGTCCGATCCATCCTCATATATTTCCTCTCTGGTTTTGACATGCCATGGAGGAAGATCACACTGGAAACCGAAATTTTGTTTTATGCTCATTTTTACTACATTTGAAATTCAGCGCAAAATGTATTTGTAACCACCTGTCCCTAAGGGCCCGGGTTCGATTCCAGGCTAGGTCGGAGATTGTCTCCGCTCAGGGACTGGGTGTTGTGTTGTTCTGATCATCATCATTTCATCCCCATCGACGCGCAAGTCGCCGAAGTGGCGTTAAATCGAAAGACTTCCACCCGGCGAACGGTCTACCCGAACGGATGACGTAGTCACACGACACTTTTTTTTTTCAACATTGAGAATCGCTAGATTGAAATAATGTGGGTGTAATTATTATTCGGAAAGTAAAATCAGCTCGGTCGCGAAGTGGAAACTATTCTGAAAATCAAAAATGTTATATCTGCAAGAGTTAGCTACACGTTCCAACAACTTCTGTACATAATCGCCGCTTCGACTCACAGATTTGTATCAATTTTCCAATACCCTCGTCGTAGAAAAAAAAAAAAAAAAAGGGTAGCCGCTTGTGCTTTCCGCCAGTTATCCACGATACTGTACAGCCCGCTGTCAGTGCCAGAATATTGTCTTCATACCCAGCGGTTCATGTGAGCAGGGATGAAACTCAGGAGCAGCCAACTATGGGCTGTAATGTTGGTAATCAAACACTTCCCATCGAAAACGCTGCAGGAGCATCTTCATTGCTCTTGCAGAGTGTGAACAAGAAAATGCTAGGCAGTTGCGTTAGAAAATTTGTGGTATGATCCTGTGGGAATAAACTGCTGACTTCATCGGTCCCCAAGCTTACGCACTATTTAATGTAACTTAAACTAATTTACGCTAAGGACAACATACGCATCCATACCCGAGGGAGGACTCGAACCTCCGACGAGGGCAGGCGCGCGAACCCTCGCGGCGACAGTTACGTTACGTAAACTGCTTGACATAAGGCGAAATCTCTCACCAGGTCCTCATTCTTGGCGGAAGACACGATTTTCTAGGCTCACTGTACGCTCAGAACTGAAAAGAGAGACGTGACGCTATCGCCGAGCATACTACAGTCACTGTCGAACTCACTGGAGCAAAGTTTCATCGAATATTCACTGTGGTTTCCATTTCGCAACCGAGCGAAACTTACCTACTAAATATGCCTCGTAGAAAGGCAAGCGTTTAGGTTAATTCACGTGGCTTTTCTTGGTATAGGTTTGCGGCAGAGGCCTGGTAACAGCAGTTGAAGTTTCAAATCTGGCTCGAAATGCAGCTCTGGCGACCAAGAATGCGTTGCCTGTACGGGGTTTCGTTCTGAACAATCTTGCGTTTGGCTCTCCCAGACAGGGTCGCTTTCGTTCAAATTTTTAGATGTTGAAACGATGGAAAAATTTGGGAACGGGTGAACAGGCGTCGTCTCTCCTGACTCCTAATTGCAGAAAATCGTCATTTGGATTAAGAATTCGTCATTTGGAATGACTTAAGAACTCGTCATGTGGATTAGTCTCTTCGCCCTCTCCAAGGTTTTCGCTCCGAATATTTGGAAGCAAGGCAGACTGGATTTCAGATCAAAGTTACCGGGTCGCTGTGCTGTGTATGAGTACGTGGTGTTGCTTTTCTGCACACTCAAACTGCGACTTTGCACGTGAATTAGCGTGGGATTTTCGAGTTATGAACTGCAACTGTAGTCATTTGTCAGGACTGTTATTAGTTTCTCTCGATTTTTAGCTTTGGTATAATTTCAGTAAATCCAGATGGGACAGAACAGCGAATCACAAGCTAGCTATGAAATCCCAACTTTGGTTCAAAAAATGGTGAATATTCTTTGTGATGATTTTGTGAATGTCTATTGTGAATATGTGTGCGTCCATGCTGCGCTTCTAAACCAGCCTAATCCCTCTTGAATATTCGTCATCACCTATGTTCACCGGTTTAGCGCGTTGAATTTTCCCTAGTACTTCTAGAGCATACCAGCACATTATCCCCCCTTCTGTGACCGCTAACCTTATGGAATCTGTAATGAAACATTAGTAGGAAACAGTTAACAAATTAATGTTTAAAGTCCTATGATGCCGAATACTGCTTATTGGCTAAAAAACGATGCGATTCACCCGGGTATGGCACAATCAAGTTCTCTCTACATGCGGGTCATCAGCCATGACCCACATCTCGAGATAACCTGATGATTCCCTCCCCGCGAGGAACGCATCGCTTTTGAGTCAACAAAAAGAATTCGGCAACCTAGGACTGTCTTTTACTATCAACTTTAGTAAAGGTTCCTGTACCGAAGCGCCACAATGGATTGAAATAAATATTGCAGTTAAACAATTTCAGTCCCTGATCGGGCGATATGAAGTCCGGTAATTAGATTTCTATTCCAAACCAAGACTAAATTCACTTAATATTTCTGGGACTTCAGACGACACTCAGGGGAAGGCAGAGATTGTTAGGCACTGTATTGGTTCTACAGGGAGCTCGTTGCTACGAAAAGCCCCTTTCATAGGGAACAAGTCCGACCCATCAAATATCACGTAGCAGTTGGCCAATATTTAAATAGGCAACAACAGTCGGTGGTATTAAAGTCGTAATTCTAGTGAGATAGGAAAGATGACCTTGCGTGCTAAATATCAATGACCCATAATTTCTGCCATTAGTTTTCTTCGCTAACGTACAATATCTAATTGAGGTACCTTGTTCAGGATCTGGGAATCTACGATTCCGCCACTACCTTAATAATTGCAGAAGCTCACTGAATGACTGCAGTGGAGCTGCACCCCTCGCTGCTAAACGGGACGTCGCCCTAAATTAGCAGAACGCGAGACGAGGCCGGCACTTAGTGTGAAGGACGTACTGAGACACCAGGTGGCGTCCTTCCCCGGACGTGCTGGCCCACTTAGGCCGCACAAAAACTGCGCTCTGAGAGCCGCCGTAAACTGCCCGCCCTGAGAGCTGCGCTGCCAGTCCCGTAATTACAGTGGCGTGGCCCCTGCGCGTTAGGCCTCCCATCTGGCAAGACGCCAGAGCGGTGGTGCCTACCTACAAGGCGAAATGCGCACTCGCCCCGCTGGCCACTGCTTCTTGATGCAGTCAAGTGCCTTTAATAATATAACACAGAGGGGATACGACCCCATTCAGTTACATTACTTAATGAAAGTTGAAAATAGCTTCGTTCGGGGGTCAAAGGCGAAGTAATAATGAAATTTCATTCATCTTGAAGCATTCTAATAAAATGCTGCCCAAGAAAAATTTACTTTCACACTGAATAGCACTAAATGAGTTGTGACCCGAACTTAGGTATCTGGTGAATTCCCAAATGAAGCTAAACAAGTCTGTTACACCACGCACTGTTTATGCGATGACTATTACTGTCTCGGAAAAATTGAGTACCTCCTTGCGACGCATTCTCAAGTTCTATCCAACGTTAGAATTTCTAGAACCACTTTCTGATTATATCCTCAGTTTCCTAAAATTGAATGAAATTGGTTTTCATCATATCTCTATAAATATGACCAAGAGTGTTAGCATTAACAAAGGAGCATAATATTCGACAGAACCTTCATGTCAACTCTAACCTCGCCGGTACCTTGCTGTAACGAAATGCGTGGTCCAGTTGAATACTGAGCCAGTTTCAGTTAGTCGCTCTCACATAGTATACGGCAAATTTTCCCAAAACACTGGAGAGGAGTTGATTACCAATGGAAACTGGTGAAGAGAGCACTCGGTGAGTAAACTGAGACGATGCAACTATAAGCCACTCGTTATTAGTTAGGAACAATTTAAATCACGGAGATAAAAAAAATTGTAAACTCGCTCCATTTCCTTCTTGTGTTTGTTAAGCTCTAAGTTGAACAGAATGGTGGTAACAAAAAATGGTTCAAATGGCTCTGAGCACTATGGGACTTAACTTCTATGGTCATCAGTCCCCTAGAACTCAGAACTACTTAAACCTAACTAACCTAAGGACATCACACACACATCCACGCCCGAGGCAAGATTCGAACCTGCGACCGTAGCAGTCGCGCGGCTCCGGACTGAGCGCCTAGAACCGCTAGACCACCGCGGCCGGCTCGTGGTAACATTCCAAACGAAATATTAACTTACTCCGCCAATAATCAAATACATTCGTAAGACAATAAGAAATAAAGCCGTCAGTTTCAAAGTAAAATTTACTTAGTTTACCTAGGTTTCGATGCCAATAACGTTACCTTCTTCAGAACCTATAAATTAACCCATACGGACAATTTACAGAACGAATTAAAGGTTCTCGAAAATATCGCTCAGAAGAATGGATATAATCCAGTATGGTGTGACAGTTGTTTAACAAAAGAACACGAAGTAAGACTACCACCCTTTCCAGGTCAGGTACCCATAATCAAGACTACGCAACGAAATACATATCAGCTCCCTTTATAGGTAACGTACCCTGCAAGGTAGGTCGTTTATTGAAAAACCTAGGGTGTAAAGTTTCTTACTCTACCACCAACAACCTCAAAAATAATTTAGTCCATTCTCTTGATAAAGGTACTGATCAATCATCCCTGTCTGGTGCATATAAGATCACTTGTGCTGAATGTCCCCGTTATTACATTGGCCAGACAGGAAGGGCCCTGTCTGTTAGGTTTAAAGAGCATCTGCCGACTAAAAGCGGTGATGGAACACGGGGATCTACATTTTCTGAACATCTTGTCCAAAGGGCTCCCAAGTCTCTAAAAGATGCAGAACGTTTGCATAGTGAAGTCAAAGGATGTAAGTTAGACACCCTTGAAGAATTGCAAATTTTTAAACATCTTATTATTGATAGAGAAAATTTACTTAATGATCAGCTGCAACTAAAAAATAGAAATTATTTCGAAGGATTTCAACCTTTATTCCAGTGGAGTTGGCCCACGGTCCGTTTCGAATGGCCAATGCTGCTTCCAATCGGCTTTATTATAGTGCTTTGTACATTGTGTCTCCGTATATTTTGTATTATACTGGTAATGCACCAGTTGCAAAGTTGTTTCTTAATTTGCGTGTTTCATTTCCAAGATATTTCATGCTTCGCACGTCTGTGTCTCCCATACTAATTTATTGGTTACTGACCGAACCTCGCCGCGGAACTGCTCGCGACGCCTAGTTTCCTTGTTGCTTACGTGTGACCCTTATCCCTGGCCCGGCGTAGCTCCGTCTACGTTTTTCTTATTTTTTTTTTTAGTATTGGCAGACATAATCTTATGATTATGCGTCTTTATTCTGCATTAGTTTTATTCTCTGACATGGCCAACGTTTCGCCATCAAAATAATTTAATTTTTGTACGTATCACGATTTTCCTTATTATAAAATCATTAGACTTATGATGTATTTCGATGTTTAATATATGTCCGTATGGTTTAATCTATAGGTTCTGAAGAAGATACCATTATTGGCATCAAAACCTAGGTAAACTAAAAAAATTTACCTTGCTACTGAAGACTGAAATTCTTATTGTCTGAACAATTCACGGTTGCTGTAGCGCTGCATCATGTTACAGATTTGTACATTCATAATAACATAAATATTATTGATAATAGTATAGTTAATTAGTTAGTTATTATTATTGTTATTGAAATAGAAGCTGATAATATGTCTTAACTCCATGGTATGTAGCCCAGAACAATTGACAGCCCAATAGCAGATTGCCCGATTTTGGCGAAGGATAAATATCATAATAGGTATAATCGTATGTTTCGATACCTTCCCCAAACTGATGTACAGAAATAGGGGAGACTGTGAATTACCACATCACTTCAACAAATAACACTGGGACACATTTGACACTACTGTTTGCCCAATACTATTTTGCGCGAACAAAAACAAAGAAAGATAAACATTCATACATCTTAACTAGACAGCAGCCATGCATAAGGATACACAGAGATAAACATTCCAGCTGGTATACCTGTCGCAATTACTTCTCTGTGATTTTGAGTCAGGTTTGTGCGTAGCTGTTAAATCAGGTGCACAACATATTTTTTGGCAATCTACAGGATAAACCTCAAGTACTAACATAATAAGATGAAGTCTGATTGTTATTTAAATCTAAATGAGGAATATAGCTCCTGAAATGCTCATTTCCAGCCATATATCTCACACTCAAATTACACACCTTTCTCATATTTACCAAGTTACTGGCAGAGGCTATCCGTATATACATCACTTTTAACTATAAACTTTATTCCACACAATGTTTACAGAAAGTTTTTGATGTAAATATCGGTTTCGACCGAAGTGCCCATTCATCCTCTAGACCCAAGAAAATTTTGACCGTAGTATGTTTTAACGTAACATTCACGAAGCCATAAAAAGTTCGAGGACTGGATGAAATAAACTTCACAGTGGTCCAATATCATTTGTCGTTACAATAGTGTGGAACATGGTGTTCAATTTAAAAACTGTGCTCAAGATGCTGCCCTTCGGAATAAACGTAAGTGCTTGTCGGTCGCATCAGTAATTTGTCATGTTCGTGACATTGTTCCAGCCTGTCACAAAATACTGTCACAGCCTGTACAGACATGTCTATGTGTCTGCCTTTTTACTGACTAGCTTAACCTTTACAAGTTAAGGTGCTGCCACAAACAGAAGTCACAAGTGGTTATGCCCAGTAATCGAGTGGAAAGTGCAACATGACTTCTCTGTTCTACACTCCTGGAAATGGATAAAAGAACACATTGACACCGGTGTGTCAGACCCACCATACTTGCTCCGGACACTGCGAGAGGGCTGTACAAGCAATGATCACACGCACGGCACAGCGGACACACCAGGAACCGCGGTGTTGGCCGTCGAATGGCGCTAGCTGCGCAGCATTTGTGCACCGCCGCCGTCAGTGTCAGCCAGTTTGCCGTGGCATACGGAGCTCCATCGCAGTCTTTAACACTCGTAGCATGCCGCGACAGCGTGGACTTGAACCGTATGTGCAGTTGACGGACTTTGAGCGAGGGCGTATAGTGGGCATGCGGGAGGCCGGGTGGACGTACCGCCGAATTGCTCAACACGTGGGGCGTGAAGTCTCCACAGTACATCGATGTTGTCGCCAGTGGTCGGCGGAAGGTGCACGTGCCCGTCGACCTGCGACCGGACCGCAGCGACGCACGGATGCACGCCAAGACCGTAGGATCCTACGCAGTGCCGTAGGGGACCGCACCGCCACTTCCCAGCAAATTAGGGACACTGTTGCTCCTGGGGTATCGGCGAGGACCATTCGCAACCGTCTCCATGAAGCTGGGCTACGGTCCCGCACAAAGTTAGGCCGTCTTCCGCTCACGCCCCAACATCGTGCAGCCCGCCTCCAGTGGTGTCGCGACAGGCGTGAATGGAGGGACGAATGGAGACGTGTCGTCTTCAGCGATGAGAGTCGCTTCTGCCTTGGTGCCAATGATGGTCGTATGCGTGTTTGGCGCCGTGCAGGTGAGCGCCACAATCAGGACTGCATACGACCGAGGCACACAGGGCCAACACCCGGCATCATGGTGTGGGGAGCGATCTCCTACACTGGCCGTACACCACTGGTGATCGTCGAGGGGACACTGAATACTGCACGGTACATCCAAACCGTCATCGAACCCATCGTTCTACCATTCCTAGACCGGTAAGGGAACTTGCTGTTCCAACAGGACAATGCACGTCCGCATTTATCCCGTGCCACCCAACGTGCTCTAGAAGGTGTAAGTCAACTACCCTGGCCAGCAAGATCTCCGGATCTGTCCCTCATTGAGCATGTTTGGGACTGGATGAAGCGTCGTCTCACGCGGTCAGAACGTCCAGCACGAACGCTGGTCCAACTGAGGCGCCAGGTGGAAATGGCATGGCAAGCCGTTCCACAGGACTACATCCAGCATCTCTACGATCGTCTCCATGGGAGAATAGCAGCCTGCATTGCTGCGAAAGGTGGATATACACTGTACTAGTGCCGACATTGTGCATGCTCTGTTGCCTGTGTCTATGTGCCTGTGGTTCTGTCAGTGTGATCATGTGATGTATCTGACCCCAGGAATGTGTCAATAAAGTTTCCCCTTCCTGGGACAATGAATTCACGGTGTTCTTATTTCAATTTCCAGGAGTGTATTAATTGTCCGAGTGGGATTTAGGGAGGTTCCGGTAAATGTTAATGCGAAAGAGAACCAGCGTTATGGCACGCATCAGTCCTTTGGCGATACAAATCACAACACTCTTCAGATATTAAACACAGAGTGGTCGACAGAAATTCCGTGAATACTCTCAAAAGAACACAAATCAGGTGATGATCATGAATGCATGCCCCCCAGTGACGTTAACAACTGATGACATGATTCAACGATTACTTGGATATTTTATGTGACCCATAGATGATCAGTTTGTACATAATGCATCTCTCTCTCTGAAGCTCAGTGTATGCTGTTTTGAAAACTCCTAGCAGATTGTAGCTGTATGCTGGAGCACTCAGATAGTGGCTTTCCGCGGGATGTGTACGTAGTAGAAGTAAAACGGTGACGCTCATCGATGACTCATTCGATAACAGCAATGCCGCCAAGAAGCAACGTTCCGAGCTCGAGCTAAGTTCCAGCAATCAACTGTGGTAGCCTGGTGTATAAGACAGGAAAAAGCTTTATTCAGGATGAAAAACATTTCGTAGCATCTCTTTGACATATTGTAGATGATAGCCTCAGTGCGGTTGTCGTGTAGGATACACAACAGTACCGTTTATCTTACGAAAAAGTCAATTAAACGATTCTAGTTCTTTATGTGGATGTTCAAATATCACGCAGATCGAGTTCCTCTTATACCGGTGTAAAAACATCTCATCGTCTTTCTCAGTGTTTGACGCATAGAGAAAAGGCCTCCGTGTCAGACTGTGGTAGGATGCTTATAACACACAGCAGGAAAATAATTATGCACCCTTTTCGAGGTTTACAATTCACTGAAGATTATTTGTTGTAACAGAGTATATGGATTATATGAAATGATTACATTTACAGATCAAGAGCACAAGCGGTTCTGAGACACCAGGTATTGAACCAAGCCGAAACACCCGTTCTATTACGTGGTGTAGCCTCCACGTGTGGCAATTCAGGCGCTAGCTCTTGCGTCTAGTCGATTGTACAGATAGTGGGTACTCTCCTGTTCTAGGTGATCACCTAGTTCTGTAAGAGTTGCTGGTTCACGAGTCGCACGACTCACTACTCGTCCCATCATATCCCCAAGTGCCCGACAGGAGACAAGTCCAATCGTGCTGAGCAGGGAGGTTTCTGAAGTTTCACGGGCAGTGCATGGGCGAGCATTGTCCTGTTGCAACAACGCAAACACCTACCAAGCACTGGTTAGCGCCCGCTCCAGAAACATTCAATGTGAACGGGAGACCCTAAGGTCTGGGGTGGAGCCAGTGTGTCTTGGACGAATGCACGCTACGCCACAGCGCTCACCAGATCTGCGTCGTATGTGCAAACGAGCATCACTTCCGTGCAGTATGTTGTGGTTTGGCAGGAGACCAACACAGTAATATTAGAGGAAGCCGAAAGGCACGCGTTTTAGCTCACGCAGACTGGCGTGAGGTCTGGAACAGGACAAGGAAATTAGACTTTAGCAAAAAAGGACGTAGCTGTTGGAATACTTAACTTTAGTCCATAATTGGTGAACGTCGCTCTTGACTGTACATTATTTACAATATCAATAGTAACTGGCAATGGCACCTTGCTAGGTCGTAGCAAATGACGTAGCTGAAGGCTATGCTAACTATCGTCTCGGCAAATGAGAGCGTATTTTGTCAGTGAACCATCGCTAGCAAAGTCGGTTGTACCACTGGGGCGAGTGCTAGGAAGTCTCTCTAGACCTGCCGTGTGGCGGCGCTCGGTCTGCAATCACTGATAGTGGCGACACGCGGGTCCGACGTATACTAACGGATCGCGGCCGATTTAAAGGCTACCACCTAGCAAGTGTGGTGTCTGGCGGTGACACCACACAGTAAGTGTCCGTTTTCATCGTTGAAGAACACGGCTCGCTACCCTATGTTGCAAGTGATCCTCGACGGCTGCAGTTGAGCCATGCACGTCCAAGTTGTGGATGAGTGGAAGACGGGCTAGAGGTGTGCTTGCACATAGCCCCACTGCAAATAACCGGTTCCCATCAACAGCTGTTGACTCGTCTGGGCTCACAAGCTCTTTTTCCTATGCTGTGGTAGGTGTAGGATCTGCCGTTACTGTCTTTACAATCAGCGACAATCGTGGCGGGCGTCTGTGCTGAATGGGCGTCCAGAAACTCAACTGCCGCTGTGAAAATGTTCACGTGTACTGTCGTGCACCGCCGCACAGCTGTCACAGCACATCTATCCGGTGTGGAAATTCTCTGAAAGGACCATTCTGCCACTCGGGAGGCCACAACGTAGCCCTTTCCAGGTTCGCTCGCTTGGCTGTGGGAAGCAGGAGTGAATCTCCGTGGCATGGCTGCCTGCTTGTTTCACACGCCTGAGCTACACTGAGTCTTCCGGCTGTGGGCGTTCCTGAGCCGTGCACGGCTGGCGTTCATGGCATTTTTTGTTTGTCATCTTAGATTACGGTACTGCCGCCTCGTTTTCGTATTCCACTTACTGGCGTCACTAACTTCCTGCCTAACTTCCACGCGAGTGGCAGCAGCGGCGCACTGTCGTACCATCTCTGGAGCGACCGATAGTATTTCTGGGTCGTCGTGTGTCGAGAAGTCAGTTGGAGACGGACCAGCAGCTCAGTCGGGCACGGAGCAGCAGTCAGGGACGGAGCAGCGGTCGGGGTCGAAGGAGCGTCGGGCACGGAGCCCCAGTGATGTGCCGACAGTCTATACTTGCCGACCGCGGGCGACACATACGGACTGTCCGACTGAAGAAGACTGGAGCATGAAGGACCGTTGGTTGGTCGTTCGGCCTGTCGTCTCCTCGGCCGGGTATGGGAGTTGGTCGGTTGCGGCGGAGCAACGAGAAGTCTCTGCGACGTGTGATCAGGCCGAGGCCGCTGGTGGCGTGCCCGCGCGTCCGGAGTTGTGTGGCACTAGGTGCGAGAACTGCTAAGTTCGTCGCCCACCGCACCTGCATACTGGAGTTGAGTAATCAGTGACCCTGTGCTTTTCTCCTTTTCTCTTGAGTGTTTATTGTGCCTTGACAGTGTTTTATGCGCCAGTTATTAAGATATAATTCTGCTGCGATCTTCGTCTTCGCTGGTACCTTGGTTCTCATGCTATTGGTCGGGTGGACCGGAATTGATTAGGCGGTTGGTTGGTTCGTCAGCCTTCCGCAGGTCGTGCTGCAACCCGACTGTTTAGTGTGACGCTTGGCTGTCTGCCTCACCTAAACTGTGATTAGGGTTTCCTCCCCAGGCCGACCCTTGGGATCTTCTGAGCGCCGCTCCTTGAGTTTTACGTAGCGACTTCCCTTTAGTCTTAAGTACTCTGTGTGGCCTTCAGCAGAGTTTTAATCTCTTTTAAATTAAAATTTCAAAATTTTGAACTTGCCCTTAATTCATAAGATTGTTATTCTTTAGTATGTGGCCTTCAGCCGAGTTTTAATCTCTCTTAAACTAAAAATTTTAAAACTTGGTCTTCCCTTAAGTCATAACATTGTTATTCTTTAGCATGAGGCCTTCAGCCGGGTTTTCATCAAATGTTTGAAGCTAAGGCCCTCAGCCTGTTAAACTGAAAGCCCTTCTTGCTAGGCTCTAAGCTGTTAAATACTTTGGTTGATTTGCGGCCTTCACCCAGATTTCAGCCTATTTAGAATTAACACTGAAAATCTTTGTTTTGGCCTTAAGCCGTAACATTGTTCTTGCTTAATGAGAGGCCTTCAGTCTATTTTTATTAAAGTACAAGAAAAATATTTTGAAAGAAGTGAAACTTCCAGAAGAACTCTTGGATCGCAATTCTTTGCTTAGGCATTGGGCCCTGGATTTTAATATGTGGCTCTCAGCCGATTTAAATCAAATCAAAGGAGCTCTTTCGTTAAAACCTTGAGCGTTTGTAATTCTTGCTTATGTTATGGTGTGTTTCAACTAATAAAATTTGTATGTTGAGTGTAACTGACAGCAACTTATTTTGGCCCCTTCCCACAAATGTAACCTCATCCGCTCTGTCCTGCTAGTCCCAGGGATTTCAGTTCCCCATTAAAGGGTAGACACAAATGGCGCTCTGGTGGCTGTCACTACGCTATCTGTTGGTGGAAGATGTTGTAACCGTTATCAATACATCTACTATCCCCGTAGGTGGCATTTGCTGTAATCGGATCGGATTAAAATCAACGTCGTCTTTCAAGGCGCAGTTTTTTTTTTTTTTTTTTTGCGGTATATACTGTGATTCCGACAGTACTCTCAATAAGTTTGTGCCACCTGTCGATAATTATATTTTTATTTATTGTTGTTTCATCGTCTCGTATGAGAGGGGGTTTCGCTGTCAGTTTCTTTTGCCAAAGGATATGGAACATAAACAAGGGCGAAAATAAAACAGTAAACTGCTAGCTAAGATATTTACAGGTGATTTGAAAATTTGTAAAGATAGATTTACTGATGGTTTTATACAAAAGAAACTTGATTTTCGTCGTCTGTGCTGCTGTCGGATACAGTTTAACGTTCTTGTTCAATTTTTTTGTAGAAGTCCGAGACTGTTGTGTTCAGACCAACTGTGCTGCGGAATCATGACGTCAGAACCAACCTTACATTCTCTTTACGAGAAATCAATAGATATGATCTCAAGTTTCTCAGGAAACGTCCTGTCATTTCTCATCCCTAGTGGTAATTGCACAGTGTCATCTGCCATGTGAAATATGCATTTCGGAGGGTATATTCACATTAACGCTTTTGTTTTGTTTCCTGACAGGAATCATCTAGTGAAGATTTTACATTTAGGTCTTATTCGATACATGTAACTTATTTAAATATTTTGGTTTTCAGGGAAAACATTACACTGTATTTAACGGCTGAAATACGAATGAAATTAGACGCATAAAAGAAGATATGCCGAAGTTTCACAGTTTAAGTGCTGTGTCACTTGCCGAAGGAATTAACAGCTTTCACCTATAGCTCTCAACTGCGATAAATCTGAAGCAACTGGAACGGTTTGGGGATTTGTGAACGACGGTATGACGTGCAACGTTGATGTACACCGCTGACGAAATATGAACATTTGTTTATAATAGTGGTTCCTAAATACAGTGGCATCTGTATTTCGTCTAGCGTCCACGGAAGTTGGAATAGGTTCACATACATATTAATCGTAGTAATTTCAGCGGAGAGTAATACTTCCATCGCATCTAGGCAAATTTTTTGATAGCGCAGAATGTCCTAACACACCTGCGTAGACTGACAAGGTAATGTTAGAGTGGAAGTTCACGTAGATCTCACGGGACAGCTAAAAATCTATATTTATTTTGGAACGGCGCGTTACTTCTCCAAGATCACAACGAAAATTATTTTCTTTTGTAGATAATGGGTTTAAAGGCAGTTATTTTAGACAAAAAACAAAGACTACTCGATTTACGTATCTACTCAGCAGGACCGTATTTTGCATCTACTATTTTTATCATACTCCTTTCTCGATTTTATTTCTCTGCACTCACGACTCAATTGGCTTTATTCCGGAAACGAAAGTAACTATTAGGGAAACGATGTCATTACATTTTAGTTGTACTTTAAGCATATTCAGACAGGAAATATTAAACTACTAATTTCCATACTTTTGTCCTATCTTCTGACTAGAGCAATTCATTTCATTTGCCAGTCGATAGAACTAAGGTACAGATATGTTGTCAATAGGTGTGTAGATCCTATCCACTGGAGACAACCCATGGGCGATGTACGCCGTATCGCTACCATAAATCCGCATCACCTGCATTAGCCGCCCTGCTCGGCTAATAGTCCATGCACGCTACACGACTGGATTAATCTGCGTCATTATCCATAGTAATCAGCTGCTGAATATCTGGCCCCAGAGCTGCGTCGGCTGTTTGTGCCAACTGCCTTGTGCTTAGGGCCGAACAGCGCGTGGGGACATCCCTAACAGGCTGAAGTGGTCCTGTGCCGTAGTTACTGCGACGAATCCATAGAAGAGGTCCCTGCAAAACGGCTACGGCGTTTCGTCCTAAGAATATTTAAAAAGTAAACCAAATTTCATTTCCGAGCAACAAACAAACCAAAGAAGTTTTGGGCGAAAGTTGTTGTAATACTGCGCATCGCAAAGTAGCGTTGTTGCCTAATCAAAGTAGTTAGTTTTCTTCCCGAAATAAACGCGGAAAAGTCATATAGAGCATATGCCAAAATCGGCGTGATAAGAAACTAGCGATCTATAGGTATCACGTTCAGTAGAAAATTTTCATGTCATTGTCCTTGAGGCTCTAATAATTAATTTGCATTGCAACGTCACACTTTCTCGAACAGACTTGCTCTTTATTAGGTCCTTCAAATACGCATCGGTAAATTATCTGCGTGCTATGCTACTCTTTGGGGAGACACTAAGTAACGTTTCAACGCATAAAAGCAAACTACGCCAACAAAATTGCATACAAAACAGAACACTCCCTTTCGAAATCCCACTGTAACGTTTGAAGGAGCCACACAGACCAGACCAACTAAAGAAATACTGAAGGCAGGACTCCGTACTGCAATGCTGAGGTTCACAGAAAAAGATTCACAGATAATGACTCAGAAAGACAAGGTTAAATACGCTAACACACAATCGTAACAGAAAATATGTTTTCTACTTGTTGATCTGTGCCTATTCTTTACACAGAGTTAATGACGCTACGAACATAGTGGTGCAATGTAGCTTCCACAAACACACATTCAAACCGTTGCGGTACTAAGTTCAGCGCAAAGTACATGTAATATCTTCTCGGTCATCTAGCCGTATCAGGTGGTTAAAATCCCACGAGCTTTCGACTGAGAGCTCCTCGCTCATTGTCAAGCGGCAAATGACTGCCGAGTCTCCGTGACCTCGCCATTATGTAGCCGCGCTGCTGGCTGTGACCTCACTGGTGCTCTCTTCCCCGCCAAATGTGATAATGTCCGGTGAGGTATTACTGAGGCCTTAGAACGCCTGGAGTGTACAAGATCACATGTGTGTGCGGCTACTGCTACGTCGGCCGAACAGTGTGCACTGGCGAGCAACGCCGATCCGAGCACGAGAGGTGCTTCCGCCTTCGTTACCCTGAAAAATTAGCCGTTTTGTGATAGAATTATAAAAGAATCTGAAGAAAATGTCTGAAAACATTGTCAGTAAGGACGACGGTTTGCACTCAGGACAGCCTGGGACGCGGCCTTCGCGAGTTTGAACCGGGCGCGACTGATGCGGGACGGAAAACGACGGACGCCAAATTACCATATCTGGAGTGGAAGAGAGCACCTGTGACATCACGACCAGCAGCGCATAACGGCGATGCCACGGCGAAACGGCACTCACTTACTTTTTGATAATGGCCGATGAGAAATTTGTTGTAAGTTCCCAGGGACCAAACTGCTGAGGTCATTGGTCCCTAGGCTTCTACACTACTTATTCTAACTTAAACTAACTTACGCTAAGAACATCACACACACACCCATGCCCGAGGGAGGACTCGAACCTCCGACGGGGAAAACCGCTCGAACCGTGGGAAGGTGCCCCAGACCACGCGGCGTGTCCGCGGGCCGAGGAGAGCTCGTTGGGATTTTGATCACCTGACACGGCTGGAAGCCCGAGAATGTTTTGTTAACTCATATCGCCGCGATACCAGGCATTCATATATGTAATATATTTTTATTTTCGTTCGCAGCTCGTGGTCGTGCGGTAGCGTTCTCGCTTCCCACGCCGGGGTTCGATCCCCGGCGGGGTCAGGGATTTTCTCTTCCTCGTGATGACTGGGTGTTGTGTGATGTCCTTAAATTAGTTAGGTTTAAGTAGTTCTAAGTTCTAGGGGACTCATGACCATAGATGTTAAGTCCCATAGTGCTCAGAGCCATTTTATCTTTATTTTCCGTCTCCAATGATGTTAAAAATCAAATAAACAATTATGAAATAAATAGAGTTTTTATAAAATTTAAAATGTAGCCTAAGATTCAATAAGGCCACTGATCGTGATAATATTACTTTATGAAGACGTAGACAATGAACAATGACAGTTACGCGTTCATAAAGATAAGAGGCATTCTCCTACTCGTCTACCATCACACGAATTTAATGAACGGGAATTATTTTCCGCATTTACGTGTCAGAGGAATATGCATTATTAATAGTTAGACGAAATTTTTAATATCCAATACCATATATGTATAATAAAAATGGTAAATGTTAAAAGAAATTCAGTGTCTACTGTACACTGATAATATCTACAAATTGCGATTTTCGTTCCAAAGATCCTATCGATAACGATGTAAATTTGTCTATGGTATTCTTCAGAGCAGTAAAGGCTACGTACTCATAAGCAAATAATATTGTAGATGGCAGAATAGGAGAAACCATGTAATAAGTGTTCGAAAAGAAAGGAGGAATGTTGTATTGTGTTTGTATGTCAAATAACAACTTTCATATTTATCAAAGTTCTGACAGTAGTGATCCTGTTTCAAATTGAACAATTCTTACACTTCAGCTATGACTTTGATCAACTATGACCAAAGAGGAATATGCATTATGCATTGCACGCTCGATTGTGAGTAGTACACTTAAGTATTTGAGCTTCTCGCCTTATTGTAATGTATCTGAGAGTTGCCTGCAGCTATATTCGCCACGCTACGTATTTAGATCTCCACATTTGATATTTCCTGGATAAAGGCCTCCTGTAGACATTCCTATGCGTTACAGTATTCAGCTATACGCAGTGATGTTTCCGAATGTTTATTAATGTCGTCGTCTCGGTCTTTTGTTATCTCTTGTGATACAACGAAGGATTTCCATTTCTTTCCAATTCTTTTACCATCTACAAAAGTTCCTTTGGCTACAAGGGTGGTTGAGTGCTTTCAGCGTAACGAGGTCTCTTCACATTTTATCCGTCAGGGTACACTTCGTCTAAAGGCAACATCTCTGGGAATATGTATGAGAAAAATGATTAAGAATGAGATTTTCACTCTGCAGTGGAGTGTGCGCTGATATGAAACACCCTGGCAGATTAAAACTTGGTGCCGGACCGAGACTCGAACTCCGGACCTTTGCCTTCCGGGGACAAGTGCTCTAACATCTTTTTCTTATCTCGTTTTGTTCTTTATTGTTCGTTCCATTCGTTCGGGGCGGAAGTCCCATGACACCCATTCAGGTTCATCGTTGATCTGTTTACTCAGGTTTTTGTTACAGAGGGCGACTAACCCTCTGACCGAACACGCTGAGCTACCGTCAAAATGTGTAACGCTTCACGATTTTGCGTGGCATCCTTGCGCAGGTCCCATGCTAATCTTCTCTGAATCGTTCCAATTACAGTATATGTACCGCCGAAGCGAGTACACCATCTGAGCTACCCAAGCACGACTCACAACGCGTCCTCTAAGCTTCATTTCTGGCAGTACCTCATCTCCTACCATCAAAACGTCACAGAAGCTTTCCTGCGAACCTGCGAAATCTAAATCTGCAAACATCCCCCGGGCCGTGGCAAAGCCATATCTCCGCAATATCCTTTCTTCCAGAAGTGCTAGTTCCGCAAGGTTCGCAGGAGAGCTTCTGTGAAGATTGGAAGGTAGGAGACGAGGTATTGGCAGAAGTGAAGCTTTGAGGACGGGTCGTGAGTCGTGACTGTGTAACCCAGATGGCACTCCGGCTCTCGCAGCCAAGCGAAGCAGACGTGTAGTGTGTTCTCTCCGCCAGCAGAGCGGGCCCGCGCGCGTTGTTTATTTCCTGCGGCCGACGATAGCGTGACGCTGTAGCGCTACAAGACCATGTTATTCCAATACAGATTATCAACCTCGAAATTCTCATTTCTAAATGACTGTACCCGACCAAAGGCGCTCTAAGTCGAACGCTTTTTAAAAGAGGAAGCCAAGACCCGGCTGCCGACATTGTCGGCATCCACGTTTCGGTCGTCAGTAGCACGGTTTATGTAAAATTCATAAGCGAAGTTACATGCACCAAGGTGCATCGTGAGATAAAACAAGAACTCCGCTTCTTCCACGCAGATGGAAATGTTTATAACGTCGAGGTCGGTCATGCCGCAATGGGACTGCAGACTAGACGCATAATAGAACTTCCATTTGAACTCTATGTGGCAGACGTTGTGGCGGCGCTCCGCCCCCACGGCACGGCACACGAACACGTGGCTGATAAATGGACCCAGTTTAAGACGTATCTACTGCTCAATGGAGTACGCCAAGTGAGCATTGACCTCCAACGACATGTGCCATCCATCTACAGATAGGAGGGTGCCGGGCAATAGTTATTTATGACGGCCAGACGAAGACGAGTTTCGGATGCGGCTAGGAAGCTCACCTTCGTTCTGAGTGCCTCCACCGACAAACACTATTCTCCCCGTGACTTACGCGGCGGTGCTCACAACTTTCTCCACAAAACAGACACAGCCGACCGATTTAGCGATACAGGAATCACCTTCCACGGACAGAAACCTGGACGATCAATCTGCCTGGCCAGTGGTGGAAAATAGTACGATGACGCTGGAGCTACAGGACGCGACTGACATTGACGAGAGCAAGATGGCAATTGATTCCCTTACTGTACCGACCGAAGCATTTGTCCCTGCGGGGCGTGAGTCAGTGCCGTCTTCTGACGATGAAGGCCACGCACGAAAACAGCGATCACCGAAACGCTAAAAGCGTCGTCGTCGGACCGTGTCGGAACTCGTGTCGGAACGCGGTGTTTCACTTTCGGCTCGGAATGAACAACTGACCACTCAAGAAGCCAACCCCGAGGCTGAGGCCGTTTCCACTGTCTAAAACCTTGTAGAACAGACGGAGGAACATGCAGCGTTCGACTAATAGCCCCTTGACATAAACAGTGAGCAGCAGGAAGGTACCAGCGCAGGCAATGAATTCGCCCGGTCCCTTAATATCAAACATTCCGAGCCTACGGAACATGAACTGACATCCGCGCCCGCTTCGTGGGCCGAGGACGTCGAGACACAGCATCCCGATACGGGGCCAACTGAAGCGCCGCCGGATCATGCAGCATAAGCAGCACAAGAAGGGCCAAGTTCGGAAGGGGGGGGGGGGGGGTGACATCACTTCCGATGTTCGCTTCTCTCAAACATCAACATAGATAACCTCGTCCAACCAACACGTTGCCAGGCTTACCACCTGGCGACAATGAATATCAATACGATAAGTTCTCCTGTCAAGACCCAACTTTTGAAAGAAAGAATACGAGCCATAGGAGTTGATTTTTTCTTTCCTACAAGAAGCGAAAATGACCGCACTCCCTAACTTTTATGTTTACGCCACATATGTGACACCCGCTGGCCCTGCAGACACCGGAGTGGCAATATTAGTGCGTGATGGTATTTACTGACGTCACGAATCTTCCCTCTGCTCGAGGAATAACACTTACGGTGCTCAACACCCGATTCATTAATGTTTAAGTGCCGTCGGATACCACCAGACGTCACGAACGCACCAGAATCTACTCCACGGATGTCGCCCCCCTTTTCCTCGGACGGTACGTAAAGAGCGTCTTCGCCGACGATTTAAATTGTGTACTTCACCCCAAGGCCCAAATCCCACACTACATGCCCTGTCTGGAACTGGGTGCGATGATCCAAGAACTTCCCTTGTGCGACACGTGGGAAAAAGTCCACGGTAGTCTCTCTGGTCACACTTATCTTACCAATCGTTCGGCCAGCCTACTAGTTCGCATATATGTGTCGTAAGGCCGCCGAACTATAGCCTCAGGCCTATTCAGATCGTAGTGCCTATATCTGCACTATACATCTCCTCCTCCAACAAGTCTGGCGCAGCAATGGCTTTTGGAAGCTTAAAATAACTCACCTCCAGGACCTAGATTGCCGTCGGCAAGTGGAATAAACGTGGACTGACTGTGAACGCCGTCATCCCCGATACACCTCGACTCTGGAGTGGTGGCTCCTCTGTGTCAAACCAACAATCCGCAGGACACTTATGCAGTTTGGCAATGACGTGGCTGCGTGGGATCGACAGACCCTCGATTTTTACTACGCGGCACTCAGGGGCCTCGACGCTTTACCCCTTTCCCCGGAGGGTCAATATGACCATTTTAGAGTCAAGGCTCACATACTAACATTGACGAAGCGCCTACTAGAAGGTACCTTAGTCCGCTCGCGACAGCACGACCCAACGGCCGCAGAGGAACCCACTATGCACCACGCTGTGGCGGATAAGGGTCCACATCGCCACAAGACGGTCGCTTCTTTACGACCCAAGCAACCAACATCCTCCTACGTATGATGGACCGTATGGGATTTGCCCCGGGCCTCATTGACAGCCCATGGTGTCTTTGGACCGCAGCCAACTCACAAGTCCAGGTCAATGGAAGTACGGTAAGACCAGTATCCATTAAGAGGTCTCTACGACAAGGTTGTCGCCTTGCAGCCTACCTTTATGCAATCGCACTCGAGCCACTCCTCGGGAGCCTTAACCACCGGCTATCAGTTCAAAGCGTACTAACCTGGATCGAGCGATAAAGACAGGACGCAGGCAATTTTCTGAACTTCAACAAGTCGGCGGCGTTGGTTATTTGGCGTGGTCTCGGACCGGAAGTCCTCGCTCCCCTCCAACCAGTTTCTGATCTGTGATATTTGGGAATCACGTTCACGAAGGATGTACGCAAAACAGCTGCAGCAAACTATAGACGGTTACTACAGATCATACGCGCGGTGGTGCGCCAGAAAGTGCTCTGCGACTTGAATCAGCTACAATGTGTTGAATACTTGAACCTCTACGTGGCATCAAAACTCAACCATGTGGCACAAGTCCTACCACTACCGCTGCAGATAGGTCGCCGTCTTCAGGCAGCCTTCAGTTACTACGTTTCCGCAGATCATACATTTAAAGTACCCGCCCAGTGCACAAAGGGTGGCTGGGATTTGTCAACGTCAGGGCGAGAGCAGCTGCCCTTTACATTATCAACATGAGGAAACGATGGAAAAGTTAACATACCTCTCTGACGGGTCGTTTACTACAGGTTCTGATGCCAGTCTCTCATGTCCCGCCGGTGTTGGTTGCGAACGTCGCACCACAGCTCTTCCATGTGTCGACTAATTCATGAGTACAGCTACGTGAGCTCAAACCTACTATCCACACGTCCACCAAAAGCGAAAGATGTTTATACCGACCTTCTGCCAGCGTTTCCCCATAACGTGGTGATTCAAATGGTTCAAATGGCTCTGAGCACTATGGGACTTAACATCTGTGGTCATTAGTCCCCTAGAACTTAGAACTACTTAAATCTAACTAACATAAGGACATCACACACATCCATGCCCGAAGCAGGATTAGAACCTGCGACCGTAGCAGTCGCGCGGTTCCGGACTGCGCGCCTAGAACCGCTAGACCACCGCGGCCGGCATAACATGGTGGAAACGTGGTGGAAAACAAGTGCCCTACGGTTCATTTGCCAAGAGTGTGTAAAATGATGCACCACAACTTTCTCTCGTCCACAGTGCGCTCGAAGTGGTATCAGATCGCCAACAAAAAATATACTACACGACAGCGGCTTCACTCAAATGGACTGGCAGACTCACCTTGTTTCCCAGATTGTCACCTCTTGGATATCGATGAACATCGTTTTACATGCGTATCGTCGTTTGGCGACTAACACAGAAGATATTGCCTTGTTACCTCCGGGTCAGGCCTGATATGATTGACCCTCAGACCCTCCTCTATCCGGATGAATCTTACTTTCCCGCCTCAAAATATCATGCGCTTACATGGGTCAAAGGAATTACCGTCGCCTATAAATTTAGCGACGGAGAGAAATAGAAGTTTAATTACTGGTGGTTCCTACAAAATGCTCACAGTGCCTCCGAATGCACACCGAGATAACGTACGTTCTTCGCAAATTATTTACTCAGTGTTTTCGTTAACCCCCCAGTCAGTTGGGTAGTGTCAAGCTGCGGTTAATGTTCTGTGCCGCATCACACTTCCTGCTGAACGTCCTGCCTTGCCAGAGAGAAGGAAGAGACAGGCTACTTCAAGGATTGCTGTTTTCCTTGAGGCACTAGCGAAGCAGAATGCTTCCGTTGCAGATACCCTTCAAAGGCGCTCTTGGAGATATCAGGTAAAGATGGCGAAGTACCAGATGGAACCAGTTACTTTTATTGAAGAACTTTTTTACCTTTAATTGTATTAGTGATTTACATTGAATGCCACCTTTGTTGTCGTAACATCCAGTTACTAGAATTATCATTTGTACACGTTTCCTAAATGTAAACATGTAATAAATAAATAAATAAAAAATAAAGAAAAAAAGTGAGGAAATATTTAGGAGCAACGCCTGAAATGTATTAGTTCATTTCTTTTTTTATGGCAGAGTTAAAGTGGCGGTGCCAAGTAGGGGTTGATTTAATTTTGTTTCTTTTATTTTTGGAAATTAAGCTTGTCTAAATGAGAAGATAGGGCCACAAAAAAAAGATGGTATAGCACTTGCCCGCGAATGGCAACGGTCCCGAGTTCGAGTCTCGGTCAGACACTCAGTTTTAATCTTCCAGGAAGTTTAAAAAATTATTGAGTTTGCTCGCCACCAAGGTCCCTGGATCTTACCGCCTTATGTTTTTCCTTGTTGCACTGGCTTTGAGGCAAAGTCCATCAATAAATACTAAGCACAAGAGATCAATTTACTGTTTGGATTATGAACTGTGCTGCCCCATAAAAGGATGACAAGACGACCCCAGAAGATTCTTGTTTTATGAGCATTAGCCCGTGATCAAAGGCATAGTTCTCTTCCAAAAGTTTGGTCTTTCAGTGCTGGAGGTTCAGCGACACAGAAGGCAGTTACAGTGTCAGACATGGTCAGCAAGGTGAAATATTTTTGTGTGTCCCCACAATGGTCGGTTGTGGCAACGCAAGCAGTCGAACGTGTAACTAAGCGTGTGGACTACATTCGTACCTATATTACTGACAATCTTGCAGCATCTTCGCCTTTGTGTAACTACCCTGTTCTTGTGACCTCTCTGGTTTTTTCCAGAGAGCTTTGTTCCTTGATATTCGCTTTTGATTAAACAGTAAAGAATGTAATATTTACAACCCCTGTATTGAGCTGTGGAATTCCCGTGGCAGACGATAAGCTAATCAACAGCGCGATCACTTCGCCTACTAGTGTGGACACCACACATCGAAGACTCTTGTCGGGTGTTTAAGAAGACCTGTTCCAAAAAATGGTTCAAATGGCTCTGAGCACTATGGAACTTAACATCTAAGGTCATAAGTCCCCTAGAACGTAGAACTACTTAAACCTAACTAACCTAAAGACATCACACACATCCATGCCCGAGGCAGGATTCGAACCTTGCGACCGTAGCTGTAGCGCGGTTCCAGACTGAAGCGCCTAGAACCGCTCGGACAAACGGGCCGGCAGACCTATTCCACAACCGGTACTAATTTCCTTACAACTTCCGGGCATTTCCTGATTTATGTAGATCATAGACAGATGCCACCAAGCTGCATCTCCCCTTCCGCGCCGCGTAGTAGATTCGGAGCACGGCAGTACATATCGCAACAGCCTGATTTTTGATTCTTACTCCTTGAACTTTCCTTTGAGGCCTATGGCATCTCAGATAATAATATTCAGTTTCTCCTCGTTACAGGAGCATTCGACCCAAATAATTAGTTGTTTCTATCAAATACTACGCACAACCCGCCCATTGCGCCAACCGACAGATATCCGCATTCAACAGGTGCTGCAAGATGAAGCTATTGGTAATAAGGCCCTTTCATTTTCTGGCTCACTGCGAGCACTGATATCCGGAACCGAGGTTCCCGACACCATGCTCAGATCTAGCTGAGCCAGTTGTCTCTCGCGGTGAAAAGCGCAGTGATTTTCAGTACTTCCTCACCCTTCAACCCACAATTGCTCATCGCCGATCACGTTTCTCATGTTCTGTCACACAGTGACGCAAGTGGTTCCTCACAAACAGGATAACACCGTGTCTTCGGCATGGTTACGGATGCCGCCGCCAAGGGGCAGCAGCTTCCACTTGCAGAAATAGCGAGTGCTCCACGATGCAGTGTCGAAGCCATTCAGCGCCACCTCCGAAGAGCTCCAGCCACTTTCAGCAGCGCTCAACCCGCCAGAGAGCCTAGCACGTGAGGTAACTTCAATCAACACGCAAAACTGTGTGGGTAGCATTCACGCTTCGGACAACTGGGGGGGGGGGGCAGATGCCTGTAGCCAAATCAGTACAGCTAACGAAATTAGTCGAGAGCGATTGCTCCAATGCTATAATCACTTCTGCCCTCTCTAGATGAAGCTGGATCACTTAAAACCCGCTACGTGATGACAACTTAGTCTATCTATTTCCAACATATCTGTCTCAAACACAACTGATAAGCCATCTAGTCTTCACATTGTCTCTGTGTTACCTCGGCAGTACATCAAGGACGTGTGTAACGAGCTAATTTATTTGACTGACACAGGCTCAGGCACCAGTGTCCTGCATGCACTACGAAGAAACCGTTTATCCGCAAAATCACGGCTCACAGCAGCCAACAGTGGGATAATTCCTATGTTCTTACAGAATTTTCAGTCGGCTTTACTGACGTCTGGCGTCACTTAGCCCATATTCGGCGACGATTTTCTCCACTGATGCCACACAACTGTGTCCATGTGAAGGCCACAATTCACGTGAACAGTGAAATTGTATGACCACGTTTATGGTCGGTCATAAGACAGTTCCACGAGACACTTCAGCGTCGGCAACAACACATATCTGTACATGAATGGGATTCAGTATCTTCAGTGGTAGATACAAAAACACCTCTGTTAAAGGAACGCCTTACGTTGCTGCAGCATTGCTGCTGTATATCTTTAGTGGTCTGATTTCAAAAGCTACAAAGATGCACATCCTCACGGACAGCAAGGCACTGGGAGCCCATGGTGCCCATATTTCCGACACTGGCGCTGCACTTGCCACGCCTCACGAGCATCTACGTCAACTCAGAAATGACGTCACTGCCGGTACCACCATGGACGTAGCAGAATGCCAGCACACACCAGCGTTTCACGCAAAACATAGCACTACAGGCTATATTCCCACTACGCCAGGGCGAACGGCTGCTTAGAAGGCCCATTGGTTGGCTCCTGATAAACATGCTGCTCCAAAGAAGGAGTTTGATGATTCGCTCGCTGTAGGAGTTATCAGACGTTATGACAGCCCATTGGCGTCTCCCCCATATCTAATTCCAAAGAAAGACGGTTCATGGCGTCCGTGTGGTGACTACGGCATTCTGAATGACTGAACCACATCAGGTGGCTATCCTATTCCCCAATTGTATGATTTTATGGCCGCTCTGGCAGGCTCCCAGTTATATAGTGTTATTGCCTATCACGAGATTCCGGTAGCTCCAGAGGATACTCAAAAGATAGCAGTAATTACGCTGTTTTGCTTCTTCTAATATGTACAGATGCTGGCTCTCAGAACGGCACTCGAAAATGACAGTATTTTTTCGATGAGGTTCTTCGCCGTTTGAATTTCTGATTTGTGTACCTCGACGATGTGTTAACTTTTTATGCATCCACTACTGACCACGAGATTCACCCACTGTCTGCTTTTCAGAGGCTTTCCAATTATGGGTTCGCAAAAATAGCCACAGATATATCGGGACATTTTGTGGTTCCCGAAGGTATTAAGCCCCTACCGTCTAAGGTGGAATTCTTTCAATCTGTTCCCCTTCCCAAAACACATCAGAAACTGCCCTCCGATAGTCCAGGTACTGCTCATAGCAGCGCCTTCCAGCGTCGATCCACGAGAAAAGCGCCCTGTTATAAGACACCTTAAATGTAATCTGCTTTCCACAAAATCTAATCCTCCTTGCAAGAGGCAGTCATCCTTGCTAAGCCTTTGCCTTCAGCATCACTGGCTGTAGTCGTAGACGCTAACCAGACTGCAATAGGGGTGGTGCTGCAACAGTAGGTTTTGGGTCACGGCAGTCTCTCGATGTTTTTCCCCGTAACTTGTCTGACACTCAGACAGAATGGAGTGCTACAACCGCAAACTGTTAGCACTCTATAAAGCATTTAGAAATTTGTAATCATAAGTAGATGCACGCTGCTTCACTGTCTTTACAGACCATAAACCTGTTTCTTTTGTGTTTAACATCCATCGCAGTTCCTGCCCTCCTTACCACTTTCGAGACTTAGAATTTATTGCGCAATGTACTGCCGAGCTGCGTCACCTACGAGGGGCTGAAAACATAGCTGCCATCTGTTTGACAAGAATCAATGCACTCTCTGCAAGATTGGACAGATCCCGGCTAGATACAGCATATGAAACGGACGAGGACTTACTTGAGTTCCTTACGAAACAGATGACTAGAATTCAACTGAAACAAGTACCTATGAGCTCGTCTCTTGTGATGTTCGTCAGAGCCTACTCTGACCTTTCGTTCTCATCAGTCGAAGGAATCAGGTTTTTGACGCACATTATAGGGTAAACACGACTATTCACATCGTGACGGATATTTATGTTTGGCCGTGAGTATGACGTGATTATTGTTTGTGGGATAAAACCAACTTAACTTTCCAGTGGAAAAATGTCGAATGCCACGTCCACAAGCCTCTCAGTTCCTTTTAAGGACCAACACACCGTTTTTCTCGTGTCCACGTAGAGCCAGTAGGGCCACTACCTCCAATGCAGGGATTCAGATATCCTCTCTAGGCCACTGACAGGTCAACTCGCTGGGTCGAAGTCACACCTATTATGGACATTGTCAAGGTTTGGGCACCAGACAATATGACGACAGTTAAAGGTCGACAGTTTGAGTCCTCCTTGTTCAACGATCTAACTAATTTAGTTGGTTTCGCTCATCATCGTTCACCAGCTGCTACACAGTAAGCAATAGCATGATGGAACGCTAACACAGAACACTCAAGACAGAGTTAATGTACGCAAGTCATCCTGGCTGAGCGCCTTGCGAATGGTGTTACTCGGGCTGCGGACTGCCCTCAAAACTGATCTCGGCGCATCAGGAGCGGCAACGTTTTTTGGCGAAACCCACACACTTCCGTAGGACTTTTCCTCCGCGCAGCAAGAAAACCAATCTGAATATCATTGCTCGCTGGTGCTACAAAAGAGGAAAGATGTTTCAAAGCTCCGACTTTCAAAGGCGTCTCGTCATGCAGACCACCCACTTTCGTTGATGAAGACCTCCATCACTGACTCATGTCATGCTCTGCATGGATGTCAACGACTTAGAATGAACAGCTAAAATCAGCATACCTGCCCCCGTCATATGACAACGTACAACGGAGGATTCTCCGTTAGCCGACGCCTCCTTCTGGGTCTCCACTGCTGACCAGGCGCACATTGCGCTTCTTCACCATCATGGTCAATGGAGTCAGCCACCGCAGGTGCTCACACGTCGACAGGCACTTCTCCTCTGAACGGGTGATCTCACGCGCCGATGCAGGTGGCGGTTCGCACGAGAGCGGCAGGATAATTCGATACCCGGTCCCTTTCATTCCAGGAGCTCCGCTCTTCAGGTAGAGGGCAGTATCGGAACGCTAGCAGTCGATTATGTTACAAAGTGTGGACTATCCTTGCGCCTATGTGATGGATGCTCTAAAGATACAGCTGGTGCAGGTGTAACTCTCTTGTTTTTGTGATGTCTCCGGCTTTCTCCACACTGTTTTGTTCCTTGATTTTCACGTTTGATTGACGTAATAAAGTGCATAATATTTACACCGTCTGTGTTCAGTTGGGCATCATAATTCGCACGACGTCATCACACGGCTGCCTACGTTCGCGAATTCGCGTCGGTGTATGTTGTGGACCTTAGTGCCAGATAAAACAAACGGTACCAACTCTTTCCCACTAAAAGGTCCGTTACATACGCCGACGCGACTCCGCGGTCTTAGCCAGCAGTCTGATGACATTGCGAAGCGACCAGTGTGTGGGCACTTATAAACAGTTCGGCTCGCTGAGTTCTTTTAACACTGTAATTGCTTCCTGCATTGTTAAATCCTCTGAAGATGCCTACCACATTGGATGAAGAAATGTTAGGCAGAGAAATATGCGAATGAAACTACATGTTTCCAAAGACATCTTCGTATCCTAAACATCTATGATGTATGTACGGTGACTAATACGGCGATTGAAAATTTGTGCCAAGGCGTGGATTCGGACCAGGGACTCCTGCTCACTAGGCATAAGCGCTAACCACTACGCCATCCTGGCACAACGTAGGAGGAATAGCAAGTGGTCTGAGGCGTGAATGAAAATCTGCATGGAGGCGCGAGGTGTGCTAGGGTAGACAGAACAGTCGAGGCGAAGCCACTCTGCGACTGGACGTTGTGGTCAGAGCGTTTGCCTGGTGGTCGTAAGACCTTAGTTCGAAACCCGGCCTTGGTACAAGTATTCATTCGTCGCTTAACACTTCGCCTTCCGCAAGTCTCGTACAAACTTATTCGCTTGACGCCAGTAGAGCTAGTTCGGATTAATTGGCTTGTAGCCGGCCGCTTGTCACCTTTCCGTTGATGACAAGCTTCAAACACATTTACTTTTGCGCACTTTAATTTTCCTGAAATCCCCTATTTTGCTGTATCGTCCCACAAACTCTTTCAAGTAACTTCTCTGCAAGTTCTACACTGTTATAATAATCATCCATGCAGAGGTGATGCTACTTTCCATCACAAGGTGTCAACAGTTCCACCACCGTTTTTGCGAAAGGTTGTCCAGATTCCGGAATATACCCTGAATGGGGAAATATATCTCGTTCTCGATTCACACAGTATCCGAATGAGTGTGACGTGTTTCGTAATTTTCGACGAACTGTAAACTTTAAAATTTAACAGTCCACGTCACAGTGTCATTCCTTTAAAAAAATTGTTCTAATGGCTCTGAGCACTATGGGACTTAACTTCTGAGGTCATCTGTCCCCTAGAACTTAGAACTACTTAAATATAACTTACCTACGGACATCACACACATCCATGCCCACGGCAGGATTCGAACCTGTGACCGTAGCGATCATTCCTTCAGTTTGAGATGTTTTGACTTGGATTAAACGTTTCTTTAAACTTTTCGGAAAAATAATCAATTACGAATTGCACTTTGACAAGCCGGTCGGCATTATCTGGTTTATTGTTGGTGTCGGAAAAATGTAAAAATGATAATATCTGTCTGAATCGATTTGCGGGACATCGATCCATGTTTTTTTTGTTTTTTTTTGTTTTTTTTTACAATTCCCATAAGGATAGAAAGCCCAGACCATTTTCTGATTTCGGGACCCGTCACGTCGAAAAATTAGGCATTTTTTAAAATCCAGTTTCCTTCTATTGCAGTTTTGACAGTCGTACTTGTTGGTTTCGTTGCTAATACATTCAGTTACATCTTTCCCAATACATAATTCTGCGATGTCCTCGACGCTCTGTGTATCTTTGCAAAATATGTTTCGACCCGGAGATCCTGCAAATTTATTATTGGTCCTCGGTAAATCAAAGTCTGACCACTGTGCACCGTCTTTTTTGTCTGATTCAGGTGCATCAGTTGGCAACTGCAGCGTTCACCGAATTCTTCTTGGACGTATTTCACTATCTTTTTACGATTCTGCTTGACTTTCAATGTTTGATATCCAGTGTCATCTTCCCAATCGGCCAAGTCTCCAGAACGTCAGACAAGACATCCACGCATTCATCGTAAATAATCCTATTGTCTCTTTCGTACGCCATGATGAAAGGGCACAAGTACTTATAAAACAAAAAACTTGTTATCGTGTGTAACTTATTGTTACCTAAACAAAACACCAACAGAATGCAAAAGATACTAAAGTGCTGTCGCCAGCCACTGCCCGATACTATGCTCACGACACGACTGTGGTGTCGACGGCCGTTGATCGCTATTTCGCGCACGACACCACTGTGGTATCGCCGGACGGCATAGTTTTACATCTGCGCACATACATAAGACAAGTCTACTTTGTGCCGACCTCTAATGTCTATGAAATAAATATCACCAGTACCAGTAATGCAAATAACGGCCCTGAAAGCCTGAATTCTATGAACTTTAAAAGGTAAAAGTACACTACATATGGTGTAGAATTTATCAGAATCTACTTTGAATTTAATTATTTGTCTTTGCTTGACACCTCCTACTTTTGTTTTGTTTGCGTTCAAATACCTGTGTGTTTGTAACCAATAAAATCTGGACACATCATATATGTTAAGTATTATTCTAGAATGTTTACATATTCTCCTGAAACACTCTGTAAGTAACACACAGACGATGCGTCTCATTTACTTTACCGTATGCGTATTTAGCTGTAACAAAAGTACATTATTTATTTAAAAACTGTGTTATTTTCTCTTTCACAATCGTATTTTAGGAATCTCAAGGTTATATGACACAGAGTACAGAAAGACATTTAATAGCTGTTAAGCACGTTGCCGGAATTACACTGCTCGGTAATTTGCATTTTCCAATGCGTGTTTTCATTAATAACTCCTGAGCGCAGTTTGCAAATTACAGACTTCGCTCCCTTTGCCTCTGCACACAGCACTCTTGGCTGCAGGCAAACTTGTCCGCATCAGCCTTGAAGTTTTAATCGCTAGCACGGGGGCAGATGCGAAAATATGCTCTGCTCCACGCGGCTCTAACTTAAATTCCGGACTGCGCGCTAAACAGGGGGCGGCGCCCTTGCCAACTGGCACCGTGTGCAAAGCGTTGCTAATTGTGTTTGGAACTTTGTCCCCTGCAAGAACTACACAGGAGCTTTTGTCGGGGCATGGAGACGTGTAGCGGACGCTTCTGTTTACGTGCAACCCCCGAAAGACCAAAGCAAGCAGGTTCACAACAACGGTCTGAGCTACTCGCACCTATTGTAAATGTTGTCGACCTCGTTTTGTGGTGTCGTCATTGTGTCATAATTTCTTGCTTATTATGTTTTATCTCTTTCAGGTGTGTTGAGCATCACATAACAAGACAGAGAGCAAAGAATCTCAATCACATCCTCTCCTGTGTACCACATCTCTTCATTAATTGATAATATCAGTTTATACGTCAATCCGATTTTGTATCGAGCCCTATACCCCTATTTTACAAAAGTATTAGTTTTTCGATTTCATTCGTGTCCACAGCCTATAGTTCAATCCTAATTGTGCGGAAATTACATTCCTTAACAGAAACACGTGTCTGGTAAGGAACTGAAGTTCGTGTTGAGAAGCAAAGAGATGCTTTCGTTAAGTTGCGCTATTAAGACAGTAGTACCTTACTGATTGTTCATCTGTTTGACACTACGTTGTATTTTGTGCTTGTTCTCTCATTAATTTACTTTCTTAGATCTGAAGTTAACAAAATTATCTGTGAAACTCCTTGCATGGATACGTTAGTAACTCGTTAATCGTTTCTACTAATCACGCTTCAGAGAAAAAGTCAACTAGTATGCTCATGTATACATTTTTCCTTTACCCAAGGGAGCTGAGTTGGCTGCACCTGCAAAGATATTTGCTCCTAGCCTGTGTATGTGGATGCATGCGTGCACATGTCTGTGTGTGTGTGTGTGTGTGTGTGTGTGTGTGTGTGTGTGTGTGTGGTGTGTGGGTATTATTGATGTCATTGGGTGTGATGGTACGTACTCCATGTTTGTGTCTATTAGTACACCATGAGTTGGTATATTTCTATACGTTTTGATAACAGTTTACTGGGGCAAGGCATTTCAATACCGACGGCTAAATCTGATACACATTCCAAGTAGTTCCTATTCCTACCTCTATCAAACACATTTCCTGAAAAATTACAGACTTACGTACAGCACAAATGGAAGGTCATAGCTAGTCAGTTATTTGGTTACCTAGTTACATGTTCAGAGGATCGTTTTGTACGATTCGTCGTAATGATGTGGAAAGAGTCATTTTACATTCAAATCACAAAATAATCTCTACATGTGGTTACCTTCTGAATATTGCAAAAAGATGAAAAATATAAAATCGTAAGTTAGTAATTCCTACCCATCATCTTCTACACATTACAGTAGTTGAAAATCTTCAATGGAATAGAAGGATTTGTCGAGGAAAAACTTTTTCAGTTTGTTGTTTAAAGTTTCTGTCTGTCAGTCGTTTTATACCAGTGGTTAAGTGGTCAGAAATTTTTGGTGTGTGATTGTGCACCCCTTTCCGTGCTACAGGATACCTTAATGTGGAATAAAGAACATCATTTTTCCGTCTTGTAATGCCGTTATGTGCATCATTGTCCCTATAGAACTGCAGCGCATTTCTTACAACACACTTCACGAGGGACTAAATATACTGCGATTTACTAGTCAGAATGTCAGTTCCTTAAACAGATGCCTAAAAGATGATAAACACCCCACATTATTCTCACAGGACGTTTTTGCGCAACGAAGACTATCTTCCCAAAAGATGAGTTACCTCAGAGCACTATTCCACGTGGCATTATAGAATAAAAATTTGCAAAAAAATATATCAACTTATTGGTTTGTTTCTCCCCAAGATTTGCATTTATTCTAAGTGCAAATGTGTCTGAACTAGTTGTTTAAGGAGTTCCAAAACGTACTTCTCCAAGTGAAATTCTCATAGATATGAACATTAAGAACTTTGATGTTTCCACCCATATTCACATATTACTCTCATTATTGGTGTAGTACCCTAGACGTGCAGAACTGGATATGATGTGCCTTCTTAAAACTGAGGGTGAGGCCATTCGGAGGAAACCAGTTCTGGATACTTTCAAGAACTCTGTTTACCATTTCTTCTGCTTCTGTGCGATTGATTGCAACACTAATATCATCTACAAAAACAACTAATTCTCCTTGTGTAATACACGTAAGGTCGTTTACATAAATGAGGAAAATAGTGGACCTACGACAGAGCCTTTGGGAACCCCTTATTTGTTATTGGTTAATTTTGCCAAACGATGATGATTCATAAATGATTTCACTGTCCGACTAGGTTAACTGTTTCCATTTTCGGTTAACGTAATATTGTGGAAGTCATACTGAAATATTATTTCACCAATGTAAGTTCTTTTCCAGCCTAGTACTTCCATCGATTCTTCTATATTACATTCCAACCTGCCATCTGCTCCAACCCTTCAGCTTTACTATTGATTTTAATGTTTCCTCTGTTTCCATTTCAAATATTTCGTACGCCACCTTGGCCTCTTTCGTTCACGTTCGCAGTACACATACAGATTAGAAACACTGTGCCTTGCATTGTCACAACTTAGTACACTTTGCGAAATAATTTTTATTACATCAATTTATTGAGAACGAGAAAGACACTGTCCCCATAAGTCGTAAAATTGAATAAGAAGTAAAATAATGTAACATAAAGCAATATGACGTGCAGGATATTAGATTTGAAAAAATACACTTCGAAAGTGAGACAAAAAACAGTACAGGCGTTCTAAAATGAGTGAATGAAAAACCTGTTTTAGTTGTCACTGTTTTGATTTCTTTGATGCTGCCACCTACATCTATGTCTCCTGTGATGAACTCCTCATTTCATTACAGTGCATCATCCCATGCCTTCGATTATTTTTTACAAATATTCGAATCTCAGTCTTCCCCTGTCTTTTGACATCAAATCCTCTCTCTATTACCATTCTGATGTCTTAATATATCTGCCATAAATCTGTATTTCTGCGTAATGTTCTCCACATATTCATCTACAGACGAATCTGTGGAGAAACTCTTCGTTTTTTTTATCTGTCAACTGTCAGCATCCTTCAGTAGCATAACAATACAAACGCTTTGATTGGCTTCCTTTCCGTTTTTCCCACAATTCTTCATTCATTTTAATAAAGACATATATTCTCTTCAAATTAAGTCTTATGTTTGGTATTAGTAACCTTCTTTCAGCGAGGAATGCACGTTTTGCATTTGCTAGTCTGTTTTTATACACTTATTGCTTTGTTCTAAAAGAGTTATTTTGATTACGATGTATCGGAGGTCCTTCATGTCGTCTACTACGTTGTCCAAAATTCTGATGAAAGATTTATCGCTGATCTTTCTGCTACTTATTACTTTCTTCATTCCACGTTTTACCTGACATGGAGATTTTATTTTTTAATATGTACACATCGACCTGCGTTTGCAATTATTTGTTGATTCTCCAAATTAATTGTGTACATATCCCTTACTTTGTTAATATATGTCTTGTTCCAACGGCGGAACTGTATTACGTTTTTCACATGTGTAGATATTTCGTATATGTTAATCATTATATGACCTGAGAATATCAGTTTGTATGTAAGGTAATGAGAAGGTGCACTTAGGGACGTATTTTACCTATGCAAAATGTTGTCAAGAATAAGGAGATTTAGTAATTACATATGAGAATGTGAGTTGCCTTACCGCGTCTGGAAGAGCGATTGTTGCAGGAGCTCGATTCGGCGATTTTAATTTGAATGTGAGACATTTTGGTAACGGATTGTGAGTTGTTTCAGAAGTGTTCCCACAGACACCTTTTGGGTGAACTTGGCTAAGTAAAGGTTATCTGGAGGCTGCGGAATAACTATTTTGTACCTCGTATTATTATGCAAATGGGAGTTACTGCTGCATTAAACTCGAAGATTATTAAAATATTGCGCACTTTTATTTGAAATGCGCGGGAGCTGGAAATGTAATAAGTGAGAATTCCGTATAATGACTGGTAACTGTGCTAATTAGATGCTAAAGTGTATCGAAGTACGATTTTGCTCTTCATTGCTGTGTTACGAAGGTACTAAGATTTTAAATAATCAACGTTGGTACACACAGAAAAGTGTATTAGTGAATTTTAATTTGATATTTCCTGATGTTAAACTTGGTAGGTACGGCATTATCCAGATCATCTATTTGGTACTGGTATTGCGACGCTAGAAACTGTTATTGCAACATTAGCCAGGGTGTGTCTGCCCAAGGTATGTCTTATCTGACTTCTCTCATCTTTGACGGAATTCAGCGGTGACAATGAGATAGCGGAGCTACTGACAACAGTATACGTTAATGTTTATTTACATCAACTCTACGCTTCTCAAGCGGACTCAGAAATAAAGTTAGTTAAAGGTTAGCATACTATCACTTTCGACACAGATCTTATATGTAACTAAAATTAATACAAGAAAGAAGAACATCGTAACTGATGCACTGGAGGAAGTTACGTACGAAATGTAATCAATGGACTTTTGCAGCGATCGAAATATTTGATCGGCAACTGCCAGAAGTATTCGACAAACCATTCGAATTGTATAACACTGTATAATAATTTATTGCTTCATTCACATAACTAAATCAGAACATACAACAGTTTACGTTTATCGAGGGGTTCTTCAAGTGTTCGATATTGATTATCTAATGAATTACTTCTCGCAGTAGTCCGTTGTCACGAATTATTATAAACGCAATGGTTACATGTAATTCCTGGGTAGGTCCGAGTGGATGGTGACGACCCCGTCTCACTTATAAAATGAGTTCGGGTGGGTGGTGGCGCCCCTGTACCACCCATCAAATGAGCGGGATTTAAAACAGCCCACTCCACCTCTGGGTGTCGACAAGGAAAAATGACAACTGAAACAATAATCCTTACTGCTGAGAATTCGATTTTCGCTTATCATCTAACACAATTTAGTCAAATATTCGCAGCACCACCTCAACGATTACTTTGTCTGGACGCTCAACACACATCTGAGAATAAAATAATTTACGTTACTAATCTCGATTTAACTATTATTTTTAAATCTCTCACGTGTCATCTGATTTTCTTATTGCGCAGTATGATTGAGAGAGCGTATGCTGCGTTTGTGTGGGTGTGTTTGTTTGTTTGTGTGTGTGTGTGTGTGTGTGTGTGTGTGTGTGTGTGTGTGTGTAGGTACGCTTACCTCTAACAGATACGAAGTGAATCAAGAATTTTAGTAGAAAAATGTGTTTAGTGGAGACAAGGGCGTTATTGATTAATTGATGATATATTTTTCGGTGCAACTCATTTTATGCAAGAGTAAGCTAGTTGCTACGTGTGTTGTGTGTGCAAGTTACATTTACCTCTACCGACAGAATGTTAATCAAAAATTTTGTTAAAAAAACTATCTTTCGTTAACACAAAGGTGTTATTGATTAATCGTTAATATAATGTACATGCAATTGATTCTATGCAAGAGCAGCCTAGATGGAGTAGGCTTTACTTCAATTGTGGTAACAAACTAGATTGTATAGCAAGTACATTCGCAGACGGGATACAAGATTTGGGAGTCAATAAGCTGTGTTCACTTGATCGTCCATTCCATTTAATAGGTCAAGTAATTCATCCTCGATTTCACTGAGGATAGCAGGGTTAACAATGAGTTCAAACACGTCTACAATATTCATCACCGAATGATAGACTAGACAGATACTGCAATGAAATCACTGCGTGTAATGGTTCAGTTGGGTATCAGGGGATATATACCTCTCGCTCAGCCAATATAGCAGCTGCCGTGTGATCAGCAGCCGTGGCTTCCACCCCCACCCCTCCGCCCCTGTGAACTTGGCCTCTAATTGGCTACACGCTGCACAGTGGAGCAGGCGAGCGCAGGTTCGGCCAATTCCTGTAACAGCGTGTCGCGTGCCCCACGGCAGTCCAGCCGACGGTGCCTCATGGCCGTGACGTCGCGCCGCCGCCAGAGGCGCGCGATCGATGTCCGCTGATGCCATCTGACACAGACTGCTGCCCACACCGTCGGCATTGTCGTCTGCGAGTGCCGGCCTCTGATGACATTGCTGCGGACGCGAGAGTGCCGCGCCTGACCGCTCTTTTCTCTTTTGTTATCGGACGGGCGTATCTCAACCTTCTCTTTGCCCGTCTAACATGCGTCACTGCAAGTCACGCTTCCACAGCACATGGCGTAAGTAGCCCCCAAATACGTTGGCTTTCGTGATCTTTAATGGCATTCTGCGTACAGATGGTTATCGAAGTAATGAGAACTCCTGACGGAACAAGGATATCACGGCATTGGACTAACAGTAATACGCATAGGTTTCAGAAGTGTACAACACGTGGTGTTTTCCGAAAGTCGTTCTGAACCATTCATTGTGCGAAGAGCATGTACTGGGAGGTCACATGCAAACCACGATCATGTCCGAATCCGATGGCAGGTTCGTCAATGAAGTACAATACTTTCAACCGATAGCACGTTTATTTCTGACAGCAATGTACGACGATAATAGAACTGACCTTCGGGACAGAGAATGCAACTGTTCAAACTAAAATCGAGTACCCCATAATACTGGGACAATATTTATACGAACAGCAACTGTTCGGAAACATACGGCCTCTCTTTGAGTACCCGGCGTTCCCCAGGAAGGTATTCATTTCAGTCTTGGATTAGTTCATTTCCTTTACCCCCTCTCTCTGTGCACAGCCTCCACTTCCCCCTCTCTGTCAGTCTCCTCCTGCCATCTCTCTGTCCATCTCCTCCTCCCACGTCTGTCAATCTGATTTTCCCTCCTTTATCTATCTTCTCCTTCTATTTTTGTTCATCTCCTCCACCCAGTCACTTATCCATCTCCTCCTCTCCCTCTCTCAATCTCTTCCTCTCTCCTCTCTCTTACACCCTCTATTCGTCCATCTCCTCCTCCTCCCCCCAATATTTGGCCCATCTCCTTTCCCCTCGCTGTCTGTCTCTATCTCCCTTGCCATTCTCTGTCAAAGATATAACGCTCACCCGAACAGGAGGCTAGTGGATCTTACCTCCACAGTATTTCGTACCGGATCGTAACTTATAACTTGTAAGTGAAACAAATTTGGTTGAAACTGTTTAAGGGGTTTAGCTTGAGCTTTTCATAAGTTTTTTTGCCCACGTATGTACATGTCAAATATGTTTCACATATATTTAACATATTTCAAACGTATTTGTACACATGTTTCTCCTGTCTCTCTATCGAATTTTACCCTACAGTGTCGTTTTCACGCAGTTACATTTTTATGGCGTCATACCTCCTGAGCTATGTACTGTACAACAATATTATATTGCAGGTACATTTAGAGGTATATTTGGATAATGTGTGCGCAATATGTTGCGAATAGATTAGCATTGAAGACGTAATAAATTGAAACGTTACACATGATGTTACAGTCATGGCAGATGTGGATACTTATGCAAAAAGTGAACACATTTAGTAGTAACGAAATAATAAATTTAAACCTCTAGCAAGACGCGCCATTTTTTCTCACACCTCAGCCTTTATGACACCGTATTTTCTGAACAATGTGTTGTACAGTGATATATTTTTTTGGTGAACTTAGTAGTCTATGTAGATACTGTCAGAATTATGTGCCGTGAATATAAACAGTAATAAAGACGCATTAAGTTGAAACAGCTTGCTTCATGAACATATTATAAGCGATAAACTCTTCTCCTTTCACTATGTTGTGAGTTTCGTTAGTAACTTTTACTTGTTTGAAATGACGACTTGCAGCAGGCCATTCTGCGATGCTAAACATTACACTACACTGCAAACATCACTGCTCGTGAGATTGCTACTTCTTCTACAGAAACAGCGACCTGCTGCTTCAGGTACTCCACCCTGGAACCAGATATTGTCAATCGTCCTCTGCATAGCAACAACGGACGATCCTCGCATTACTGTCGCGTTCTTGCGTCTTCTTCGCTGCAATGAGCATCGCAGGTAGCCCCAGCCGTTGAAGCTTTGCAATCGTCGACTGGGTCTTTATTTTCTTTCAGTCTCTCACCGCCAGTCCGCCTCTGGACTGTAGTACGTCTCCACAAGGATTACATAGACTACATCTCTGCGCTTTGTTTGATCTTGATAAAGGGTCATACTCCTGGACTGCAGGCGAGATTGCTAACAGATGCCCCTCCCTTGTTGCCATTCCCTATAGCGGCCCCCATAGTGCCTAACGCAACGGTACAGAACTAACAAGTGAGTGACACCTGCGTCCGATTCAGTCCAGAAACGTCACGAATCTCGGGTGACATGTAGTTGGAGTGTCCTGGAAATTATTCAGGATCGATAGCCACTGCTGATGTGCGATTCCCCGCCATCTCCAGCCTACCGCAGTCTGTCATAGTTGATCTTTACAACGTTCTGTTTATTTATCGGTATCCACTTTCAGATGGTTCCTCATTCTTCATGCCGATTGTGGTTTTCAGCAACGCTACATCTGTTCAGCAGCAACGTCATCTGCGTCCTCGGAGTGTTTTGCGGTGGCAAACTTCAATAAAATCGTCTCAGTGCCGCGTCATTTCGAATAGAACAGTCGAGCTTTCGATAGCTCTCTCGGTGTCGGTCTAAATTTCTTCCTACACATTCCCGACATACAATGCTCCAACTGCAGAAAGTCTTAGCGTCTCTTTAAGGACAAGGAAAAACCTTCTTGCGCCTCGATCCTGGAAGGTTTGGTGTCGACGCGGAGCAGTTGTTGGAAGTGATGTACCATGTACGAGAAGTTCTTTGTGAAAAGGTGATGGTACTTGTGCGAGTACATTCCTGGAAAACTTCCGATTTAGCAATCGCAACGAGGTGTCGGAAAACTGCGACTACTCTTACTTTTTCTGGATCTGGAAAGATTCCATCGCCATTCACTAGGTGCTCCGAGGTATTTATTTCTTGGGCGAGGAAGGGACACTCTTTGGATTCAGGCAGAGACCCGCTGTCTGAACACACTTGTACATGGAAGTTTAGATTCCCTTCAAGTCTTTCCGTTAAAAGGATAATGTCACCCAATAGCAAAGACACATTGCCCATTACAGCGTCGAAGCATGTTGTCCACAATACGTTCGAAGGTGCGTGGACTGTTACATTAAACGGAATAACTTTGAATACAGAGAAGCTGCCAGGCGTTATGAATGCAGTCTTCCCTCTGCCAGCCTTTACAACCTCGATTTGCCAGCAGCATGTCAGCATCTCCAGAGTTAAGAAATACTTTGCTCCTTTCATGCCGTCCAAGGTGTCATCATTGTGCAGCCAATGTCCGTATGAGCTGTGGCTAATTGGTGAGTAAATTTCAGTAGTGATATGGTGTGATCATAAAAATTGTGATAATAAATAACTATACAATGGTACATATATGAATATAAGGCACTTCGTCGACGATTTAGGAAGCAGTAGTGAACATGAAGAGAATATCGGCTTAGCAGAACTGCGCTGTAAGGTGCAAACAGCTTAAAGAAGCCACCAAATTCCATTCATTGTAGTGTTCAGAAAAATAATGTATATTGCGAGAAGTTAGAACACTCTGATGTAGTCGTGACAGCTATTACGTCTGATACCAGGTTCCACTTTCTTGTTTATGCTTTAAACCGTTTACATAATTATATAACAGTCACTGTTTTTATATGAGAACAAAAAAAGCATTTACGTAGGATGAGACGGAAGCTTTATTAACATGGAATTATCTGTTCTGATTAGACTTGCCCTCCGATTCACTAATGATCCTTTGGTTTGAGTGTTAATGCTTTTTGTATTGAAAAGCCTAATTTTGTTCACACACATGTGAATTATTTGTGAGTGTATTTTGCTACGTAAAGGGGTTGTTTCCGAAAATGTTCTGGTTTTGAAAACTCACTACACTACATTACACTATCTATCAGAAGTATCCGGACACCTGTTAGTGGAAATTAATATGGAAAGTTTCCATCCTCCATCTTTATGACAGGTTGTGCTCATCTAGGGACACATTCAGTGTGGTTTCTGAATGTCTGTGGAGGAATGGCAGCTCATTCTTTCTCAAGTGGAAATCCCACAGAAGGTATTGGTGGTGGACGTGGGGCTTGAGCGAATTCGACGTTCCATTTTAACCTGAAACGTGTTGCACTCCGTTCTGGTCAGGACTCTGGACATACGATCCATTTCAGGAACGTTATTGTCCACAAACCACTGCCTCACAGGCAGTTCTCAATGGCAAGCTGCATGATCATGCTGATACGGGCTTCATTCCTAACTATTGTCTATTGCACGTAATACACAATGCTGTAAAATAAGTTACCATATTTCCACATCTAGTATTTTCTTCAGTGCAATAAGGGGGTTGTACACAAACCACGAAAACGCTTCCACACTGTAGCTCCTCCAGCTTGATTGTTGACGGTACAAGTAACGTTCGTCAGGCATTCACCGAACCTAAACCTTTCCATATAAGGGCCATAGGGTACAGCGTGATCCATGACACCAAATCACTTTTTACTAGTCATGCACTGTCTAATGGCGTCGCTGTTTACACTGCCTCGAGCGTCAATGAGGAGCTGCTCGACCTTTTTACTTGATTGCTTTTAATTCTCAACGCAGAGTCATTGTGCTAAACTGCTGGTAGCAATCTGAAATTCACGAGTGCTCATTCTACTGATTTCATGCGACTATTTATGACCACGCTTCTCAATACTTGGTGTATACTGTCCATATATACTTGAGATGTGCTTGGTAGGGGTTTAGCTGTGTTTGTTCCTTCGCGTTTCCACTTCACATAAACTCACAAGGACTTCTTTAGAAGGTTTAAACGTTCCTGATGGATTTGTTAATCAGGAGAAATCTAATAACTAACCAACATTCGACGTCAATGAAATTTCGTGTCCGACCCTTTCTGCCGCTACAGCTTCTGTACTGAAATCGAGAGGTCGGTTCGGCGCTACACAGGGGTGTCCGGATACTTTTTATTAGGTGGTGTATGCCCAACTAGGAGTATAAGTATCATCTATGATTTTAGCGCGGCAGACGACGATGACAGAGTATGATGGAGAATTAGTCATGGAAGTACGATAGCGAGTAGGCGGCCAATTTATCTTTGGAAAAAGTAGATATTTTGGAGTAATATTCGAACCGCGACTCGTGGAAAAGAGTGTTAAAGGAAGCGGGTTGACTAGAATGGCATAAAACGAAGTTACGCTGAAATATGACGCAGTCTGGAATGTGTAACGGCGTCCTATTAAAACCGTTAGATGGTTGTAAGTTCATTTATCTAGTATGTAATAAGATTCAAGGACTGGAAAAATATATCATCATAAGCTGCCACTTTTCCTCTTGTAGCTTAATCTTGACATAAAGAACCTATTGTAACAAATCAAACATGTTAACAACAATCCGGAGTTATATGGAAATGAAGTCACATGCGGAAACTTCCTGGCAGATTAAAACAGTTTTAATCAGCCAGTAAGTATCATATCAGCGCACACTCCGCTGCAGAGTGAAAATCTCATTCTGGAAACATCCCCCAGGCTGTGGCTAAGCCGTATCTCCACAACATCCTTTCTTTCAGGAGTGCTAGTCCTGCAAGTTTCGCAGGAGAGCTTCTGTAAAGTTTGGAATGTAGGAGACGAGATACTGGTGGAAGTAAAGCTGTGAGGACCGGGCATAAGTCGTGCTTGGGTAGCTCAGTTGGTAGAGCACTTGTCCGCGAAAGGCAAAGGTCCCGAATTTTGGTCTCGGTCCGGCACACAGTTTTAATCTGCCAGGAAGTTTCATATCAGCGTACACCCCGCTGCAGAGTGAAAAATCTCATTCAAGTTACATGCTTCTTGATAGAGCATAGGGGAACGATGCGGGAGACCTACACCGCTGTACCAGGCAAGGTCCTAATGGATTTGATTTGCCGTTGCTTCCTCCGACCGTCATGGGGATGAATGATGATGATGAAATCATCACAACAACATCCATTCATTTCGTGAAATCCCTGACCCCACCGGGGACTGAACCCGGGACCCCGTGCTCGGGAAGCAAGAGCGCTACTGCGAGACCACGCAGTAACACAAACTACAAAATTTTGTAATTGTTCTTCAGTCACAATTAATATTAGATACGGATCTTAATTTTCACCTACGATTACGTTTATTGCTTATAAATAATATCTTGTTAATTTTAATTTATACATCTGATTTGATTATTGTATTAGCGATGTGTTTGATTGAATGAACGAGCGTTTATTTGTATAAGGTACACTTGTTGAAAGTAGAGGGATTGTTGTAATAGGAAGTTGATACAGGTTTGAACGTCGTCATCTATCTACGTGTGGAAGAGGTTAAACATTGAGTGGATTTCTAAGGATCAGTTTACCTGTGGAAAGACAAGACGTCATTAAGCAAGAAGCTTATTTGAATGCCATATAGAGAAAGCAGCACTTGTTGAACACGCAAAAGTTTTAGCAGGGTGGAAATATAATATTTTATTGATATGGTTTCCGCTGGGCAAAAATTATAGTTACTTGGTACAGTTATATAGCTCCGTTCTAGAAGCGAAACAGTATCCTCGGCACCCGCCCGTATATGTATATTTATACAGTTGCAGAAATCTTCTCGCGACGAATATGTCGGGTATAGTGCCCATAATAGTCGTTCAATGTAACTATAGTTTTTCCTAACAGTAAATGTCATAAATGTCTGCTGATCCCTCTTAAGGGATTCGGATAATGTTTCACGCTGAACCCTGTGCCAATTACTGCGCGGGAGCCACTTTCGAGGAGTCAGGCTCCGATTTCTGTGTACAGTCCGGCCAGTTACTCGGACTTTACTGGTGACGTATCGCCACTAACAAAACTAGGCGACAAACGAGTGGCCATGAAAATAAGTCCAAGAAAAGCTTTGTTCCAATTAGTACTTCACACTGCTGTGGCTAGCCGAACTTAAAACCTTACGTCGACTGACCAGTTCAAATGGTGTTGCTCGATGCCATGTGAGACAGTTCCTACCATATTTCATAATGCTGTAGTAGACACACTGTGCGTTCTCTTGTACTGTCCTGTACGAAATAGCAGTAGGTCTAAGATTAAAAACGAAACAAACAGCGTTTTTCGAGTCAATTTTTCACTCTGAAACGGAGTGTACGCCATTAAGAAACTTACTGGTCGGCTGAAACAATGCTCCGGATCGGGACTCGAACCTGGGACCTTTGCCTTGTGCGGGCAAGTGCTCTACTGACATTTTATGTGATCCGTTTGCGGTTCTGTGCGGACGTCGCATGACGTCTCGCGAAGTCCATCAATGAGAATTTCACTTAGTTGTTTATTAACAGATGATGGCCAGTCGACTCACGAGGGCTCTGTGCTACCCCGCCGGCGGCTGGATGTGCTAGCAACGCACTATTCAAGACCCTAACTCACAATTTTACTTCCGTCAGTACCTCGTCTCCTACATTCCAAACTTCACAGACGGTCGCAGTTTTAAGCCACAGTGTTCAAAGAGCTTTGGTACTCAAGTACGTTTCCAACAACATTTTTGTTCTGCTTGTATGTGCTTGTTTTGAACCGGCCTGTGGCTTATTGTGTCGTCGTCAGGACACAGCTCACCTGCGGCCACAACAGATTCGGTTGTGCAGACAACCAGACATTAGAAACGAAGATACTACCGACAGTCAGAATTTTTGGTCATGTTGAGAGGTGGCATGAGCCCCCTCTCATATTTCTATCTTACGATTCTCCTCTATAATTACATGCGGTGGAAAGTTGCTATTCCTTCACGCGCGGACTTCCCACGCAGCGTCTCTCGTCACCCGGGTGGTCCGGTGACAGGCGGGCTCTGCTGATCTGGAAAGCTTTAAGCCGACGGGTGTGAGGAAGTCGAGTGAATGCTTTGCAGACACCGACATTGTCAAGAGGCACGCCCGCAGAGCTTGAAGTAGTGGCTGGGCTAGAGGTTCCGTTACTTCGCAGAAACTTAGCGAAAACACTTTCTGGCGGGCTACCAGCGAGGCGTGGGAATGACTTGTGTACCCAGGCAGCTGTGGCGGGAAAATTCCCGCACATTCTGCAAAATAAAAGGGGCATAGCTCCGTGACGTAGCAAGATCGGCGCAGAAATTGGCGCCAAGAATCTCCATTGGTGGAATGGTAGCGTTCCGGCAATGGAGTGGAATTTCCGCCGGTTTTCGAGTTGCTGATTGGAACGTTTAACCACGGCCACTGTCGTGGGGGCGGGAATGTTCTGTGTTCGGTTTTTGTACGGGTGCTCTTGTGGGTAGTCGTCTCTCGCCTTTCGGTCGAGGACGTCGAAGCAACCAGCCAACGGCTCCGGTACGGCAGATCGTGTTCTGGGAGTCAAGAAGTCGGTTTGGTAATGTATGTCCGCAGCACCGGCAGATAGGGATTTTCCTAGGTGACAATCAGAGCTCAGCAGAGTGCGCCTGTTCGTCTTGTTTTTTCCTAACTTTGTTCTGTCTTGGGTAGCAGCAATTAATGGTGGGTTGGCTATGTGTTTTCTCTAAGAATTGAGTTGCTAGGAATTGGCTGCACATACCACTTCGTCATAATCCTCACAATCTAGTTTAGGGACAACTTCAATTTCACAGCGTTTGTTTAAGTATCCAATTAGAGCCAATTTGATATATTGTTAATGTTTCATGTGTTGTTGTTTATTATTTTGTGTTTAGTCTTAATAAATCATATTGTTATTTTGGACAGAACTTTCATTCTGTTAATAGATAGAGCCTACAGTTAAACTGTAGGATTTAACAATAACTAGATTAATATTGTGGGGGTTTTCTACCACAAGTGTGGCGCGCGCCTGTTGGGATGCTATTTTTCAGGTCATCAAATCACAGACTCGAGATGGAGGGACGACCGGCGAGCGAAAGTAGTATAGTTGCATGTTCTTTATAGCACAGTAAAACTTAGACCTGAATAACAACATAATTTAATTAAAAGACATACAATGTAGATCGTTGGCAAATGGTAGTTAATTCTTGAGCATGTCTACTGTCGATCTATATAATTAATAGTAATATTAGTGTGGGCCCGCACATTTAGTTGTTCATCCATTACATAGCATCAGTTATCACACACCATGTACAATACTGAGATCGGTCTCTACACAAATATCAAGATAAATTATTTCCATTTTTTGTTATGATAGCTACAGATAAATAACTACAAAATTAAAATTACAGTGTCTGAAATGACAGACCATCAATGTATCGGTATGTAAATTTATTATAACATAGAAGGTCATGGGGAAAAGTTAGGCATATGATTTTTGTAAGAATTGTGCAGAGGACTGGGATAGTGGCAACGCAGAGGCCAGCCGGAGGTCATCGGCTACCTGCAGGAGGAGAGCGTCGACGCGCTACCTGACGTGAGGGGCGCGAGGGCGTCCGGTCCTACAAGCTGACAGTCACCGGGCCGTGTACCTGAGGGATTAGGGAGGATCCTCGCCGGGCCACAAGCGAAAGTGAGGCTGGCCGTTGACACTGACACGCGACCCACACGAGGCAGCCGTTTGGAGGGATTCCCTGCGGCAGACCACGTAGTCGTGAGTACACGAAGAAGATCACATATGGTGTCATAACTGGCATCTCATGTGCCTCAGGACAGAAAGGGACGCTATATACTCACCTGTTTGTGTTTTTACAACTCACTAGCATTGGCCGATCTGCTTACACAAAGCAGTATCGTGCCACACTAACAAATGTATGGTCTCATTTCTAACTTCTCCTCTCTATTAGAGAGCAGTTTTTAGCAATCGTCGCTCCTAGTTCGATCCTGTATGGATGACCTCACACACTTGTGGAGTCACTCCACGTGCCATCATCCCTCGTCGAACTGCAATATTGGGAAACGTAAAGTACTGCCCAGCGAGAGAAGAGACCTAGACTAGTGATGTATCCCAACAAGTAGACATCAGAGACAATTAATCGACGTGAGGAGGTCCTATCACTGTGTCTTCCTACCGTACTGCCGTGATCATATGCGTGGGTCTGACTACAATCTCAACAGCGTACTGCAGACGCTCCAGCACTCCCTATTGCTGTTGCAACAACGTAGCAACAACACCCGACGTTTAGCCCTATGTGATGTCAGTACTGTGGCCCCATCCCAAAAGCCGCCCTCCAATGCTCAAGACATGGAACCACGTGCATCAATGCATGTGACTCAACATACCAACCCCCTCAGAGAAACTAATAAATTTGTGAAGTGCTTCGAACATTTCTAACAATGTGATTTAGTGCCACATTCTCAGCACGGTCGTGAACAGTGTGCAATGTGCACGAACAACTTAATGTCCCATGAACCTTGTTTTTTTTTAATTTCTTTCTCTAGTGTTGTTTTTGTAATGTATGTGATACCTTGTATGTGTTTGTTTTACACTGTAATTCTCATTACAAATTACTGTGTTGTTCTCCACACCATTTTTTTTATCTTGTATTTATTGTTGAGTGTATGGAAACAGTGTGCCTGAAGTCCCCATAAACTGAAGCAGATACCACCTCTGTCATTGTGAATGGACCATCAGTTCAGGGAACATTTTGTAAAGGTTATTCTTGCTGCAGGGAGACAGAATGAATCGGAGGTCGTAATTAGATTCTGAAAGCTCACAAAGAGATTGTTAACTTAAATAGTATCATGTGTGAGTGAGTTCAGGTTAGTTTAATGATTAAAATTGTTGTAACATCTTGGGCATTTAATTGCAGAGCACTCCAACTCTGATTGTAAAGAATAAATTGCTCCATATTTGGCTCACATGCCCGGGCCATATTTAGAGAGTGAATGTCTGTGTGAATCGGTGTTTGGAAGGGGCTCCCTGGGTATGGATGTGTGATGTGAGTGTTAGTGTTCCATATTAAGAAGGTGAAGTTGGCTAAATCATAAATAATCCTCCCTCTATGAGCTGCATTTTTCAGTTGCAGTTATTTTCTTTATAGAGTGCGGCATGTGGAGCCAGTTTGCGAGATTGTTCTTGGGCGATTGACTCACTACCTTGCTCCTAAGTGAGCCAACCGCTCACCAATTACAATCTAAAATGGCGTAGGGGCTATGAGAGGTGGCATGAGCCCCCTCTCATATTTCTATCTTACGATTCTCCTCCATAATTACATGCGGTGGAAAGTTGCTATTCCTTCACGCGCGGACTTCCCACGCAGCGTCTCTCGTCACCCGGGTGGTCCGGTGACAGGCGGGCTCTGCTGATCTGGAAAGCTTTAAGCCGACGGCTGTGAGGAAGTCGAGTGAATGCTTTGCAGACACCGACATTGTCAAGAGGCACGCCCGCAGAGCTTGAAGTAGTGGCTGGGCTAGAGGTTCCGTTACTTCGCAGAAACTTAGCGAAAACACTTTCTGGCGGGCTACCAGCGAGGCGTGGGAATGACTTGTGTACCCAGGCAGCTGTGGCGGGAAAATTCCCGCACTTTCTGCAAAATAAAAAGGGCATAGCTCCGTGACGTAGCAAGATCGGCGCAGAAATTGGCGCCAAGAATCTCCATTGGTGGAATGGTAGCGTTCCGGCAATGGAGTGGAATTTCCGCCGGTTTTCGAGTTGCTGATTGGAACGTTTAACCACGGCCACTGTCGTGGGGGCGGGAATGTTCTGTGTTCGGTTTTTGTACGGGTGCTCTTGTGGGTAGTCGTCTCTCGCCTTTCGGTCGAGGACGTCGAAGCAACCAGCCAACGGCTCCGGTACGGCAGATCGTGTTCTGGGAGTCAAGAAGTCGGTTTGGTAATGTATGTCCGCAGCACCGGCAGATAGGGATTTTCCTAGGTGACAATCAGAGCTCAGCAGAGTGCGCCTGTTCGTCTTTTTTTTTTCCTAACTTTGTTCTGTCTTGGGTAGCAGCAATTAATGGTGGGTTGGCTATGTGTTTTCTCTAAGAATTGAGTTGCTAGGAATTGGCTGCACATACCACTTCGTCATAATCCTCACAATCTAGTTTAGGGACAACTTCAATTTCACAGCGTTTGTTTAAGTATCCAATTAGAGCCAATTTGATATATTGTTAATGTTTCATGTGTTGTTGTTTATTATTTTGTGTTTAGTCTTAATAAATCATATTGTTATTTTGGACAGAACTTTCATTCTGTTAATAGATAGAGCCTACAGTTAAACTGTAGGATTTAACAATAACTAGATTAATATTGTGGGGGTTTTCTACCACAAGTGTGGCGCGCGCCTGTTGGGATGCTATTTTTCAGGTCATCAAATCACAGACTCGAGATGGAGGGACGACCGGCGAGCGAAAGTAGTATAGTTGCATGTTCTTTATAGCACAGTAAAACTTAGACCTGAATAACAACATAATTTAATTAAAAGACATACAATGTAGATCGTTGGCAAATGGTAGTTAATTCTTGAGCATGTCTACTGTCGATCTATATAATTAATAGTAATATTAGTGTGGGCCCGCACATTTAGTTGTTCATCCATTACATAGCATCAGTTATCACACACCATGTACAATACTGAGATCGGTCTCTACACAAATATCAAGATAAATTATTTCCATTTTTTGTTATGATAGCTACAGATAAATAACTACAAAATTAAAATTACAGTGTCTGAAATGACAGACCATCAATGTATCGGTATGTAAATTTATTATAACATAGAAGGTCATGGGGAAAAGTTAGGCATATGATTTTTGTAAGAATTGTGCAGAGGACTGGGATAGTGGCAACGCAGAGGCCAGCCGGAGGTCATCGGCTACCTGCAGGAGGAGAGCGTCGACGCGCTACCTGACGTGAGGGGCGCGAGGGCGTCCGGTCCTACAAGCTGACAGTCACCGGGCCGTGTACCTGAGGGATTAGGGAGGATCCTCGCCGGGCCACAAGCGAAAGTGAGGCTGGCCGTTGACACTGACACGCGACCCACACGAGGCAGCCGTTTGGAGGGATTCCCTGCGGCAGACCACGTAGTCGTGAGTACACGAAGAAGATCACATATGGTGTCATAACTGGCATCTCATGTGCCTCAGGACAGAAAGGGACGCTATATACTCACCTGTTTGGGTTTTTACAACTCACTAGCATTGGCCGATCTGCTTACACAAAGCAGTATCGTGCCACACTAACAAATGTATGGTCTCATTTCTAACTTCTCCTCTCTATTAGAGAGCAGTTTTTAGCAATCGTCGCTCCTAGTTCGATCCTGTATGGATGACCTCACACACTTGTGGAGTCACTCCACGTGCCATCATCCCTCGTCGAACTGCAATATTGGGAAACGTAAAGTACTGCCCAGCGAGAGAAGAGACCTAGACTAGTGATGTATCCCAACAAGTAGACATCAGAGACAATTAATCGACGTGAGGAGGTCCTATCACTGTGTCTTCCTACCGTACTGCCGTGATCATATGCGTGGGTCTGACTACAATCTCAACAGCGTACTGCAGACGCTCCAGCACTCCCTATTGCTGTTGCAACAACGTAGCAACAACACCCGACGTTTAGCCCTATGTGATGTCAGTACTGTGGCCCCATCCCAAAAGCCGCCCTCCAATGCTCAAGACATGGAACCACGTGCATCAATGCATGTGACTCAACATACCAACCCCCTCAGAGAAACTAATAAATTTGTGAAGTGCTTCGAACATTTCTAACAATGTGATTTAGTGCCACATTCTCAGCACGGTCGTGAACAGTGTGCAATGTGCACGAACAACTTAATGTCCCATGAACCTTGTTTTTTTTTAATTTCTTTCTCTAGTGTTGTTTTTGTAATGTATGTGATACCTTGTATGTGTTTGTTTTACACTGTAATTCTCATTACAAATTACTGTGTTGTTCTCCACACCATTTTTTTTATCTTGTATTTATTGTTGAGTGTATGGAAACAGTGTGCCTGAAGTCCCCATAAACTGAAGCAGATACCACCTCTGTCATTGTGAATGGACCATCAGTTCAGGGAACATTTTGTAAAGGTTATTCTTGCTGCAGGGAGACAGAATGAATCGGAGGTCGTAATTAGATTCTGAAAGCTCACAAAGAGATTGTTAACTTAAATAGTATCATGTGTGAGTGAGTTCAGGTTAGTTTAATGATTAAAATTGTTGTAACATCTTGGGCATTTAATTGCAGAGCACTCCAACTCTGATTGTAAAGAATAAATTGCTCCATATTTGGCTCACATGCCCGGGCCATATTTAGAGAGTGAATGTCTGTGTGAATCGGTGTTTGGAAGGGGCTCCCTGGGTATGGATGTGTGATGTGAGTGTTAGTGTTCCATATTAAGAAGGTGAAGTTGGCTAAATCATAAATAATCCTCCCTCTATGAGCTGCATTTTTCAGTTGCAGTTATTTTCTTTATAGAGTGCGGCATGTGGAGCCAGTTTGCGAGATTGTTCTTGGGCGATTGACTCACTACCTTGCTCCTAAGTGAGCCAACCGCTCACCAATTACAATCTAAAATGGCGTAGGGGCTATGAGAGGTGGCATGAGCCCCCTCTCATATTTCTATCTTACGATTCTCCTCCATAATTACATGCGGTGGAAAGTTGCTATTCCTTCACGCGCGGACTTCCCACGCAGCGTCTCTCGTCACCCGGGTGGTCCGGTGACAGGCGGGCTCTGCTGATCTGGAAAGCTTTAAGCCGACGGGTGTGAGGAAGTCGAGTGAATGCTTTGCAGACACCGACATTGTCAAGAGGCACGCCCGCAGAGCTTGAAGTAGTGGCTGGGCTAGAGGTTCCGTTACTTCGCAGAAACTTAGCGAAAACACTTTCTGGCGGGCTACCAGCGAGGCGTGGGAATGACTTGTGTACCCAGGCAGCTGTGGCGGGAAAATTCCCGCACTTTCTGCAAAATAAAAAGGGCATAGCTCCGTGACGTAGCAAGATCGGCGCAGAAATTGGCGCCAAGAATCTCCATTGGTGGAATGGTAGCGTTCCGGCAATGGAGTGGAATTTCCGCCGGTTTTCGAGTTGCTGATTGGAACGTTTAACCACGGCCACTGTCGTGGGGGCGGGAATGTTCTGTGTTCGGTTTTTGTACGGGTGCTCTTGTGGGTAGTCGTCTCTCGCCTTTCGGTCGAGGACGTCGAAGCAACCAGCCAACGGCTCCGGTACGGCAGATCGTGTTCTGGGAGTCAAGAAGTCGGTTTGGTAATGTATGTCCGCAGCACCGGCAGATAGGGATTTTCCTAGGTGACAATCAGAGCTCAGCAGAGTGCGCCTGTTCGTCTTTTTTTTTTCCTAACTTTGTTCTGTCTTGGGTAGCAGCAATTAATGGTGGGTTGGCTATGTGTTTTCTCTAAGAATTGAGTTGCTAGGAATTGGCTGCACATACCACTTCGTCATAATCCTCACAATCTAGTTTAGGGACAACTTCAATTTCACAGCGTTTGTTTAAGTATCCAATTAGAGCCAATTTGATATATTGTTAATGTTTCATGTGTTGTTGTTTATTATTTTGTGTTTAGTCTTAATAAATCATATTGTTATTTTGGACAGAACTTTCATTCTGTTAATAGATAGAGCAACCCCATCATTCCTCACTATGTTAATGAAACCTTCGTTTAATTAACTTATTTAACAAATTAAATTATTGCAGGTGCCAAACTCTCTTCTACTCCACTGGCAGGGTTGATTAGAGTCAGTTCGCGTATTTTTTTTATCCTTGTGCAACAGGAAAAGTTGGAGTTAGAAAAGGGGGGGCTTAGAGCATCATGTACATATGTAAATTCTCTAAGAATTGAGTGTTAAAAACACTGCTAGCTCCGGCACCTCGCATAATATGGCGACCCTTGGCCTCGGATCTTCCCTGTGAATCTCTGATAAGCAAACAGGATTCTTAGTAGGAACATTCAATTTTTTTTCTCTCTTTTTTTTATTGATTAATACCCAAGTTTTTTTTCCGGTAGTTCCGCGTTTAGTTTTAAGTAGCGGCGCATGATTACAGTTTTTGCTTTCAGTGTATATATTTTTTTTGTTTTGTTTTTTTTGTTCATTGTTTTTTTGTGTTTCGTTGGTGTGGTGTCCGTACCACATCGCACTTTGTCGGATTTGTGTGCGGTTTCTGTACCACTTCAAATTGTGCTTGTAATTACAGCGTTGGAACAGCGTTGTTGAAATTTTGTGTCTATGTGTAAAAATATATGGAGTAGATTAATTTTATTGTGCATTTTAGATAAATTTGTTTTTCATGAATGATAACGAGAAGTAAGGCACGACTATTATCGAGCGAAGCTACAACAAAAGAGGATAGAATAATGGAGAAGGGGCAGTTTAACGGGAATAGGTTCGGAGATGAGATGGGCACATTTTTAGCAGGACAGGACGCCAGGGTCTTTGATGAGGAAGGTGATTTGGACGCGATCTCAGAGCAGCGTTGCGGCCGTGATTATGATAGTGAAGTAGAGGATGAAACAGAGACAGTCACACAGGTCGAGACGGTAGCAGAAGTTTATAATCAAACGAACGAGAGCAGACAGGGGCCAGCTCGGCCACGTCAGAGCTCTAGCGCCCAGGTGTCCAGAGTTACATCACCCATGGGTGACGAGGATCAAAATGATGACATTAACCCAATACTGAGCTTCCTACGATCAATGAAAGAAGAAGCTGACGAACAACGTAAGAGGGAGAAGGAAGAAGCTGACGAACAGCGTAAGAGGGAGAAGGAAGAAGAGGAGAAACAACGTAAGAAGGAGAAGGAAGAAGAGGAGAAACAACGTAAGAAGGAGAAGGAAGAAGCTGACGAACAGCGTAAGAAGGACACTGAGGCAATAATTTCGCATATAGGGGAAATTCGTGGGGAATTACTAACAATAAAGAAAGAATGTGGAGAGGTAAAACAAATGTCAATGGCTGCACAAAAAGTAGCAGGCCTGGCTAAAACGGCAGCAATAGGGGCAATGAAAGTCGCGGAAGCAACTTCTAAACTCGCAGGGCGCTTGCGACGTACAACACAATCCCACTCAAAATCCCTAGCGTTCTTAAAAATTCAGGGTAATATCGCGGTTGCGAACAACACGAAACGAATGGAAGAAGTAGAGAGTCGGATAGCAAAACTAGAGCAAAACGGGCACACGAGCACTGCGCGTTCGGATACCAATGATGGAGTACACAGAATTGTGTCTCCGAGGAAAAGCCCGCCGTGCTCTAGCCCAATGACCGAGTGCGGAACTAACAATGCACACGCAGAAACAGCGAGTAATAGCTCCAATAATTGTAGCCCACTTGTGAATTCTGAGTGCCACTTCCACTGTGATACAGAGGTAGCACATCACAGTTATCACCAAGATAGAACAGGACACTCAGCAGACGTGCAAGTATCGGAAACGAGTGACAACACCAGTGCGAGGATCAGACAGGATTTTGATCAGAATCATTTCCTGTCGATACTAAAATTCCAGAAGTTCAAAGAAAATGGAGGGTCGATGCATCCGAAGAGCTGGGTGATGCAGTTTACAAATTCATTACCGGCATCATGGCCAACCCAGGCAAAACTAGAATTCATGTGTGGACACATCGAAGGCCAAGCCGCGGAAAAGATGCGGGGTGTAGCAGTGACGTGTCGGACTTATCAGGAATTTGTTGGTGCATTCCTGCGGACCTACTGGTCAAAGGAAACGCAGGACAGGATTAAAGATGAAATAATATTTTGTCCTGAACTGGAAGTGTCCGGGTATAGGAGCGCAACCAAATTTCTTGATGAGTTACTCAAGAAGAATCAATTTTTAGATAGTCCATATAGCAACGGAGAAATCATAAAATTTTGCTTTTCCAAATTGCCAGTTAGGTACCAACAGACACTTGTCGGCAAGTGTGGATCTGACATAGAAGCATTCAAGAGTCTATTGCGCGAACTCGAAGTAGTCTTTGATAAACAAGACGCAAAGGACAGGAAGAAGGGGCAAAGTAACAAATACCACGGGCCAGGAAGGGAAGACGACAACAGATCGCATAATCGCACTGGTCAGTTAGGAAACCAGGGTTACGGAAGTCAAGGTTACGCTATTCAAGGTTATGGAAACCAAAGACACGGAAACCAGAACGTCAGGGAGCAGGGTCAATCTAGACAAGGAATCTGGGATAGGAGGAATAACGAACGGCAAAGCGACCGTAATTGGAGAGAGCGAAACCAAGGACAACAGTGGAACCAGGAGATTGAAACTAGACCCGCAAATCCTAATGCACGTCAGAGGAGGGGGAGCTTAACAAGGGATTGACGCCAGACTAGTGCGAACACAGGCCGCCGGAATTTCGCACGTAATCTCGGACCTGGCCAACTACGGATGATACATTACGAAGATTTATCAGAAATCCTGCTCGAGGAACATAAAGCAACTCCTCGACAAGATCGGCAGCCTCTTATCACAGTAGCAATAGCTGAAAAGAGTATGAATGCGATAATAGATAGTGGAAGCTACATAACAGCAATATCTGAGGCAGCATACAAGATGTGCTCTCAGGAGATGGACTGGCCTGTCCTATCGGTTAAGAAAACCAAAATAAAAGGGGCATTAGCGGGAAAATGTACGGAGGTCACCCAACAAACAAGACTGGAATTCTCCTGCCAAGGACACAAAATAGAGTCTAACTTCTGGATTGTGCCAAATCTGGCGATCGACATGATAATAGGAACGGACTTCCTAAATGAACATGAAGCGATAGTTGATCTAGGACGAGGTGAAGTGGTTTTGAGGAAAGGGAATCCCGTCCACATTAAATTCGACGATCAGCTGATCCCAGCTCAACTACCGTCTAACTGTGTACGGATAAACTACGCGTGTCTGAAAGACAGAAAGGAAGAACAGGTCGACGTTGCGGGTAGGGGAGCGGACACAGATGAGAATGAAGTCAGAATAATGGGGGAAATAAAGGAGAAAATAGGAGAAAAAGTGGAAGCAATAAAGAATATAAGGTGCGACCACCGCAAAGAACTTCATAAATTACTAGTAGAACATGCGGAGGTCTTCATTCCCAAGACAGGATCAATAAAGAACTTCCAATATGAATTTCGTGTACGTCCGCACAATCAGTTTCGTGTGCCACCCTATCCAATCCCCTTGGCATATCGACAGAAAGTAGCAGCCGAAATTACGCGAATGTTGAGTGAAGGAATAATAGAACCTACGGCTTCAGCCTATAATAACCCGTTAAGAGTAGTCGAGAAGGCAGATGGTAGTATTCGTTTAGTCTTGGACTCGCGACAAATTAATACCATAATAGAACCCGAAACAGACAGACCGGAACGATTAGAGGAACTCTTACAAAACTTCCATGGAATATCAATCTTCTCATCAGTTGATCTAAAATCGAGTTTCTGGCAGATCGAGCTCCATCCAAATTGCAGACAGTACACAGCCTTTTTAGCATTTGGAAGATGTTACCGGTTTCGTCGTCTACCATTTGGTTTGAACGTTTCATCTGCCGCATTCATTCGGGGGCTGGACGGCATACTAAGCGATAATTTGAAACGTCATGTCACCAGCTATGTGGACGATTTGCTGATCGCGGAGAAATCTTGGGGAGAGCACAATGCGGTCCTCGGTGAACTCCTTGCGACATTCAAGGAATACGGAGTGACTATCAATATCGAAAAATCGAATTTTGGGACGTCCTCTGTCAAATTTCTGGGACATATCATCACGGGTGAGGGCATTGCGCCAAATCCCGAAAAGATCGAAGCGATTGAAAAGTTTCCCATTCCTACGACAAAGAAGCAGTTAAGGGGGTTCTTGGGGATCATAAATTTTTACAACCGCTTTATACATGTCAAAACTCAGAGCAGTCCTAGGTTGCATCAACTTACAGGAAAGAAGATTCCTTGGGAATGGGATGAGGCGGCCGAATCCGAATGGAAAGCATTAAAATTCGCATTATTACAAGCACCCATCCTATCACACCCTAACTTAGCAGAAGAGCTTTGCATAGTAACGGACAGTTCATACTCAGGTCTGGGTGTCATGGTGTTCCAAGACTATGTACATGAAGGAAACAGGGTGTGGAAGACAATTGCGTTTGGTAGCAGAGTACTAGCCAAGAGTGAGAGGAATTACTCAGTAACCGAGTTAGAGGCGCTGGCTATTGTATGGGCGTTTGAAAAATTCAGATACCTTCTGTTTGGTCGCAAGACGAGGGTCTACACAGACCACAAGGCACTCGAGTTCTTGATGACTGCAAAGCTTAATCACAGGCGGATCATTAGGTGGGCATCATATCTGCAGCAGTACAACTTTTCGATAGAATATATCCCCGGCAGTCAGAACATTATTGCAGACGCCTTATCACGGTCACCGATCGGATTTGAGCACAACATGGAAGAAGATCTGGAGGAAAATCACTACTGCCTTTTCTATATGCAGAAAGTAGCCTTTGAAAATTTTATTACCTGTAGTATGCATGACATCAAGAAGGAGCAAGACAAGGACCCTGCCCTAGTGTTATTGAAACAGAAATGGATAGACAGAAGACACGCCACCATCAGGCAGTTCTACCTCTTGCGGAAAGGCATAATTTTCCACCGAAATTATGCCAATGACACTGAATGGGGGGTATGCATCCCTGAACACCTAATAAACAAGGTTATATGGCATACTCACCTCAGCTATGGACACTTCGGACCACGCAAGTGCAATCTCAAGCTAAGGACCATGTGTTACTTTCGAAACATGGAGCGTCGAATTCGGAGGGTACTGTCGGTGTGTAAAGACTGCCAAAAGGCTAAGCACACCACTGTGAGCATGCAGGCACCATTATACCCAATCGTACCGACCAAATTAAGACAATTAGCAGCAACAGATTTGATGGGACCTTTGCCAAGAACAAGAAGAGGATATACTTACGTATTAGTGTTTGTTGAACTAACGTCCAAATACGTTACCTTTACGCCACTGAAGAGGGCGACAGGACGAACTGTATCTCGAGCCCTAATCCGGGATTTCCTACAACAGGTTGGTCATGTGAGTAAAATTATTTCTGATAACGGGCCACAGTTTAAGTCAAAAACTTGGAAGGAGACGTTGCGTCGATGTAAAATTGATCCCATTTTTATATCTTCGCACCATCCGAGCTCGAATGCTGCAGAACGGGTTATTAAAGAACTCGGAAACTTGTGCCGGTTGTACTGTAACAAACAGCACACGACATGGGACGTTTTCCTTAAAGACTTCCAGGAGGTGATCAATGAGGCACCCCATGGGATAACAAAATTGGCACCCATTACAGTACTGAAAAACCGGATTCCTAAGGACTTGATAACCGATGTCGTAAACTTCCCACCAAGTGCGCGAACGCAGCACCAAGCCATAGTGGATTTGGCTCTCAAGAGGATACGTGCTGCAGCAGAGGTCAGGAAGAGACGTGCCGACAGGGGAGCTCGTCTACGACACTTCCACATTGGACAAAAGGTGCTCGTTAAGTCTTTCCGACTTTCGAACAAACAAAAAATGAAATGCCAAAAATTCTATTCTATTTACAACGGCCCGTACCGTATAAGGAGAGCAGCTCACCACAATGCTTATGAATTAGAGACGCTGAAAGGAAAGAAGTCCATAGGACTCCACCACATCTCTCACATAAAGGAGTTCGTGGAATAGAGTAGTGTAAGTGGTGTACGTAGTAGAATGGGCAAATACGTGAACCTTGCTATAGTAGTAGTGTAAGTGGTGTACAGAGTAGAATAGGCAAAGATATGAACCTTTCTTCGGGAAGCAATAATCGTTGCATTAATAGATTAAGATTGTTAAAGTATTAACACGCTGCGTTTTCTCGCATAAGAATTTACTGCTGCTAATTTTTTTTCTGTTTATGTTCGCAAGCTCCACTGTCAATGCGATAAGAGGCACTACCTTTCCATGAGCAATGTTTTTGTCCTTTCCAATCTGGTGTCCATGTTAAGGGATAGTGATGAGTGACGAGATGTCGCACAAACGGGCGCATACGAGAACGTGCTCTTAGAAGCGTTCTGAGAAGTCGTGATACGCTCCATAGCGGCCACAGCCAGTTCGTGAGACGTTCATACCAATGCTTGCAGGCACGCGTCAGTGCACTGCAAGATTGTGGTATATTGCGAGATTTCGAGGATGAATATTGGCAGTATAGTTTTTGCAGAGCTGCGCCAGCATCGTTGTCTTGCAAGTCGGGGTGAACCTGTGAGCGTTTGACTCCAATGGTGCCCTAGGGCCTAGACGGTAGAAATGCGGGCATAAAGCCTACCATGCCAATGTGCTGGTTGGGGATTTAGCATGCTGCTTGCGACTGTCACAGATGAATAACCAGTGACTCATACTAGGATATTCGTGACATGCTGTGTAGCTGGCGTGTGATGGGCGACTGAATCCTCAAGAGGAACCAGACTTGGCTGGGTCAAATTACATTGCCTCTGGAAAGGTGCGCTTTCATTGCTAAGACTGCATCACATACAAAGTTAAGTTCAACTATAAATTTATTGTCTTGTATAGCCATGGCTAACCCAGTCTCTGGAGTTTCAGTGAGGCGTAGTGAGAACTCGGAGGCCGTGTCGTACGGCGCGCACATCACTGTCGTCAATAGCGGCGAGCAGCGAGATATCTCAGCGTAACAGGAATTATGTAAGAGTAGTGTATAAGGTAAACAAAAAAAAAAATAAATAAAATAAATAAATAAATAAATAAATAAAAGGGAAAGTAAGTTATACTAGGATAAGTTAAACTGTAGGATTTAACAATAACTAGATTAATATTGTGGGGGTTTTCTACCACAAGTGTGGCGCGCGCCTGTTGGGATGCTATTTTTCAGGTCATCAAATCACAGACTCGAGATGGAGGGACGACCGGCGAGCGAAAGTAGTATAGTTGCATGTTCTTTATAGCACAGTAAAACTTAGACCTGAATAACAACATAATTTAATTAAAAGACATACAATGTAGATCGTTGGCAAATGGTAGTTAATTCTTGAGCATGTCTACTGTCGATCTATATAATTAATAGTAATATTAGTGTGGGCCCGCACATTTAGTTGTTCATCCATTACATAGCATCAGTTATCACACACCATGTACAATACTGAGATCGGTCTCTACACAAATATCAAGATAAATTATTTCCATTTTTTGTTATGATAGCTACAGATAAATAACTATAAAATTAAAATTACAGTGTCTGAAATGACAGACCATCAATGTATCGGTATGTAAATTTATTATAACATAGAAGGTCATGGGGAAAAGTTAGGCATATGATTTTTGTAAGAATTGTGCAGAGGACTGGGATAGTGGCAACGCAGAGGCCAGCCGGAGGTCATCGGCTACCTGCAGGAGGAGAGCGTCGACGCGCTACCTGACGTGAGGGGCGCGAGGGCGTCCGGTCCTACAAGCTGACAGTCACCGGGCCGTGTACCTGAGGGATTAGGGAGGATCCTCGCCGGGCCACAAGCGAAAGTGAGGCTGGCCGTTGACACTGACACGCGACCCACACGAGGCAGCCGTTTGGAGGGATTCCCTGCGGCAGACCACGTAGTCGTGAGTACACGAAGAAGATCACATATGGTGTCATAACTGGCATCTCATGTGCCTCAGGACAGAAAGGGACGCTATATACTCACCTGTTTGGGTTTTTACAACTCACTAGCATTGGCCGATCTGCTTACACAAAGCAGTATCGTGCCACACTAACAAATGTATGGTCTCATTTCTAACTTCTCCTCTCTATTAGAGAGCAGTTTTTAGCAATCGTCGCTCCTAGTTCGATCCTGTATGGATGACCTCACACACTTGTGGAGTCACTCCACGTGCCATCATCCCTCGTCGAACTGCAATATTGGGAAACGTAAAGTACTGCCCAGCGAGAGAAGAGACCTAGACTAGTGATGTATCCCAACAAGTAGACATCAGAGACAATTAATCGACGTGAGGAGCGCCTATCACTGTGTCTTCCTACCGTACTGCCGTGATCATATGCGTGGGTCTGACTACAATCTCAACAGCGTACTGCAGACGCTCCAGCACTCCCTATTGCTGTTGCAACAACGTAGCAACAACACCCGACGTTTAGCCCTATGTGATGTCAGTACTGTGGCCCCATCCCAAAAGCCGCCCTCCAATGCTCAAGACATGGAACCACGTGCATCAATGCATGTGACTCAACATACCAACCCCCTCAGAGAAACTAATGAATTTGTGAAGTGCTTCGAACATTTCTAACAATGTGATTTAGTGCCACATTCTCAGCACGGTCGTGAACAGTGTGCAATGTGCACGAACAACTTAATGTCCCATGAACCTTGTTTTTTTTTAATTTCTTTCTCTAGTGTTGTTTTTGTAATGTATGTGATACCTTGTATGTGTTTGTTTTACACTGTAATTCTCATTACAAATTACTGTGTTGTTCTCCACACCATTTTTTTTATCTTGTATTTATTGTTGAGTGTATGGAAACAGTGTGCCTGAAGTCCCCATAAACTGAAGCAGATACCACCTCTGTCATTGTGAATGGACCATCAGTTCAGGGAACATTTTGTAAAGGTTATTCTTGCTGCAGGGAGACAGAATGAATCGGAGGTCGTAATTAGATTCTGAAAGCTCACAAAGAGATTGTTAACTTAAATAGTATCATGTGTGAGTGAGTTCAGGTTAGTTTAATGATTAAAATTGTTGTAACATCTTGGGCATTTAATTGCAGAGCACTCCAACTCTGATTGTAAAGAATAAATTGCTCCATATTTGGCTCACATGCCCGGGCCATATTTAGAGAGTGAATGTCTGTGTGAATCGGTGTTTGGAAGGGGCTCCCTGGGTATGGATGTGTGATGTGAGTGTTAGTGTTCCATATTAAGAAGGTGAAGTTGGCTAAATCATAAATAATCCTCCCTCTATGAGCTGCATTTTTCAGTTGCAGTTATTTTCTTTATAGAGTGCGGCATGTGCAGCCAGTTTGCGAGATTGTTCTTGGGCGATTGACTCACTACCTTGCTCCTAAGTGAGCCAACCGCTCACCAATTACAATCTAAAATGGCGTAGGGGCTATGAGAGGTGGCATGAGCCCCCTCTCATATTTCTATCTTACGATTCTCCTCTATAATTACATGCGGTGGAAAGTTGCTATTCCTTCACGCGCGGACTTCCCACGCAGCGTCTCTCGTCACCCGGGTGGTCCGGTGACAGGCGGGCTCTGCTGATCTGGAAAGCTTTAAGCCGACGGGTGTGAGGAAGTCGAGTGAATGCTTTGCAGACACCGACATTGTCAAGAGGCACGCCCGCAGAGCTTGAAGTAGTGGCTGGGCTAGAGGTTCCGTTACTTCGCAGAAACTTAGCGAAAACACTTTCTGGCGGGCTACCAGCGAGGCGTGGGAATGACTTGTGTACCCAGGCAGCTGTGGCGGGAAAATTCCCGCACTTTCTGCAAAATAAAAAGGGCATAGCTCCGTGACGTAGCAAGATCGGCGCAGAAATTGGCGCCAAGAATCTCCATTGGTGGAATGGTAGCGTTCCGGCAATGGAGTGGAATTTCCGCCGGTTTTCGAGTTGCTGATTGGAACGTTTAACCACGGCCACTGTCGTGGGGGCGGGAATGTTCTGTGTTCGGTTTTTGTACGGGTGCTCTTGTGGGTAGTCGTCTCTCGCCTTTCGGTCGAGGACGTCGAAGCAACCAGCCAACGGCTCCGGTACGGCAGATCGTGTTCTGGGAGTCAAGAAGTCGGTTTGGTAATGTATGTCCGCAGCACCGGCAGATAGGGATTTTCCTAGGTGACAATCAGAGCTCAGCAGAGTGCGCCTGTTCGTCTTTTTTTTTTCCTAACTTTGTTCTGTCTTGGGTAGCAGCAATTAATGGTGGGTTGGCTATGTGTTTTCTCTAAGAATTGAGTTGCTAGGAATTGGCTGCACATACCACTTCGTCATAATCCTCACAATCTAGTTTAGGGACAACTTCAATTTCACAGCGTTTGTTTAAGTATCCAATTAGAGCCAATTTGATATATTGTTAATGTTTCATGTGTTGTTGTTTATTATTTTGTGTTTAGTCTTAATAAATCATATTGTTATTTTGGACAGAACTTTCATTCTGTTAATAGATAGAGCAACCCCATCATTCCTCACTATGTTAATGAAACCTTCGTTTAATTAACTTATTTAACAAATTAAATTATTGCAGGTGCCAAACTCTCTTCTACTCCACTGGCAGGGTTGATTAGAGTCAGTTCGCGTATTTTTTTTATCCTTGTGCAACAGGAAAAGTTGGAGTTAGAAAAGGGGGTGCTTAGAGCATCATGTACATATGTAAATTCTCTAAGAATTGAGTGTTAAAAACACTGCTAGCCCCGGCACCTCGCATAATATGGCGACCCTTGGCCTCGGATCTTCCCTGTGAATCTCTGATAAGCAAACAGGATTCTTAGTAGGAACATTCAATTTTTTTTCTCTCTTTTTTTTATTGATTAATACCCAAGTTTTTTTTCCGGTAGTTCCGCGTTTAGTTTTAAGTAGCGGCGCATGATTACAGTTTTTGTTTTCAGTGTATATATTTTTTTTGTTTTGTTTTTTTTGTTCATTGTTTTTTTGTGTTTCGTTGGTGTGGTGTCCGTACCACATCGCACTTTGTCGGATTTGTGTGCGGTTTCTGTACCACTTCAAATTGTGCTTGTAATTACAGCGTTGGAACAGCGTTGTTGAAATTTTGTGTCTATGTGTAAAAATATATGGAGTAGATTAATTTTATTGTGCATTTTAGATAAATTTGTTTTTCATGAATGATAACGAGAAGTAAGGCACGACTATTATCGAGCGAAGCTAAAACAAAAGAGGATAGAATAATGGAGAAGGGGCAGTTTAACGGGAATAGGTTCGGAGATGAGATGGGCACATTTTTAGCAGGACAGGACGCCAGGGTCTTTGATGAGGAAGGTGATTTGGACGCGATCTCAGAGCAGCGTTGCGGCCGTGATTATGATAGTGAAGTAGAGGATGAAACAGAGACAGTCACACAGGTCGAGACGGTAGCAGAAGTTTATAATCAAACGAACGAGAGCAGACAGGGGCCAGCTCGGCCACGTCAGAGCTCTAGCGCCCAGGTGTCCAGAGTTACATCACCCATGGGTGACGAGGATCAAAATGATGACATTAACCCAATACTGAGCTTCCTACGATCAATGAAAGAAGAAGCTGACGAACAACGTAAGAGGGAGAAGGAAGAAGCTGACGAACAGCGTAAGAGGGAGAAGGAAGAAGAGGAGAAACAACGTAAGAAGGAGAAGGAAGAAGAGGAGAAACAACGTAAGAAGGAGAAGGAAGAAGCTGACGAACAGCGTAAGAAGGACACTGAGGCAATAATTTCGCATATAGGGGAAATTCGTGGGGAATTACTAACAATAAAGAAAGAATGTGGAGAGGTAAAACAAATGTCAATGGCTGCACAAAAAGTAGCAGGCCTGGCTAAAACGGCAGCAATAGGGGCAATGAAAGTCGCGGAAGCAACTTCTAAACTCGCAGGGCGCTTGCGACGTACAACACAATCCCACTCAAAATCCCTAGCGTTCTTAAAAATTCAGGGTAATATCGCGGTTGCGAACAACACGAAACGAATGGAAGAAGTAGAGAGTCGGATAGCAAAACTAGAGCAAAACGGGCACACGAGCACTGCGCGTTCGGATACCAATGATGGAGTACACAGAATTGTGTCTCCGAGGAAAAGCCCGCCGTGCTCTAGCCCAATGACCGAGTGCGGAACTAACAATGCACACGCAGAAACAGCGAGTAATAGCTCCAATAATTGTAGCCCACTTGTGAATTCTGAGTGCCACTTCCACTGTGATACAGAGGTAGCACATCACAGTTATCACCAAGATAGAACAGGACACTCAGCAGACGTGCAAGTATCGGAAACGAGTGACAACACCAGTGCGAGGATCAGACAGGATTTTGATCAGAATCATTTCCTGTCGATACTAAAATTCCAGAAGTTCAAAGAAAATGGAGGGTCGATGCATCCGAAGAGCTGGGTGATGCAGTTTACAAATTCATTACCGGCATCATGGCCAACCCAGGCAAAACTAGAATTCATGTGTGGACACATCGAAGGCCAAGCCGCGGAAAAGATGCGGGGTGTAGCAGTGACGTGTCGGACTTATCAGGAATTTGTTGGTGCATTCCTGCGGACCTACTGGTCAAAGGAAACGCAGGACAGGATTAAAGATGAAATAATATTTTGTCCTGAACTGGAAGTGTCCGGGTATAGGAGCGCAACCAAATTTCTTGATGAGTTACTCAAGAAGAATCAATTTTTAGATAGTCCATATAGCAACGGAGAAATCATAAAATTTTGCTTTTCCAAATTGCCAGTTAGGTACCAACAGACACTTGTCGGCAAGTGTGGATCTGACATAGAAGCATTCAAGAGTCTATTGCGCGAACTCGAAGTAGTCTTTGATAAACAAGACGCAAAGGACAGGAAGAAGGGGCAAAGTAACAAATACCACGGGCCAGGAAGGGAAGACGACAACAGATCGCATAATCGCACTGGTCAGTTAGGAAACCAGGGTTACGGAAGTCAAGGTTACGCTATTCAAGGTTATGGAAACCAAAGACACGGAAACCAGAACGTCAGGGAGCAGGGTCAATCTAGACAAGGAATCTGGGATAGGAGGAATAACGAACGGCAAAGCGACCGTAATTGGAGAGAGCGAAACCAAGGACAACAGTGGAACCAGGAGATTGAAACTAGACCCGCAAATCCTAATGCACGTCAGAGGAGGGGGAGCTTAACAAGGGATTGACGCCAGACTAGTGCGAACACAGGCCGCCGGAATTTCGCACGTAATCTCGGACCTGGCCAACTACGGATGATACATTACGAAGATTTATCAGAAATCCTGCTCGAGGAACATAAAGCAACTCCTCGACATGATCGGCAGCCTCTTATCACAGTAGCAATAGCTGAAAAGAGTATGAATGCGATAATAGATAGTGGAAGCTACATAACAGCAATATCTGAGGCAGCATACAAGATGTGCTCTCAGGAGATGGACTGGCCTGTCCTATCGGTTAAGAAAACCAAAATAAAAGGGGCATTAGCGGGAAAATGTACGGAGGTCACCCAACAAACAAGACTGGAATTCTCCTGCCAAGGACACAAAATAGAGTCTAACTTCTGGATTGTGCCAAATCTGGCGATCGACATGATAATAGGAACGGACTTCCTAAATGAACATGAAGCGATAGTTGATCTAGGACGAGGTGAAGTGGTTTTGAGGAAAGGGAATCCCGTCCACATTAAATTCGACGATCAGCTGATCCCAGCTCAACTACCGTCTAACTGTGTACGGATAAACTACGCGTGTCTGAAAGACAGAAAGGAAGAACAGGTCGACGTTGCGGGTAGGGGAGCGGACACAGATGAGAATGAAGTCAGAATAATGGGGGAAATAAAGGAGAAAATAGGAGAAAAAGTGGAAGCAATAAAGAATATAAGGTGCGACCACCGCAAAGAACTTCATAAATTACTAGTAGAACATGCGGAGGTCTTCATTCCCAAGACAGGATCAATAAAGAACTTCCAATATGAATTTCGTGTACGTCCGCACAATCAGTTTCGTGTGCCACCCTATCCAATCCCCTTGGCATATCGACAGAAAGTAGCAGCCGAAATTACGCGAATGTTGAGTGAAGGAATAATAGAACCTACGGCTTCAGCCTATAATAACCCGTTAAGAGTAGTCGAGAAGGCAGATGGTAGTATTCGTTTAGTCTTGGACTCGCGACAAATTAATACCATAATAGAACCCGAAACAGACAGACCGGAACGATTAGAGGAACTCTTACAAAACTTCCATGGAATATCAATCTTCTCATCAGTTGATCTAAAATCGAGTTTCTGGCAGATCGAGCTCCATCCAAATTGCAGACAGTACACAGCCTTTTTAGCATTTGGAAGATGTTACCGGTTTCGTCGTCTACCATTTGGTTTGAACGTTTCATCTGCCGCATTCATTCGGGGGCTGGACGGCATACTAAGCGATAATTTGAAACGTCATGTCACCAGCTATGTGGACGATTTGCTGATCGCGGAGAAATCTTGGGGAGAGCACAATGCGGTCCTCGGTGAACTCCTTGCGACATTCAAGGAATACGGAGTGACTATCAATATCGAAAAATCGAATTTTGGGACGTCCTCTGTCAAATTTCTGGGACATATCATCACGGGTGAGGGCATTGCGCCAAATCCCGAAAAGATCGAAGCGATTGAAAAGTTTCCCATTCCTACGACAAAGAAGCAGTTAAGGGGGTTCTTGGGGATCATAAATTTTTACAACCGCTTTATACATGTCAAAACTCAGAGCAGTCCTAGGTTGCATCAACTTACAGGAAAGAAGATTCCTTGGGAATGGGATGAGGCGGCCGAATCCGAATGGAAAGCATTAAAATTCGCATTATTACAAGCACCCATCCTATCACACCCTAACTTAGCAGAAGAGCTTTGCATAGTAACGGACAGTTCATACTCAGGTCTGGGTGTCATGGTGTTCCAAGACTATGTACATGAAGGAAACAGGGTGTGGAAGACAATTGCGTTTGGTAGCAGAGTACTAGCCAAGAGTGAGAGGAATTACTCAGTAACCGAGTTAGAGGCGCTGGCTATTGTATGGGCGTTTGAAAAATTCAGATACCTTCTGTTTGGTCGCAAGACGAGGGTCTACACAGACCACAAGGCACTCGAGTTCTTGATGACTGCAAAGCTTAATCACAGGCGGATCATTAGGTGGGCATCATATCTGCAGCAGTACAACTTTTCGATAGAATATATCCCCGGCAGTCAGAACATTATTGCAGACGCCTTATCACGGTCACCGATCGGATTTGAGCACAACATGGAAGAAGATCTGGAGGAAAATCACTACTGCCTTTTCTATATGCAGAAAGTAGCCTTTGAAAATTTTATTACCTGTAGTATGCATGACATCAAGAAGGAGCAAGACAAGGACCCTGCCCTAGTGTTATTGAAACAGAAATGGATAGACAGAAGACACGCCACCATCAGGCAGTTCTACCTCTTGCGGAAAGGCATAATTTTCCACCGAAATTATGCCAATGACACTGAATGGGGGGTATGCATCCCTGAACACCTAATAAACAAGGTTATATGGCATACTCACCTCAGCTATGGACACTTCGGACCACGCAAGTGCAATCTCAAGCTAAGGACCATGTGTTACTTTCGAAACATGGAGCGTCGAATTCGGAGGGTACTGTCGGTGTGTAAAGACTGCCAAAAGGCTAAGCACACCACTGTGAGCATGCAGGCACCATTATACCCAATCGTACCGACCAAATTAAGACAATTAGCAGCAACAGATTTGATGGGACCTTTGCCAAGAACAAGAAGAGGATATACTTACGTATTAGTGTTTGTTGAACTAACGTCCAAATACGTTACCTTTACGCCACTGAAGAGGGCGACAGGACGAACTGTATCTCGAGCCCTAATCCGGGATTTCCTACAACAGGTTGGTCATGTGAGTAAAATTATTTCTGATAACGGGCCACAGTTTAAGTCAAAAACTTGGAAGGAGACGTTGCGTCGATGTAAAATTGATCCCATTTTTATATCTTCGCACCATCCGAGCTCGAATGCTGCAGAACGGGTTATTAAAGAACTCGGAAACTTGTGCCGGTTGTACTGTAACAAACAGCACACGACATGGGACGTTTTCCTTAAAGACTTCCAGGAGGTGATCAATGAGGCACCCCATGGGATAACAAAATTGGCACCCATTACAGTACTGAAAAACCGGATTCCTAAGGACTTGATAACCGATGTCGTAAACTTCCCACCAAGTGCGCGAACGCAGCACCAAGCCATAGTGGATTTGGCTCTCAAGAGGATACGTGCTGCAGCAGAGGTCAGGAAGAGACGTGCCGACAGGGGAGCTCGTCTACGACACTTCCACATTGGACAAAAGGTGCTCGTTAAGTCTTTCCGACTTTCGAACAAACAAAAAATGAAATGCCAAAAATTCTATTCTATTTACAACGGCCCGTACCGTATAAGGAGAGCAGCTCACCACAATGCTTATGAATTAGAGACGCTGAAAGGAAAGAAGTCCATAGGACTCCACCACATCTCTCACATAAAGGAGTTCGTGGAATAGAGTAGTGTAAGTGGTGTACGTAGTAGAATGGGCAAATACGTGAACCTTGCTATAGTAGTAGTGTAAGTGGTGTACAGAGTAGAATAGGCAAAGATATGAACCTTTCTTCGGGAAGCAATAATCGTTGCATTAATAGATTAAGATTGTTAAAGTATTAACACGCTGCGTTTTCTCGCATAAGAATTTACTGCTGCTAATTTTTTTTCTGTTTATGTTCGCAAGCTCCACTGTCAATGCGATAAGAGGCACTACCTTTCCATGAGCAATGTTTTTGTCCTTTCCAATCTGGTGTCCATGTTAAGGGATAGTGATGAGTGACGAGATGTCGCACAAACGGGCGCATACGAGAACGTGCTCTTAGAAGCGTTCTGAGAAGTCGTGATACGCTCCATAGCGGCCACAGCCAGTTCGTGAGACGTTCATACCAATGCTTGCAGGCACGCGTCAGTGCACTGCAAGATTGTGGTATATTGCGAGATTTCGAGGATGAATATTGGCAGTATAGTTTTTGCAGAGCTGCGCCAGCATCGTTGTCTTGCAAGTCGGGGTGAACCTGTGAGCGTTTGACTCCAATGGTGCCCTAGGGCCTAGACGGTAGAAATGCGGGCATAAAGCCTACCATGCCAATGTGCTGGTTGGGGATTTAGCATGCTGCTTGCGACTGTCACAGATGAATAACCAGTGACTCATACTAGGATATTCGTGACATGCTGTGTAGCTGGCGTGTGATGGGCGACTGAATCCTCAAGAGGAACCAGACTTGGCTGGGTCAAATTACATTGCCTCTGGAAAGGTGCGCTTTCATTGCTAAGACTGCATCACATACAAAGTTAAGTTCAACTATAAATTTATTGTCTTGTATAGCCATGGCTAACCCAGTCTCTGGAGTTTCAGTGAGGCGTAGTGAGAACTCGGAGGCCGTGTCGTACGGCGCGCACATCACTGTCGTCAATAGCGGCGAGCAGCGAGATATCTCAGCGTAACAGGAATTATGTAAGAGTAGTGTATAAGGTAAACAAAAAAAAAATAAATAAAATAAATAAATAAATAAATAAATAAAAGGGAAAGTAAGTTATACTAGGATAAGTTAAACTGTAGGATTTAACAATAACTAGATTAATATTGTGGGGGTTTTCTACCACAAGTGTGGCGCGCGCCTGTTGGGATGCTATTTTTCAGGTCATCAAATCACAGACTCGAGATGGAGGGACGACCGGCGAGCGAAAGTAGTATAGTTGCATGTTCTTTATAGCACAGTAAAACTTAGACCTGAATAACAACATAATTTAATTAAAAGACATACAATGTAGATCGTTGGCAAATGGTAGTTAATTCTTGAGCATGTCTACTGTCGATCTATATAATTAATAGTAATATTAGTGTGGGCCCGCACATTTAGTTGTTCATCCATTACATAGCATCAGTTATCACACACCATGTACAATACTGAGATCGGTCTCTACACAAATATCAAGATAAATTATTTCCATTTTTTGTTATGATAGCTACAGATAAATAACTATAAAATTAAAATTACAGTGTCTGAAATGACAGACCATCAATGTATCGGTATGTAAATTTATTATAACATAGAAGGTCATGGGGAAAAGTTAGGCATATGATTTTTGTAAGAATTGTGCAGAGGACTGGGATAGTGGCAACGCAGAGGCCAGCCGGAGGTCATCGGCTACCTGCAGGAGGAGAGCGTCGACGCGCTACCTGACGTGAGGGGCGCGAGGGCGTCCGGTCCTACAAGCTGACAGTCACCGGGCCGTGTACCTGAGGGATTAGGGAGGATCCTCGCCGGGCCACAAGCGAAAGTGAGGCTGGCCGTTGACACTGACACGCGACCCACACGAGGCAGCCGTTTGGAGGGATTCCCTGCGGCAGACCACGTAGTCGTGAGTACACGAAGAAGATCACATATGGTGTCATAACTGGCGTCTCATGTGCCTCAGGACAGAAAGGGACGCTATATACTCACCTGTTTGGGTTTTTACAACTCACTAGCATTGGCCGATCTGCTTACACAAAGCAGTATCGTGCCACACTAACAAATGTATGGTCTCATTTCTAACTTCTCCTCTCTATTAGAGAGCAGTTTTTAGCAATCGTCGCTCCTAGTTCGATCCTGTATGGATGACCTCACACACTTGTGGAGTCACTCCACGTGCCATCATCCCTCGTCGAACTGCAATATTGGGAAACGTAAAGTACTGCCCAGCGAGAGAAGAGACCTAGACTAGTGATGTATCCCAACAAGTAGACATCAGAGACAATTAATCGACGTGAGGAGGGCCTATCACTGTGTCTTCCTACTGTACTGCCGTGATCATATGCGTGGGTCTGACTACAATCTCAACAGCGTACTGCAGACGCTCCAGCACTCCCTATTGCTGTTGCAACAACGTAGCAACAACACCCGACGTTTAGCCCTATGTGATGTCAGTACTGTGGCCCCATCCCAAAAGCCGCCCTCCAATGCTCAAGACATGGAACCACGTGCATCAATGCATGTGACTCAACATACCAACCCCCTCAGAGAAACTAATGAATTTGTGAAGTGCTTCGAACATTTCTAACAATGTGATTTAGTGCCACATTCTCAGCACGGTCGTGAACAGTGTGCAATGTGCACGAACAACTTAATGTCCCATGAACCTTGTTTTTTTTTACTTTCTTTCTCTAGTGTTGTTTTTGTAATGTATGTGATACCTTGTATGTGTTTGTTTTACACTGTAATTCTCATTACAAATTACTGTGTTGTTCTCCACACCATTTTTTTTATCTTGTATTTATTGTTGAGTGTATGGAAACAGTGTGCCTGAAGTCCCCATAAACTGAAGCAGATACCACCTCTGTCATTGTGAATGGACCATCAGTTCAGGGAACATTTTGTAAAGGTTATTCTTGCTGCAGGGAGACAGAATGAATCGGAGGTCGTAATTAGATTCTGAAAGCTCACAAAGAGATTGTTAACTTAAATAGTATCATGTGTGAGTGAGTTCAGGTTAGTTTAATGATTAAAATTGTTGTAACATCTTGGGCATTTAATTGCAGAGCACTCCAACTCTGATTGTAAAGAATAAATTGCTCCATATTTGGCTCACATGCCCGGGCCATATTTAGAGAGTGAATGTCTGTGTGAATCGGTGTTTGGAAGGGGCTCCCTGGGTATGGATGTGTGATGTGAGTGTTAGTGTTCCATATTAAGAAGGTGAAGTTGGCTAAATCATAAATAATCCTCCCTCTATGAGCTGCATTTTTCAGTTGCAGTTATTTTCTTTATAGAGTGCGGCATGTGCAGCCAGTTTGCGAGATTGTTCTTGGGCGATTGACACACTACCTTGCTCCTAAGTGAGCCAACCGCTCACCAATTACAATCTAAAATGGCGTAGGGGCTATGAGAGGTGGCATGAGCCCCCTCTCATATTTCTATCTTACGATTCTCCTCTATAATTACATGCGGTGGAAAGTTGCTATTCCTTCACGCGCGGACTTCCCACGCAGCGTCTCTCGTCACCCGGGTGGTCCGGTGACAGGCGGGCTCTGCTGATCTGGAAAGCTTTAAGCCGACGGGTGTGAGGAAGTCGAGTGAATGCTTTGCAGACACCGACATTGTCAAGAGGCACGCCCGCAGAGCTTGAAGTAGTGGCTGGGCTAGAGGTTCCGTTACTTCGCAGAAACTTAGCGAAAACACTTTCTGGCGGGCTACCAGCGAGGCGTGGGAATGACTTGTGTACCCAGGCAGCTGTGGCGGGAAAATTCCCGCACTTTCTGCAAAATAAAAAGGGCATAGCTCCGTGACGTAGCAAGATCGGCGCAGAAATTGGCGCCAAGAATCTCCATTGGTGGAATGGTAGCGTTCTGGCAATGGAGTGGAATTTCCGCCGGTTTTCGAGTTGCTGATTGGAACGTTTAACCACGGCCACTGTCGTGGGGGCGGGAATGTTCTGTGTTCGGTTTTTGTACGGGTGCTCTTGTGGGTAGTCGTCTCTCGCCTTTCGGTCGAGGACGTCGAAGCAACCAGCCAACGGCTCCGGTACGGCAGATCGTGTTCTGGGAGTCAAGAAGTCGGTTTGGTAATGTATGTCCGCAGCACCGGCAGATAGGGATTTTCCTAGGTGACAATCAGAGCTCAGCAGAGTGCGCCTGTTCGTCTTTTTTTTTCCTAACTTTGTTCTGTCTTGGGTAGCAGCAATTAATGGTGGGTTGGCTATGTGTTTTCTCTAAGAATTGAGTTGCTAGGAATTGGCTGCACATACCACTTCGTCATAATCCTCACAATCTAGTTTAGGGACAACTTCAATTTCACAGCGTTTGTTTAAGTATCCAATTAGAGCCAATTTGATATATTGTTAATGTTTCATGTGTTGTTGTTTATTATTTTGTGTTTAGTCTTAATAAATCATATTGTTATTTTGGACAGAACTTTCATTCTGTTAATAGATAGAGCAACCCCATCATTCCTCACTATGTTAATGAAACCTTCGTTTAATTAACTTATTTAACAAATTAAATTATTGCAGGTGCCAAACTCTCTTCTACTCCACTGGCAGGGTTGATTAGAGTCAGTTCGCGTATTTTTTTTATCCTTGTGCAACAGGAAAAGTTGGAGTTAGAAAAGGGGGGGCTTAGAGCATCATGTACATATGTAAATTCTCTAAGAATTGAGTGTTAAAAACACTGCTAGCCCCGGCACCTCGCAATGTCATTTGGCGAAAAATTTCAAATGGAGCGCTCATAGCCTATGGTACTCGCCAAATATGTTGAATTACAGTTTACGAGAAGGATAGAATCAAACAGAGTACATAATGAAGAAACCCAATACTTAAGTGGTCAAGTTGAAAGAAAGTAATACTAAAAGTTGTAAGGATGAATGAGGGAAAGTACACGAAAATTATCATGTGGTATAAGTTTATGGGGATGAATGTAATCCTAGACCACGGTACCAATAATCACTTTTGTTTGTGTTTGACACTTTTTATTTTGTAAATTGTGATGTGAGACCGTAATTTAAAAAGTTTGGTGAATAACATGAGATATGAGCGCTCACTTTGGCATCTCTCACTTAATGTTATCAAACATTCTATGGGTGTTGATAGCATCCCTTTTTCTAATGTCTGCTTTTTGCGCACTAGTGGCCGGCTGCGGTGGCCGAGCGGTTCTAGGCGCTGCAGTCCGGAACCACGCGGCTGCTACGGTCGCAGTTTCGAGTCCTGCCGCGGGCATGGATGTGTGTGATGTCCTTAGGTTAGTTAGGTTTAAGTAGTTCTAAGTTCTAGGGGACTGATGACCTCAAACGTTAAGTCCCATAGTGTTCAGAGCCATTTGAACCACTTGAACCATTTTGGGCACTAGTGTCTCTTATGGCCGCTGGTTACATGTTTCTTGACAAAGACTGAATCAGCCGAAATCTGGTTTGTATTAACTAACATTTCTGGAATAAATGCGCTGTTTGGTTGTTATTCTGTCTTAAATATGAAACTATTCAATCAAGAGATAACGGGGCAGTCGATAAATAGAAGTAGGTCCTTTTGTTACTTATTAGTGCACAGAAAAAAACGTTCCAAAATTTCTCATGCCTTTCAAAAGTTTTGGTTTACTGGACGAAGAGCAGGTCAGTAACGCATGTCTACATATAAAGCACAGGCTTACTGTACAAACTACAGGCGTACTGTAACCGACTGCAATTGCTCCTTGAGCTCAAAAATGGTTCAAATGGCTCTGAGCACTATGGGACTTAACTTCTAACGTCATCAGTCCCCTAGAACTTAGAACTACTTAAACCTAAGTAACCTAAGGACATCACACACATCCTTGCCCTAGGCAGGATTCGAACCTCCGGCCGCAGCGGTAGAGCGGTTCCAGACTGTAGCGCCTAGAACAGCTCGGCCACCCTGGCCGGCCTTTGAGTTCACGCAGTCATATTAATGAAGAGCCGATGAGTGTTCCAGGACCTACCTGCAACAGCCTGTGGTTCGGACGTCGATTAACAGTATATGAATTGGTAAGCCGGTGTACAAAGGTTACTTTGTAAGGTTTTTGTTTGTCCATAGTTTCGCGAGCAGATGTTGTTGACAAACGTCAGTCTGAACTGCTAAATGGCTCTATGATTTTCTTGGACTCGTTCGGCTATGCCCGTTACGCCACATTCCAAGTCAGAAGAACTGTCTGGGGCACACGCGACAATACCAGCCTGCCTTCACCGAATTGCTTCACGCGCTGCATGCCATACGAGAAACAACGTGTATGATACGCTGCAGCCCGTAAGAAAGTGGATAAGAGCTTCACATAATGATTTTTTTAAATGTAAGGTCGACAAGCTCGAAAATACATACCTTTTTATAGGAGTCCCTCAAAACCTAATGAAGATAACATTTCTTTGTGCATGTGTGCGAGCGTCCTGTTCCATGGCAATAAAAAATTTCTGGTTCAATGACCATGTCACACTGATGTATGAAACGTTTCAGCTATTCTCTGTTTTCTCAGGAATGCGTTACCAACTTCCAGACAAATGCCACTTTCGTTCCCATGTACCAACGTCTATGCCTACCGAAATTAGCTTATGTGAAGTGAGATGACACTGCTTGAGGAAGCCCACTTGCGACACTCGGTTAAACGATAACTCATATTGGAGATGACACAGATATAGTATATTGAAACATTTCACGATTCGTAATGCAGGTACAAGCTTTACACTTTTTATGTAAGTATTCTTCTTTTATTTACAGGAATCTGTGAATGCTGCCTTAGCCTATAGGAAGTCCTCACAGTTCATTGGTTATTTTTAAGCCTTGACGTAAGGAAATAAGTACGTTGTGGGGCAAATGGGGAGAAATGGATGGATTAAAGCCGACAAGATTACGTGAAATGAATAGAGGATAGCGACTACCTATGAGTCAATAGCGGTAGTACTATAACAGATCGTTAAAACACTATGAAAAATAGAAGACCAAAAACTGCTATAGGATGAACTATTATGAAATTTCTAGCCAAATCTACTTTACTGAAATTTGAAAAGACACGGCAAAGCTTGTAAGAGGTTTGTACCAAGCATACATGTAAAATCCAATGATAAACAGATAGAATAGGTAAATAGTTAAATTCTTCGCATTCTAATTAGATGATGAATTCAGTTTGGAGCATACAAGAGAACTGCTGAAAGTCAAAATCAGTCTTCCTTTGCAATGAGCTGTTCTCACGCGTAAAGAAATAAAACTTATATAAGAAGCTGGCACCTTTTAGTTCTGTCATGTCCGCTGGTATAAAATTTTGGGATAACTCTAGCAACTAGTCTAAAGTTTTCCGAGTCTGAAAAGTATGTACCACGTATTATTTCTGGTGCGAATGCAAGAACGTCACAGATAGACTCAGAAAATTAGGAATACTAAGTATTGCTTTCAAGAATATTTACTCCTCCGTGAAATATGAGATTAATTATGTGTTTCTTCTCAAAACAACAACTCTGATCGTAGGAAGAAAGCTAGACATAAAATCAATTTACGTAAGATTTTAGTGCCAGAAAAGTGTCCATAACCAAGGAGCTCATATTTTCAACAACTTTGCAGCAGCCATAAAACGTTCAGCTACCAACGAACTACAATTAAATAAGAGGCTCCAATATTCTTAGAGTACAATTCTTTCTACTGTGCTACTCCTCTGACAATCTTCTTAACAAAATTAATCCGTATACCATTAGTAAAATCAAATCGTGAATGTTATCAAAAATCACACTTCTGCATATCTTCAGTGCAACAATATGATTTGTGTATGTATGTGTTATAACTGATTTCTATTTGGCACTGCCTGGCTGCAAGGACTAAGAGATATGTTACGCATTTCAGTGTTCATAAATTTCTATCTTTGTAACAAGTCTGGTGTTAGTTTTTGAATAAATGTATCTTTCATATTTTACACTTATTCCACATTCTCGATGGCGTTAGAAGAACTAACATTAGATTATCTATTATTTGGTACGTACTTCTGTTTTATGAAATGTTCTATATTCCTCTCACTATTTCTCTATATAATGAAAAGCGTATCTGTCATGTGTTATAAACTAGATGACATAGGTCTATTCTTCTAAGCAAAGCAAAGCAAAGCTTTCTGGACTACAGAGGCCAATCGGGACCGACGCGCCACCGTGTCATCCTCTACCACTGACGTCATTTGGATCCGTATGGAAACGCATGGTGACACAATACCACTTTACCGGCCGTTGGCGGTTTTATTGACCGTGGAGGCACTCCTTGTCATTCAAGCAGTTCCTCAATTGGTATCACGAAGCTGAATGCACCCCATTCCAGTCCTCCCACCAAGAAATTTCGGCAGCGCTGGCAGTCGAACCGGGGTCTCTGCGTAGCTACCAGACACGGTGACAATGAGTTGCAGAGAAGGAATGTTTTCCTATGAAAGGCACCTTAAATGCTGATTTAATATATAAAACTTAACTAAACAAACAAAATGGCTAAAGAGCTATGACTGTCATAACGTCGTTGTTATATCAATCAACATGAATTAAAGTCGTCTGGATACGATTCTGTGAGTTTCATTTGGTTATACCTATGCATAATATCGTAATAGTGTACATATCTAAAACCAATCAACGCAATTTTGTAAGGCATTTCTTCACTAAACCAGACGAGAGTATATAAGACATAAAACAGTTCCCAGCTGCAAATTAGAGAACTGCAGAGTAATGGAGCAATGGAATTCAGAAGAGTGAAGCGACAAAATTGTGCAAGGTCTTAGGCTATTTTCGAATAACAGAACGAAATTCAATAAATTTAAAACGCTCCCACCTTCTTACCGAGTGTGCAGTGTAGGTTTGAATATTAATGTGTCGAATTTATCGTAGCAAAATCAGAAAATCTAAAATGATTTTTATGCAATATTTCTGTTACTTTCAATTTTTTTTAATCCCTAAAGGTGAAAGCATGGAAGTTTCCCTGTTTAACTGGCGAATTATTACATTGGATTGATTGATAAAAATTCGATTTGTCCACTTAAAATCTTGGATATATTAAATGTGTAGTTTCCCGGTTTGCAACTAGCCTCGAGAACAAAGTTCTAATAAATAAATAAATTTCAAAGGATGACAGTACACGGGTTATGTAAAACATTTTCCTACTTTTAATAAGACATTCTGCTTTCTTAATACTTAGACCTATACCGATGTTTTAGCGGCGGCGTTAAGGAAATGTTCATATTTCTGTAAATTTTATGAACTAAATGAATAAATAACGCTGTTATTTCTTCCGTGTAGTACTTCCATCAGAGCCTCCAATTCGACATACCGGAATTTGTGAATTCATGTGTATTTCCTCAATACCTATCATTTACCTGCCCTCACCCGTCATTTATTCGGTAAACAGCAAAGAACCGCGAAAGCGAATACAGTAAAGTATTTAATTTCTAAATGATACAGTCCGTAGTGTATCACTCTTAACGGACAATTTTCGCTTGCCAAATTGTTTCCACCATTACTGCATCCTCTGCAGTACGTAATCTCCGATTCATTATTTTGGAGATCCGTACACTTATCACAATAAAAAAATCTTGATTTTTCTAGCCTCGTCACTTCAAATAAATCATTCGAGCTTTCGACATCTGTCCTCGCCATTGCCGCATGCACCTTGGAACCCGAGAAAATGCTACCCTAAAAGAGAACATACACTAACCGTGGTGTCACGAAACAGTTACTTTTTCTAGACAGAGAATGGAAAGAGTGCACTGCAACAATTCATGCTGTATTTAGAATCTAGTATTGAAACATTTAGCGTAGAAACTTCTTTATTCCAGTCTGAGCGTAACTCTGCACCTACGATGTTCGTGAAAGTTCCTGGTAGTCGATTTTATCACTTCCTCAGTAGTTACGTTATGCAACGTTGCCGAAACGTTTTGGGGACACGGAAGAAGAGTAACGTGCATTCCCAAAATAAAGTATCGACCTACTTCATATATCCGAACCAATGGCAGAGTACTATTTTATTATTCTTTAGCCGCGAGGAATGAGACTGCCCTAATTCCAGAGATGGTCGTTCGGCTTTATGGCAAATCGATATCGAGGGTGCAGCAGGGGCTTCCATTACGTTGATACCGCCGGTCGGCTCTGTTGCACAAGGGAGGCGATGTTGAGGAATGTCTGTCTGTTTCTAGATAAAAATAACTTGTAGCAGTTACAGTTGTTTGTCCTAACAAACACAGCCTGAAGTAAATCCCACCATCCACGTACAAATTCGACATCTTAGATAAAAGTCAATGTTACGATTAACGAATTCCTCTGATGTATAAAAAATCACGTTGAGAAAATACAGTACCAGCTGTCGCCCACCGTACAGCAATGCTTCTCTTTGCAAAACGACCAACAACACATTTCTGTTACATTTTTAAAAAAATGTTACGAATATTATATTCAGTTAGTCATTTCCTGTGCACCGCATATAAGAGGGGTGTTTTTTAAGTAAGTACCGTTTTGAAATTAAAAAAGACGTGCTAAGATATCTAAATAATTTTATTTTAACATGAAATCCTGTATCTTAATCTGCACAATGACGTCATAACAGTCTGATTCTTCCTTGTTTACGTTGTGTACTGAGTGTTTAAGATGGCTCCGATAATCGTGAGTCCCGCCGACTGTGAAGTACGGGCTGTTATAAGATTACTTAGTGCTAAAGGCCTAAAAGCGATCGCTATTATTGGTAAGATCTGTGCAGTTTACGGAGAAAACCATATGAATGATGGAATGGTAAGAAAATGGGTGAGAGCATTTAAGGATGGCCGCACAAATGTACATGATGAACAACGGAGTGGGCGTCCTTCGGTCGTTAATGAAAGTTTGGTGTTGGAAGTGGACAATAAGGTGAGAGAAAACAGACGCTTTACGATTTCCTCCTTGCGGGATGACTTTCCTAATGTTTCTCGTAGTGTTTTGTATGGCACTGTGACCGAGCACTTGAATTACCGAAAATTGTGCGCACGTTGGGTACCGAAACTGTTGACAGATGTGCACAAAACAAAACGTTTAGACAGTGCATTGACTTCCCTTGAGCGGTACCACGACGACGGTGATGATTTCTTACGCCAAATTGTTACGGGCGATGAAACGTGGGTGGTCTTCGTCACACCAGAATCAAAGCAACAGTCCATGGAAGTTGAGCAAGGGTATCGTTCTGCTGCAACACAATGCCCGTCCGCATGTGGCGTATCAGACCAAAGATCTCATCATAGCTTTTTGATGGGAAACTCTAGATCATTCTCCGTACAGCCCCGATCTTGTGCCCAGTGACTACCATCTGTTCCTGCACTTGAAGAAACACCTGGGCGGTCAGCGTCTTCAAGACGACGACGAAGTCAAAACAGTGGTGATGCAGTGGTTAACAAGTCTTGGTGAAGTCTTCAAAAATTTTAGACTCACTGGAACTGTCGAAAGAAATTTCTCCGAATGTAACACAGGAAAATGTCAACAGATCTGATGAAGATGGAGAATAAAACCACACAAAACGAAGATGAATTGTGCCAAAGCCAACTAGAGAAAGCAAATGTGACAGGGATGTCCACCTTCCTGAATATACTAAGAGAACTTTAGCCTCAAGGTGTCGGCTACCAGAGTCCAAGTCAGTTTCTCTAATAATGTGTGAAAAGTGCAAAGTTCATTTGTGCGTATTAAAAAACAATTGTTTTGCTAAAATCCATAAACATGAGAAGTAATGTGTTCATAAAATGTAATGTGTACACAAAACGAGAAGTAATGTGAACATTTTTCATTGTAAATAAAAATATGAAAACACTACAAGATCGGAATTTTTTTACTCTCGTAACACCTAATGTACCCGTATGTGTACATTCAATTATTCAAACATTATTTAAAAAAAATTTAAAAATTAGTTTTTTGTGCTACTTTTAGATCAGCTACACCAAAAAAGTGACTGAAATATATTTCCATTCTTTGTTTATCTTCGGGACTGAAGAGGTTAAGCAAAGTTCCTTACAAGTCTGTTCTTTGTGCAGACAACGTGTATACATAACATCCAATCGGTACTAGTCAAAAATGCTTTACAAAATCCATGTTGCGCTTGCGAAGTTCCTGTCACGCCAGTAAACAATTTTTGGAATCAGACTGCGTTTTAAACAATTCTACATTTGAAAATTTTGTAATACCGTAACATTCAGGTTGTTCAAAACCACTTTGAACTTTTAGTTAAAGTTTCACGAGACATGATAGGCTTTCGAACTGATTGCTCAAATTATGGAAACAGCTATCCAAGTAAACAGAATTTTCCGCAAGCAGAACTACACAGGTTTTAAGAATAAAAAATTTAGTCACGAAACGGTGGGGAGCCTGCTTTAAGAACTGTTGTCAAAAGTGGAAATCATTTTCAACTACGTAATTTTCAGCGTAAATCACCAAAAATGCAGTTACTTAAACTGGAACTTGCTTGACGTCATACACAAAGTCATTAGATAGGTTTCTGTTACAGTCGCTAAGTTGCTCTGTCTTATGGATCCAGAAGCATTTCTGTTCAATAAAGTAATATCTCCCAATGTCAGGAGCATTTTACGTGAGTGAAGTCACACCATATTGGAAGTATCATTAGAGCAAGAGTTTGATACTTGTGACGGAGTGCAGATACGGATGAATGATCACGAAGACTGTTTTAAATTGCATCGAGTATATTTAGATCTTCTGATAGAGATGTCATTTTTAGTTAGTGGACGGTTACACAATTACAAAGGCTTTGGTGTGGGTTTGCCAAATTATATCTTATAGACAGATGCCAATGTTATGAACTTATTTGTAACTATTAGCTATTACAGAAGCATCCTGTACTTTTTACGAAGTGAATGGCGTTGCTAAAGATACCCCATTACGTTACTTTTCTTGATTCAACATATCTGATAATATGCGTTAAGGAAGCATCCAATCTTTAAATGAGATCGATTAAATGAAAGAAAACGGCCAGTACATCTATTTCTACATGCATTCATTGCAAATCACTGTGAAGTCCATAGCACAGGGTGCGACCCACAGTATCAATTAATAAGCCCCCATGCTGTTTCATTCACGTATGGAGCACAGGAAGAATTATTGTTTAAATGCCTCTGTGCGCGCTCTAATTAATCTCATCTCTTTGTCACGAATCCTACTGGAAGCGATATGTAAGGGGGTTGTAATATATTCCTAAAGTCATCATTTACAGCCGGATCTCGAAATTTTGTATAAAGCACTTTTCAGGATACTTCGCATCGATCTTCAAATGTCTCCCACTCAAGTTTCTTCAGAATTTCTGTAACACTCTCTTACGAATCAAACAAACCTGTGATCATTCGTGTTGCCCTCCTCTGTATGAACTTCTTTCAATATGCCCCATTACTCTTATTTGATGCAGGAAGCGCACACCTTAGAAATATTCCAGAGAGGGAGTCACGAGTGATTTGTAAGCAATTTCCTTTGTAGGCTGACCGTACTTCCCTAGTATTGTAGCAATATGCCGAAGTCTGCCACCAGCTATACTAATGACTGACCCTATTGGATTGTTCCTTATATCTTACAAAGCGCTACACACAGATATTTGCATGCGTTAACAGGTTCCAACTATGTCTGGCTTATACTGTTGCCATATGATGCTATATTCTTTCGTTTTGTAAAGTGCACAAGTTAATATTTTGGGACATAAAGCAACTTGCCTATTTTTGCATCACATTGAAATCTTATCTTGATCTGATTGAATATTTGTTAAGCTGTTTTCAGATAATACTTTGTTACAGATAAATGCATTGTTTACGAAATGTCTGTGGTTACTGTCAATATTGCCTGCATGTCATTAATATACAACATGAACAGCAAGGTTTCCGATACACTTACCTTGGGCTCATATGAAATTTCATCACACATATGTCAATGAGTCTCCTTCCAAGATAACGAGTTGAATCTCTCAGTTAACTTTCCATTGACTACGAATCCAGAGGTCAATCACGACTAAGGTTTAATACGACGTATTGGGGCAAAATAAGAGAAAAACCGTCTGGATGACTGTTTACTGTGTTACATAACCGATTTCGATAGTTTTATTAGCTTACAATCAGTTTCATTAATTAGGAATTACTAGCTGAATTACTAACTAAGGTTCTTCCATCCGAATCTTTGCCAAATGTCGACGTTCGCTAAGCAATAATTCCCAATTAATAGATCTGATAATAACCTAAATAAGAGTCAAACCGGTTATCCAATAACATATAAAAAGTGCCTCGATGTTGATTGTCTTTCCGTACATCGGAAGTGAGCATGGACCCGTCAGTATTTTCTTCAATTATATAATTGTCTGTCATATCTTTGATACACTGCTTTACAACTTTATGTCGTATTTACTGAAACCGATTTTGTGAAATCATGTGAGGGAAAGTTCCTTAATATTTTGACGTCACGTCTTGCTACTGGATTGGTTATCAAGTGTACGTTTACTCTCCACAGTATTAAATCAAGTTAATGTGAAACCTTTCTCACTCTAATTAATGTAAAGTAGCTTACTAGTCAATAAATTTAAGAGAAACTTTGGTAGATTCACTTGAGTTATATCGTACATTGTGTATGTCTTCTGTGAGACCCTAACAGAATGACATGAAGCGAAGATTCCAGTGGATGTACTCTCAGGAAATATCCTTCTCGTCCCTTTGAGGTAGCTTAAGTTAATTGCGGAAGTGGCCTCTCTTATCGTAAACGAAACGGGCAACTGCTGATACGACGGAAGCATGATGTACGTGTTACTCTGTGGATAACCAGGAAGATAGACATGGCACCATCTTAGACTTCATATGTCAATAAAACATCTATCATCTCCAGGACACAGCACATAAAAGCTTGGGTAATGCTGCTCGTCCTCGAATGGGTATAATAGTGACTTAAATTAATAAAAGTTATCATCGGTTGCTTGTAATGGAAATACAAGAAAAATTAACTGCTCACGCAGTCCCTTATCTGTTAACTAAAAAGTGTTACTGTGAAAACAGGCAGATATTCCCGCCGATATTTTCATGAAACACAGGCGTTTAACAATAGAAGAGAAACTTATCCCTCTCGATTTTTTGTATTTATTTCGCAAGGAGACTTTTTCAGGTGTCAACTTCTTTTGTTCCGTGTTCCCGTATCACCTAAGATCGCTTGAAGTTACATCACAGCCCGAAAGTGTAATACAAAAGTTCGGAGACTCTCTAATCTTCGGAGCCACGTCACCGCACTGGACGGTTGTAGGTCGCACGACTAACGCACTGCGAACACGCGAACTGTGCCTCGACTCAATGAGGAAATACTGCTGGTCGTGAAATGAAGGCGTGAGACGTGGATCTTGGAATTCCTTATTTCCCCTGAACACGTGCAGACATAAATCAGATGTAAAAGGGGACGCATTTCAGGATTTGCTGGAGACAAAACGAGGCTGTAAGAAATGACACGGGATAAGAGAAAGGTAATAACATACGTTCATATTACACAGTGATGTGATATTAAGTTCTTCCGGTCCCTCTTCTATACTGTGTTCGCACAGTACACTGAACAGCAGTGTAACTCAACTCACAGCATTGAGAAAGTATGAAAGAAAAATTATTGTTCCTACGCATTAGTAGTACAAATGAATCAGCGACGTGTCTCTAGAGCACTGCAGATGACAATGTCCTCCTTTCAGAGTCTTTTATCCAAAGGTTGTTATAAATGGAACACTGTAGGGTGGCGACATTAGCAATTTGAAAAAAATTTTCAGTTCTATTGTTGCTCTAACGCAGTGACGAACTGTGATCGAAGTCAGATAGAAAAACTAATTCTGTGCTTATTTAATGTAGTGTGCCATCGTCAGTCACTTCCGTCTGGTTGCGATGTACCATCACACATATCCCGACATATTCCTACTTCACAGTCTAACACCTGTGAATCTAACACCAGTGAGCGCTAGCCTTATGAGATTTAACAAAACCTCTTCAGTTAACAGTTTTGTTTATTCCCCAGTCTTCTCTTAATTGGTTAGTGGTTCCAGATATTCCCAACTGGTCTCGAAATACGTGGTACGAACAAAATCTCCCTCTGACACAGCTGACTAATTCAAGTAACCATTCTATGTCCTGCCGGATGTTGTGGCCGAGAGGTTCTAAGCGCTTCAGTCTGCAACCGTGCAACTGCTACTGTCGCAGGTTCGAATTCTGCCTCGGTCTTGGATGTGTGTGATGTACTTATGTCTTTAGGTTGGTTAGGTTTAACTGGTTCCACGTTCTAGGGGACTAATTACCTTTGATGTTAAGTCCCATAGTGCTTTTCTTCCCAGGCCTGCTACCAGGGAAGATCTCCTGCATTAGATATTACGGAATCGCTCTGATGTTCTTCTCTAAAGGTAGTCATTAACTAAAACATATGAAATACGCTATGTAGGTTTCCAGATGGAGGACCACTACTAATAAAATGGAAGACGGCAAGACTCACGTAGAACATGTGTTCGGATGGAAAAGGCAGGCTAACCTAAAAATGGACGACCCGGAAAGAACGCACATTATCCCCACTGCATTCGATATACATGAAGAAACTTTATTATTAAAAATTCCTTACGTTCGTCATAAGTACCGCTAAAATGGTTCATAATTACAAATACAGAACATATTAAACTGTTCCTAAATGTTTATCTTATAGGGCTCAGAATGCTGAAACAACCTAACAAAAGGGACAGGTAATTGGTAGGGCATAGTTATAATTCTGTTTTAAGAATAATTTATAAATTATAAGTTATGTGGGTTTGATGATGTGTACTCTTTACAGCAAAAAAAGTGGGTCACTGCCGAATACAACCAACATAACGTAGCTGTGTTGCAGGTCGTCTAAACACCAATACCCCGTGGGGTACAGTCGTTTGACTGCACACGCTGGGTACCGCAAGAGACTACTAAGAGACCAAAGGTCTTTATGGCAGTCAGTCTAAGAGTCAACCAATATGGTCATACAAAACATATTACACATATTAGAAAACACGTTCTTAGCGATGAGACACCCCATAACACTCATAAACTAACCTTAACTACAACAAGTGACATTTCAAAAACTCTGAGAAAACGGATTATTTTACATATATCGTACAGTAATCATTAGTCGAAATTAAATACTTGAGACAATATATGGAGTTACAAAGCTGTATGGCAATTAGAAAAAAGTTTTTCGCTTTCTAAAAGGTTTTCCATCTATGTGCTGAAGGTCGCTCAACGGCGAGTGGCTCTGGAAGCTGGATATTGGACGAACCAGTAGAAAAACGCGACTAACGGCAACAAGCACTCTAAGGAATTCTCAACATTAACAGCGAATCACCTGTAATATCATTGTTCTCGTAACACATCAACAGCTACGCGTACACCAATTTCAACTTTAATTAACATGACCAACGTCGTCGTTCTGGACCTGGTTTCAAACCCAGCACCTATAGCCATTGCTAACTCAGCTAAGCTTTGTTTGTGGCTTATTGAGACCGGATCACTAGGCATAAAGAGACGTGAAGTATAGACGTTTGCACCAGTATCAGTTATCAATTCAGATCCTGAAAATAAATGACGAAAATGTTTATACTGAACTGGGAATCCTGTCATAACAGTTACCGTCCTGGGAACTACCCCCAACGACGTTTAATATGGTGTTATTCACAAGGAACAAGGTATGCTCATATTTAAAAATGAAATGCTATCATATAAAGCTTGTGACAGGGATGCAAAACCAGCACCTAATCGGATTGTTGCCGGCCGCGGTGGTCTAGCGGTTCTGGCGCTGCAGTCCGGAACCGCGGGACTGCTACGGTCGCAGGTTCGAATCCAGCCTCGGGCATGGGTGTGTGTGATGTCCTTAGGTTAGTTAAGTTTAAGTAGTTCTACGTTCTAGGGGACTTATGACCTAAGATGTTGAGTCCCATAGTGCTCAGAGCCATTTTAATCGGATTGTTAACGAAGTACAGTCATGCTCAAAAGTATCCGAACGACCTTAATTGCACTTCGCCTGATTCCCATGCAACCCACATAACGCAGCTGCCTAGCAGGTCCTCTAATCGCTCCTTGACACAGTCGGTTCACTATTGAAAATGGTTCCAACAAGACACCACTAGAAAACACTGCTCTGTATCGCAATAACTAAGGATGTGAAGTAATACCACGGTACAACAAATATCAGGGAACACCTCATCACAGATAAGACTGTCCTTAAGGCTTGTAAGTACGTATTTATTGCAATAAATGACATACCTGAAATATTAGCACTCTCATTATTAAGTCAGATACGTAATGCACGTAGTAAGTTCGTCGTATTCATGATTTCCTCTTCAAAGTAACATATCATACTTGTTATTTAACACAAAATGTCATTAAAAATTTACGTTATTCACGAGCAGCTAGTTGAGAATACGTATGAACTTCAAATGGCACGACGAACCGACTCGTTCTGCAAATGGATTCAAACGAAGGTCACGAAAACTCAGATTTCGTGACTGAGGGAAATTAACAGTCATTCCTGACTAGGCATAAAGAGAGTGATATACCTCGATTTTAGACAGCATCAGTTAACAAATATCAACTTTAAATTACATAACGTAAATATTTTTAACGGTCCCGAATTCCTAGCCAGCATCTATTGTCCCTGTTAACGAACTACGAGAGGTGTTAAATACTGCTTCTTCACAAGCAACTTACTTGAAATACAGTGAGGAAAAGCTTTGTGTTGGACAGGGATCCGAACCCAGAACCTAATCGGATTGTTTTCGAAACACAATCAACTTTGACATATCTGATTATCTCGACAGTAGCTGGAAGTATTAACTGACATGACGAGACGAAACATTAATTTTCCTTCCCACGACCCCAACCCGGCACATATCGCTGTTATATTCTAGAGAAAAGGAACGTTCAGTATGGGTTTGTTACACCGGCAGCGACATGTGGGCATGTTTGAACTAGAAATAATATGACAAAGACTTCAATGCTGACTGGGAATCGAACCCAACACATATCGTTGTTGACTACACACAATGAGACGTCAGCTAACGAATTTTTCTCCACCAGCAGCTTGGAACAACATCCTTGAACTTACAGTGATCTCGCAAATAGTTCTGTGTCTCACTGGAAGTCAAAAACGTCAGATATCTTTAGTGTTGTCAACGAATGAAAATGCATTAAAAATAAAAATTAATATCCACCAGCAGATAGGTGTTCTCATGCTAGAGCTTGATAATACGTAGTGAAATGTTTAGTGCTGGGCCAGGATTCCAACCCATTCATGCGCAATGCACATGTTGAGGAATCTGCAGCTTTGAACAAACATCAAGTTGTAGTCGAGCTGTATTGTCATGAAGGGATCAAACTCCGCGTTAAGGGAAGTCTGAGTTGCATTCCCAGTTCAGAACCAATTTTATCAACGTACAGAAACTCAAATAAAAGATGGAACAAGTGTCCTGTGACCATACACAGGGTTTGTTTCGTCACTAGAAATAAATAACTATTATAAGAAACGTTACTGGTGATAGAGTTTCTACATGTCGCCACTGCTTACTTCATTGTGGTTCCACCTAACGTCTACTTGGTACAGTAGGAATGTCATGTTTAATGTGATTTTCAGACCACAACGCCATTATAATTTCTTCACTTGGAGTAGCCAGAAGAGAATAGAATCTGCCACACCCCATCAAAAAACATCGGGAGAAGTTGGAATCGAACGGAGACCAACACCATATGAAACTATTATCAGTCCAACAGACCACAAAACCCTCTTCTCTACAACTCATCTCTCTATCATAACACCGTTGCGGCACACAAGATGATAATTCTGACACACAGGCTCCCTGTAGTGGTTTGCAGGATGTTCAGTACATTCATTTACTTGGTTGACCGAATGGCCATGAACTAGTTGCCTTGGCTACCCAGTGCCTACATTCGACTCTATTTTGTAACCACCGAAATAAAATAACGTAACTTCCACCTACACAGAACTTCCAACAGTGTAGGATGCAGAAATTTAAATAGGAAGTGTTCCTTTCCATTTGAGCTACTCTATTGCGCTATCTGTTTGTTGAAACCATCGTGCAGTGCAAAAGAAATGCTGTAACTGCCTGTCTCTCAGAATTCTATATTCGGCCATATGCAGTATCTCACAGCACTGTGTGATGCCGAAGTTCTGGAGGAACTGTTGTTCACTTCCAGAGGTGCTGTAGGTATGTCATAGCTAGTAGCGTAACTGTAAGTGTCGCGTGTTCTATTACATTCGCCATTACATTTTTTAATAAGCAATTCTGCTGTCTGCTGAAGTTATCAATTTTTTTGGAACTTTGAACGTAATTCTCTTCACTTCTCAACCCAAAATAGTCGCATGTGGAAAAAAGGGTAACTTCTGCGTCATTTTGTTATTTTCAGGTTTAATAGACGGCCAGGCAGCAGATTCGTCTCAAAGCTTTTGTATTATGTATTGGGAGAGTGCATCGTGCTAAAATAGAAAAGTATTTTCTACATTTGCTGTCGTCTGGTAGTGGCATTTTTTTCTTCTTCAGACCTTGATTGACAGCTTTAACTCAGGACAAGTTTTCTACATGCATGTAATCAATAAACTGCATGTGCATTGTCAGATTGTTATAGATAATATCAGAGAATTCGCATATATCGTTGATGATTAATTTTTCTCTCATGTTTAGTATTGTTTTAACAACACTAAAAGAAACCTTACGAAAACTGTGCACTATATTGTAAGAAATGTAATAAAACTACCCACGATAACCTTGCGACGAAAGTAAGTCTGTTTTAACAAAACTGAATATCTCTACACATACGTGCCTCTATCTGCACGAATTAGTAAAATACTACTCACTTAGATTTCGATTGGGTCTGTGTTTAAATGGTACGCTGTGTCATACTCAACAGGAATGCAAATGTGGCATATCATAAATAAAGTTACGTATTCCTAGAAACCCAAAATTTGCTTTTCAGCAGCGGGAAGAGGCGTTACCTGTTGTGCAGCATTGTAAGTTTCTCATTATTGCAATATGTGCTGAAAGAATTTGTTACGATTTGCTTATCGATGTTTGATCTGACTGCTTGCAGCTCTTACACAGAAGGGATAAAATCTTTACGTTGAGCGAGGCTGGAACCGCAAACCATAACAGTCGCGTTTCCACAGGTCAGCACGTCAACACAGAAGTAGCGGATAGATATGGTTTGCGGCTTCCTCTTACAAGGCCAATAGTGGCTAGAACTCGTAAACCGCTATTTACAGGACGAGATTAGTTGCGATTGCCACGTTCAATGACTTTTCTGGGCTGAAAACCGTAAATTTACAATCTTCTGTTACACCTCAAGCGATAACAACTCAGGTTATTCAATGGAAATGACTCGAGAAATCAGGTGATCTCTGAGGCTTAATTCCGTGCATACCAGGAAGTAACTCGTCGATCACAGATTTGCCAAACATACCTTGCGTTGTTGCCAAATCTCAGTTACATTACTAGGAGGAAGAGGACGAACCGATGTGATCCTACAGCGGGGTGGGAAGTGACCATAGCTGGCGCCTCAAAGACGCCGCTGCTATGGTCTGGAATACGTAATGCGTCTGATTCGCATTTCTGTAACTAGATTTAGGGACTGGAGCTTAGTTGCTAATAATACTCAGAACTGACTGCTACTAAGCATTATAAATCAGTAACTTTCATAGTTGTTTTTATATTTGTTTCGTAACTGTACTCAAAACTAAGAAACTCATTCACGCACGTTTTCGTGCCTCGCCGATATTCGAGCACAACAAACAAATAAAAATAAAAAGAGAACACGTGTGTGTGTGTGTGTGTGTGTGTGTGTGTGTGTGTGTGTGTGTGTGTTTGAGAGAGAGAGAGAGAGAGAGAGAGAGGGGGGGGGGGAAATTGTTGTAAAGAAATTGAAAACTGGTATGTAAAAAAATCTTACATTAAAATGACTCGTTCCACATCATTACGAAATGTCGTATTCATGATCTATGGAACAAGTATAAATATAATCTAATCATATCATATTGCTGACTATCCATGAAGAGTCATGATGTACCGACATTTTCGCCTATATCAGTAACCAAAACTAAACTTAAAAATAAAAGACGACAGTTTTTGTAATAAACCGGGACTCCTAACAAGACCCTTTCATCCCTGTTAACTAACCATGAAAGATGTCTGATATACCTCAATTCAGAAGTAACGAAGTGTGTATGAATTTAAAGATGAAGCGCATGATGTGAAATTCTGCGATGGATATACGAACCCAAGACGTAATCGGATTGTTACCTAAGTAAAATCACATGTTACGTATCGGTTTTTCTTGCCAGCTGCTGGGCGTTTAATCTAAGATAAGGACACAAATTTTTGTGCCTGAGCGACAATCAAACCGCACTCCTATCGTTCTTCTTTATTGTCCACGAATATGGCTTAAGTATCAATTGCTTACTCACCAACAGAAAGATGCGTGCGTGTTTGTCCAGAAATTGTTGGCAACATGAACAGACATTAAAAATGCACGTTAATTTTTACTAGCAGGCCGGTGTGCACGTGATAGGGCTTGAAATGAAATTATGAATATTTTTGTACTGGATCAGGATTCGGACCCACATATTTATCTTTGGAGGAGATCTAGAGAAGACTGCAGTCTTGGGAATAGGGAATGAAATGATTGAACTATAATGTTCCGAGAGATTCAGATCCTCGAAAGAGGAGATGCGAATTCGAATCACAGTCCAGCACCAAATTTTTCAACGTCTCTAGTTGAATCAAGTACAAGTAAAATAAGAGCCCTGTTCTTTTAGACGGCTATCAGTTCATCAAATAAAATAAAACTTTCTAATGTAAGTAAGTTTACTGGTGACAGTAGTCCGCATCTCGTGGTCGTGCGGTAGTGTTCTCGCTTCCCGCGCCCGGGTTCGATTCCCGGCGGGGTCACGGATTTTCTCTGCCTGGTGATGACTGGGTGTTGTGTGCTGTCCTTAGGTTAGTTAGGTTTAAGTAGTTGTAAGTTCTAGGGGACTGATGACCATAGACGTTAAGTCCCATAGTACTCAGAGCCATTTGAACCATTTTTGGTGACAGTATTTCTGTTTACCCTGACCTCCACCTATGTCATTTTCCAACGTAAACCGGCTCTGCCCAGTTTGGAATGAAGGAACGTAATGTTTAATGCGGATTCGGGATTACAACAGCTTTCTCCTGAGGTTACCAGAGGTAATGCAAATCTGTTTGTGCCTCTTAAAAGTAAATGCCTGAACCTACGCATTGCACTTGTGATAGTTCGTTCCACCAGACCATTGTGGCCACATTTCCCAGCCCCAGGAGTGTGCTGTAATGGATGATGTGCTTAGCCCACTAAACTAGTCACGGTGGGAAAAGAATTCGAGTCTATAAAATCGTTAAGTAGAAGCAAGCTTCTGACGTGGAGATTATGCTATTCTCATGACAGCAGGATGTAAAGACTCATGGCCTCGATTTGAAGCTATTTTGAAATTTTCACAAATTCAGGAAATGTCTTAGTTCCAGAAAATCCACACTGAAGTGTGAAGTTACCGAATAATTCGATTATCACCGTCATTATTACTATCATTTTCATCATACCGCTGCTAGAAGATATGTGCTTGAAGATCATTTAAGTCCTCTTGGTCATTATAGAAGTAGTTCTCAAGAACAAGTTCTTTCCCTGTCTACGGAATCCTTTTCATGTTAATATCAAACATCAGCAATTACTCGTAGATCACATTAAACTAAAGTAATTGATGAAGACGTCACTTGATAACGAAAACGCGCTGCCTTTCTTCATTTACTTGCGCCTAGAAATGGCTGTCGAATACTGCCAAACCAAAAGCCAAGGGATCTTAATGCCTTCCAATATACTTCGCTGTCGGTTCTTCCATATGATTTGGTCAACGTGACCTGTTTCCAGTTGTGTATAACACAGAATGTTTTAGAAAATCAATTGTTTTCCTTTGAAATAAACAGAAAGATTTTCATTCTAAGCTCTCCAAGTACAAAATTTTCGCAATATTAGTTCAAATTTAATATTCGCTTCCATAATGTAAGGAAAGTATTTCACAGTTGCAAAACCCGCATCCGACTCCCTGTCCTTACACTTAGTCGCTGGCCATAAATTCTAGCTCAAAGTGACGCCAGTTTTAGTAACCTAATGTAGCGAAGACTGTTTGCCAGTGCTCTTTCTCACCGGAAAATATGCAATACACTCATTGGGCTCCATAAGTACACTGTAACAGTAATTTCTGTGTGTATACAATGCATACGGATTGTAAAATTTAGTGGTGCTCTCTCTTCCACTTCTGTGTACAATATGCCTGACCTAAACGGGCCCTTCATCATTACAGGCCCAGGGCGGTGCAACATCATATTGAGAACAGTAATGTGCTTATACTGACAACCTCATTGTTCGTTTTACCCGACTTTGTAAACATTTAAGTAAACCAACATGACCTTCGAGTGGGAGACATTTCGTCCCCCTTTTCCTTCTGTGAAATTTGTCAGTAAGCTTTTTGCCTTCGAACCAGTGAAATGCGGCAGAGTACGGCTGGTAAACGATTTACAAACCACGATTTAGTGCCGTTAATACGATTTCTTTAAACATTGGCGTAGCTGAAGGCATTTAGTTTCTTCTTAAATCGTCTGATGCAGCAACGTTCACAGATATCTCAAATAGGAAAAGCTCTTTGTCCAGGTACGAAGGTTGCAAAACAAACTTCCCACAGTTTGTGTCAGGTTGATATTTTTGTCTGATAGCACTGCGCAAGTATTTTGTGTAAGAGGTATTAAAGTAGTGTTCCTGTAGCTGTGGGAATAATTGGTAGAAAACGAGTTTCACGCCAGTGGGTTTAGTAATGATAAATATTCAAAATGATTATCAACCTAAGTCTGCGTTCATCCACAAACAGAGGCGTATTTCTAATATTGAAGCTAGACTGGATATCCTTGTCTTCCTTGAGTGGGCATTGGAAGGCGTTTACACACACGTATACGAGGGTAATCCCAAAGGTAAGGTCTCCTAAGGGACACGCAAGTGTCAACGCAGGCACAAACGAGAGATCCTTAATTTTAATGGCAAGCAGAAACCGCAGTGTTGGCTGCATGGTGGCAAGGTGATAAAGAGCAAGACTATGGATACGAAGGTCTCAGGTTCGATCCCTCACCAGTCCCACGATTTTTATGTGCCGTTCTACACATATTTCCCCTGGAGCAGTGTTCGTTGATGTGAAAAATGCCGAGTTGCACTGTGGTCCTAAAGCCACGTAAAACTGTAGGTTCCCTTACTAACTAGCTAGGGAAGTCAATTCAAAGGTCGGATGAAAGCAACAGCATACCACCTCCAACAAGCCCGGCCTATTAAAGCACTGTGGTGTTCAAACCACTCCTGCGACTGATGGCTGCTTTACTTTCTATGGGTTCCAAAACTAATGATCTTCGGGTTATTAACATTTTTGTGTTTTCTTGCTGTAGCTTTGATACCATTAAACGTCAGTAACCGGCCGAGCACTGTCACCGTTCGAGTTGTCAAGGTGGCAGACGACGATGCTGTCGACCCCAGTTACAATTTTCGTCATGGCTATGTTTCAGTCGAATACCTCTATGGGCCTTTCTGCGTATTTCAAGATATACTTTTATACACTTGGTACACTTCCAAATTGACATCTAAAAATTGTTTCGCCGGCCGGAGTGGCCGTGCGGTTCTAGGCGCTACAGTCTGGAACCGCGAGACCGCTACGGCCACAGGTTCGAATGCTGCCTCGGGCATGGATGTGTGTGATGTCCTTAGGATAGTTAGGTTTAAGGAGTTCTAAGTTCTAGGGGACTGATGACCTCAGAAGTTGAGTCTCATAGTGCTAAGAGCCATTTCATATCTGATAGAGCTGTATTTAGCAACATGAATCAGATATGTTTTCAGTGCAATATATCGGACAACACGTCAGTGCAGCGAGATTTCGTTTGTGTGATCGCATGGTGCGAGAAATAATTGTGTTTTGCTTGCTTCTGTGATAGATTTCACCCCAATGAATGCGAGCAAGCTCACGAATAGACTGTCAATAACTGGAATTAAGCAATAACACACTTAAAAGTTGTATTTTTGCATTATGTATCCCGATGAAAATAACTGTAAACAGGTTATATGCCTACTTGCTTATTATCGCGCTTCTCGATGCTTTCCTCAAAAAATTAAAATAAAAATAAAAGGAGAGAGAGAAAGAGACAGAGAGAGAAACAGAAATGTATTTCACACATCAGCTCAGTGACGCCATGTTCGTTTCATGATGTAAAGCAAGGATAGTTGATAGGTAATATCTCGTTGTACTAGCGATATGTATGGCTACAGGGTTCTTTGTTTTCTCCCTGCAAACAACTAGAACAGAATTCAGTAACGAAGTGGTAAGAACACCTACTCAGTACGCCAATTAAACACTCAGCCATCCTTGATTATTTTGTTAATCGTCTGTAATGCAGTAAACATCCTTGATTATTGATTTGTAATTACTACCATTGTTATTTTTATTCGTCACCCCACAACAGCTTTCCTATCACTCATTGCCGCCGATGCACGTAACGAATGAATCAGGATGGATGGAGTGTGGGATGTTTCGTCACGGAGAATCTACACATTTATCTCCGCGTCTTGTGTCAGGGTAATAAGAAAAGACGACAATAACACCCAACTATTTCTGTCCACTTAACACCACGACGACAGACAAATTGGCGTCTCACTGTATTTTGATTGTAATTCGTTAGCCTTTTTGTGACCTCATTTTAATACCGCGTGGGAGCAGGCATAATACTTTGCTTTTTGAACACCGAACAATAACACACATAGATAGTAGATGGAAGGATACAAAGAAAAAATCAGACCATGGGTGTGGATCCAGTTCATCATAAGAAGACTAAACAAGAGGGAAACATTACGAAAGCAATGAATACGCTGGTTAGTATACATTATTTGTATAGATTTGAAGATGAAAAAGCGCAGATCTGCACAGTGCCCGCATCTGCACTTTAGTTTCTGTCTTAATGGGCATAATTTTTAGTTTCTTCTCTTCTGAATTATCAAATGAATTGATTATTACGTGGTACAGAATAATTAGGTAATTGTGTTTCTTACAGCTTTCATTCGCACCAACATATTTCTACAATCTCGTGCAATTCATGAAATCATACTTGTATGATCACAAGACTGCACATAGATGTAATCGATTTCGAGGTGCAAAGTGTTTGTTATCTTACGTTTCGTGACAGGTTGGCAAAGTTGATTTCCTAAGCCTTTCTATTGTACTGAAATAATCTTTTGTAACAAAGTAAGTGTTTTATTCGAATATATTTTGTGGGAAACTGTAATCGTGATGGCAGATTACGCACCTGAATGTTTGTCACACCTGGTAGGAGAAAACGCATATTGACCAAACCCCGCGCCTCCTCTCCGTATCCTCCTATGACACGAGCACAGGATTCTCCTCCTGTAACGCTACAGAGCTGTTCCTAGCACAGCTGAGAATTGGCAACATCGTCATAACACTTCCGCATATGGTACTGAACTGACTCGCTAAATTCACTTGATATTCCCTTTCCATTTGAATGACTCGTGGTATATAATCCTCACGTAAACTAAGACACTGAGACAGAAATTTCAATTTTTTGTCTAAAGAAATGCTATTCTTCACATAAGTGACAACTTTTAATATCTTTCACGATGCGTTATGAGGCTGAGCGACCAATACCATGACGAGAGTGGCGTGCTGGCAGCAGTGTGTCCGTAGCCCCGTGGTACCGCCCGTGTCTCGTGTTCCAACGGTTAAGAAAATCGTCAGTTCTACCCGTGGAAGTGGCAGCGCGTGTGATCTTTTTTTGTGTATTATTTCATGGAGCTGCGACATCCCAGAAAAAATTCTGTAACAAAATCAGAAAAAAACCTTTACACACAAAATACTTTTGGCAGCTCGACTCAGTAAGTTGTGTTAATGGTCGCAGATCTCGGCTTTCTGACTGACAAGCTGCTATACAATACAAGGGTCTCTGTAGAAATTCGTATCGACCGTCAACTATACGAAATTCTATAATGTTCTTCACTTAAGACTCCCATGCCAGGGTGATAAGTATTAAGGAAATAAATTGATTAACAAATCGCAAGAAAATACTTTCAGCTAAGAGTGCAATGGAGAAAAACTTACAATGCTGCACAACAGGTAACGCCTCTTCCCGCTGCTGAAAAGCAAATTTTGGGTTTCTAGGAATACGTAACTTTATTTATGAAATGCCACATTTGCATTCCTGTTGAGTATGACACAGCATACCATTTAAACACAGACCCAATTGAAATCTAAGTGAGTAGTATTTTACTAATTCGTGCAGATAGAGGCACGTTTGTGTACAGATACTCAGTTTTGTTAAAGCAGACTTACTTTCGTCGCAAGGGTATTGTGGGTAGTTTTATTTCATTTCTTACAATATAGTGCACAGTTTTCGTAAGGTTTCTTTTAGTGTAGTTAAAACAATACTAAACAAGAGAGGGAAATTAATCATCAACGATATATGCGAATTCTCTGACATTATCTATAAGAATCTGACAATGCACATGCAGCTAATGTAGAAAATACTTTTCTATTTTAGCACGATGCACTCTCCCAATACATGATAGGAAAGCTTCGAGACGCATCTGCTGCCTGGCCGTCTATTAAACCTGAAAATAACAAAATGACGCAGAAGTTAGCCTTTTTTCCACATGCGACAATTTTGGGTTGAGAAGTGAAGAGAAATTTGTTCAAAGGTCCATTAAATTGTCAACTTCAGCAGAATTGCGTTTTAAACAAATGTAGTAGCGAATGTAATAGAACACGCGGCGTCTCATCATCAGTGCGCGACGCTTACCATTACGCTACTAGCTGCGACATAGCTACAGCACCTCTGGAAGTGAACAACAGTTCCTCCAGAACTTCGGCATTCCACAGTGCTGTGATATAATGCATATGGCCGGATATAGACTGCTGAGAGACAGCATTTCTTTTGCTCAGCACGATGGTTTCTACAAACAGCTAGCGCAATAGAGTAGCTCAAATGGAAAGGAACACTTCCTATTTAAATTTCTGCATCCTACACTGTTGGCAGTTCTGTGTAGGTGGAAGCTACGTTATTTTATTTCGGTAATTACACAATAGAGTCGAATGTAGGCACTGGGTAGCCAAGGCAACTAGTTCATGGCCATTCGGTCAACCAAGTAAATGAATGTACTGAAAATCCTGCAAACCACTACAGGGAGCCTGTGTGTCAGAATTATCATCTTGTGTGCCGCAACGATGTTATGATTGTAGAGAGGAGGGTTTTGTGGTTTGTTAGACTGATAATAGTTTCATATGGTGTTGGTCTCCGTTCGATTCCTACGTCTGCCGATGTTTTTTGATAGGGTGAAACAGATTCTATTCTCATCTTGCTACGCCAAGTGAAAAAGGTGTAATGGCACTGTGGTCTGAAAATCACATTAAACATGACATTCCTTCTGTACCAAGTAAACGTTAGGTGGAACCACAATAACGTAAGGAGTGGCGACATGTAGAAACTCTATCACCAGTAACCTTTCTTATACTAGTTATTTATTTCTAGTGACGAAACAAATCCTGTGTATGGTCACACGACACTTATTCCATCTTTTATTTGTGCTTCTGTGTGTTGATAAAATTGGTTCTGAACTGGGAATGCAACTCAGACCGCCCTTAACGAGGAGTTTGATCCCTTCATGACAATACAGCTCGACTACAACTTGATGTTTGTTCAAAACCGCAGATTTATCAACATCTCCACATATTCCTCATGAATTGCTTGGAGTCCTTGCCCATCACCAAACTTTTCACTCTGTATTATCAATGTCTAGCATGAGAACACATATCTGCTGGTGGATAAAGATTTTTATTTTTAATGCATTTTCATTCGTTGTCAACACTAACGATATCTGACTTTTTGACTCCCAGTGAGACACAGAACTATTTGCGAGATCACTGTAAGTTCCAGGATGTTGTTCCGAGCTGCTGGTGGAGAAAAATTCGGTAAGTGTCGTCTCTTTGTCAGCAGTCAACAACGATATGTTGGTTCAAATGGCTCTGAGCACTATGGGACTAAACATCAGTGGTCATCATTCCCCTAGAACTCAGAACTACTTAAACCTAACTAACCTAAGGACATCACACACATCCATGCCCGAGGCAGGATTCGAACCTGCGACCGTAGCAGTCGCGCGGTTCCGGACTGAGCGCCTAAAACCGCTAGACCACCGCGGCCGGCAATGATATGTTTGGGGTTCGATTCTCAGTCAGCACTGAACACTTCGTCAAATTATTTCTAGTTCAAACATGCTCACATGTCGCTGCTGGTGTAACAAACCCACACTTAACGTTCCTTTTCTCTAGAATATAACAGCGATATGTGCCGGGTTGGAGTCCTGGGAAGGAAAATTAATGTTTCGTCTCGTCATGTCAGTTAATACATCTAGCTACTGCCGAGAAAATCAGATATGTCAAAGTTGATTGTGCTTCGATAACAATCCGATTAGGTTCTGGGTTCGAATCCCTGTCCAACACAAAGCTTTACCTCACTGCATTTCAAATAAGTTACTTGTGAAGAAGCAGTATTTAACACCTCTCGAAGATCGTTAACAGGGACAATAGATGCTTGCTAGGAATTCGGAACCGTTAAAAATATTTACGTTATGTAATTTAAAGTTGATATTTGTTAACTGATGCTGTCTAAAATCGAGGTATATCACTCTCTTTACGCCTAGTTAGGAATGACTGTTAATTTCCCTCAGTCACGAAATCTTAGTTTTCATGACCTGCGTTTGAATCCATATGCAGAACGAGTCGGTTCGTCGTGTCATTTGAAGGTCATACGTATTCTCAACTAGCTGCTCGCGAATTACGTAAATTTTTAATGACATTATGTCTTAAATAACAAGTATGGTATGTTACTTTGAAAAGGAAATCATAAATACGACGAACTTACTACGTGCATTACGTATCTGACGTAATAATGAGAGAGATAGTATTTCAGGTATGTCATTTATTGCAATAAATGCGTGCTTACAAGCCTCAAGGACAGTCTTATCTGTGATGAGGTGTTCCCTGATATTTGTAGTATCGTGGTATTACTTTACATCTTGAGTTATTGCGATACAGAGCAGTGTTTTCTAGTGGTGATTTGTTGGAACCATTTTCAATTGTCTAACGACTGTACCAAGGAGCGATTAGAGGACCAGCTAGACAGCTGCGTAATGTAGGTCGCAAGGGAATCAGGTGAAATGTAATTGAGGTCGTTCGGATACTTTTGAGCACGATTGTACATAAAATCAGAAGTTAAATGTGACATGTTTTCACCAATAGCGAAATCCTGGAACCTTAATTCACTATAGAATTGTTTTTGCCTGACTGGGATTCGAACCCAGCATATAGCACCTTCGTTTTCTAGCTAGGAACAGACGATAAATAGCTATTGTTGGTTCACCAGTAGCGAGATGGGCGCATGTTTAGCTAGACATCAGGCGACGAAACGTTCTGTGCTGAATGGAATTCAAACCCCGCACACATGGTCAAGAAGAAACTTTAACTATCCAATTCTTTTCAAATAACAGCTAGGAATAGCATGTTTGCACTTTCAGTGATGTGATGGAAAATACTCTGCTGTTTAGAAGTTGAATCCACAACATCTCGTCGTTGGTGATCACAACGAACACAACGTCAAACTCACATCCGTTTTCACCAGTAGGATGGCGAGGAATGTTTGAACTTGAAAAGATGTGAGGAAACGTTTTGGCTTCAAATGGCTCTGAGCACTATGGGACTTAACATCTATGGTCATCAGTCCCCTAGAACTTAGAACTACTTAAACCTAACTAACCCAAGGACAGCACACAACACCCAGCCATCACGAGGCAGAGAAAATCCCTGACCCCGCCGGGCATCGAACACGGGAACCCGGGCGCGAGAAGCGAAAACGCTACCGCATGACCACGAGCTGCGGGCTGGAAACGTTTGATCTTGTAATGTTGTGATAAAAGGCTCATCATGTGGCTGTGGGTTGAAATGAACACGTTACAGCTGACAACGCACGAAGAGACGTTGAACATGGAACTATTTTTCACTAGTAGTTCGGAATGCACATGCTAGGGCTTGAAATGAAATAATGAATTTTTGGTGCTGATCAGGATTCTAAACCAGACAGATAACTTTCGAGGACGCCTAGAAGAGTTTGCAATCTTCGGGAACACAGTGAAATCGAATTCTAATTCCATTCCAGTACCACAATTTTCAACGTCTCAGTTTCAAATAAAATAAGAGCCTTGTGAACTTACATGGCCATTGGTTCAATAAATGAAATACGTTTTCTAGTTTACGGCGGCTTGCTGGTGACAGAGTCTGTGCCTTACGGGGTTTCTCCTTCTGTCACAGCTCAAACGAATGCCCAGTCGGCAGCGAAGGGATGTTATCTTTACTGCGGATATTGAACTACGGAGCTTACTGGCGTTCGGCACTTGGCGTTACTAGGGGTGAAGGAGAGCTACTTGTGTGTGTTAAAAATCTACGCCTGACGTGAGATGTGAACCTACACGTTTTACACATCAATACAAGATTAATCCACCAGACCACAGAACCCCCTGACAAGCACATAATTATGAATTGCAGAGTATTCATTTAGATGTAGATGCAGATGTCAAGGGGTCGGGTAACAGGAAGGAGGGCGGGATCTGGGAATGGATAGAAGTGCACAAGTGCAAAATATAAGCGTGAAATGCTTGCAAAGTATTGCTTACTTAGATGTGTGCCATAGTTCGTTTTATATTAGGACCAAGAGATAAGGAAGGACTGTTCTCAGAACGAAGAATGGGTTATAGGGAAGGGGAGATCAAAGAATACGGTTTCATAGGTGGTGAGAGGAATGATAGAGAGTAAAGACACAAGCAATTAAAAGAGAAAATGTAGCGTCATTGGTAACCGCTAGATTTGTTTACAAAGTTTTGGGGGAGTGTAATAGAAAGGCACTTGCGGCGATAGTGTCAGAGATGGAGAGTGTGTGAGAGAGAATAGAAGATATATTATCAACGAGTAAACATAGATGTTCAAATTTGTGTGAAATCTTATGGGACTTAACTGCTAAGGTCATACAGTCCCTAACCTTACACATTACTTAACCTAAATTATCCTAAGGACAAACATACACACCCATGCCCGAGGGATGTCACTAACCTCCAGCGGGACCAGCCTCACAGTCCATGACTGCCGCGCCTTAGACCGCTCGGCTAATAGCGCACGGCGAGTAAACATAATATGAAATCGTCGGCGTATTGTGTGGAGGACGGAGGGTGTATTCATGGATGGAGGGGAAGAGAGAGACGTATTTGAAATAACAAAAACTACTCTGACAGAGTCCATCTACGCTGATTAGTTTGTAAGTATGTAGACAGGGTATAAATGAAATCAAAATAGAATACTGAACAAACTGTGTATTGAAAAGAAACCTACTTGAATTAAAAGGGCAACACAAAGGAAAGCTAACCCATATTGTAGTTTTTCTGTTGCAACGCGATCTTCCACTAGCTCCCAATGAGGAAAAATGACGAAAAAGAAGACATAACAAAACATTTTAGGAACTCTAATATTTTATCCAGAATCCTTCACTATTTTGTACTTCTATCACGCGTCTTGGCATAGGATGTATAAGCAGTCGGACGTAACAGCCTGAAGAAGCAACTTCCTCCCAGGCTTCCAGGACGCAAAGAGCGTCCGCAGTAGTTGGTTGGTTTCGTGGCCAGTTCTCTGTTAATGTTCTGGCGATCTCAGCCCACATGTTTTCCATGGAGTTCATATCAGCCGCTCGTGGCGGCCAATCCATGACGTTGACGCCAATCGTGGAGAGCCGCTGCTGAACAAATGCAGACTTGTGAATGGGAGAATGGTCCTCTTCTAATGTGACGTCCCCTTCTGCGTACAGCATTCGCACTGACGGAAGCATCACATTTTCCAATATGTGGGCATCCTGCGTGCTGTTACTTCTATCCTGTGAAGAATTCCCGCCCCTCTTGTAGAATTCCAACCCCAGCAGGTAACAGATAGCCGGCCACTTCTTCTCGTCGTGGTTACATTTTCGCGTCGATGGCGAGGCCCTTGCGGCCTGTAAACGATTCGTGGACCGTCGTTATTGGTGGAAAACACCTTCTCATCAGTGAAAATGACGTTGTCCCACGACGCCCTCAGATGGAACTCCGCAAATGCCAGCCGGTATAAAACGTTGTCTTCGCTGAGTTCTTGTTTCAAGGCAGATCGTCGTGCATGCAGTCCAGCGTCCCTCATCCTTCGGCGAATCGTGTCACTGGAGCCGGGGAAGTTGGTCTCCCGCCGCAACTGCGTCGCATTCAGAAAGGGATTTTCTCTGCTCCTAGACACTAGATCTCTGTCTTCCTGCTATGAGATCACTCTCTTCCTGCCTGAGCCAGGAGCCCTGTTGGTGGTGGTGCCTCTTTCAAGGCAGATCCTCCACCATCTCGTTGCAGTGGTATGTGGTACGCCGTATCGTCTGCCAGCTTCTCTGATGGAACATCCTCCTTCCTCAATGAAAGCGACGACTCTACTTCGGCCGGCCGGAGTGCCCGAGCGGTTCTAGGCGCTTCAGTCTGGAACCGCGCGACCGCTACGGTCGCAGGTTCGAATCCTGCCTCGGGCATGAATATGTGTGATGTCCTTAGGTTCGTTAGGTTTAGGTAGTTCTAAGTTCTAGGGGACTGATGACTTCAGATGTTAAGCCCCATAGTGCTCAGAGCCATTTGAACCATTATTTGACTCTACCTCGAATAGACCTCTCCCAGTGAGCCATTACGGCAGACAGCCTGATGTGTATTTCTGCTTGCCGCTCTTATACTGATTCCAGGAGAGGAGGTAGACATATTTACGTCAAACGGAGCGGCAGAGGCAGAGGCATGCGGCGTAGCCGTGCTGGCTCGTACCGGGCTGTTGGCCCACCAACGCCACCGCCAGCTCGCTCACTTGCGTCTCGCCTCGGCCAGCCTGGCTGGCCCGTAGATCGCGAGCCGCGGCTAGTACAGACCCGGGCCGCATGGCCACGATTACCCCCTGAAGGATCAAAAGTCACACCTAACCTACCCAAGTCTGTAGTACAAACTAACGCAGTTCGAAGTATTTTCACTGGGGGGAATGCAGTGGGAAAGCCAGTGGGCATTCTGGTGAGATCCTCTCCTGGAACTGCAGGTTATGCAGCAAGAGTAAGTTGATAGATGAGCAGGAGCGTAAGATCTGTGCCCTTCAGGTGCAGTTGAAAAACGCACAGGAGGAGCTAGATAGGATGAGGAGGGAAAAGGGGGTTGGGTAATGGGAGCTGTTGGCAAGAGATCTGCTAGGAGAAGAAGGTTTTCAGATAGTTTTACTATTGGTGTTTGTAATAGATGTCAGAGTCCAGTGGAGAGGAATCTCTAGTAGCTGTAGATGTAGGAAGTATGCAGCAGACCTCAGCAGTTACGGTGGCTAGGACAGTAGCAAAGTGTAACAGAAAGAAGAAGGTTCTTCTGTTAGGTAGTTCTCATGGTAGAGGTGTAGGCCAGCAGTTGCAGGAAGTTTTGGGGAGTGAGTACCAGGTCACCAGCATTGTGAAGCCTAATGCAGGATTGGCTCAGGTGTCTGTTGACATAGGGGGCTTATGTAGGGATTTTACTAAAGAGGATCGGGTAGTGATTGTGGGTGGGGCTGGTAATAGTATTGATAGGGATGGGGAGTATGACACAGATGGTGACCTGGAAAAGATAGCCACTCAGACAGGAAACACGAATGTGCATTTCGTGGAACTGTTTCAGCGTCACGATCAGCCTCATCTTAATACAGCCGTCAGGCGTAATAACATGAGACTTGGGTGTGCGCTGATGACAGAAGGCATGAGTCACATTTCAGTGGTGTCGGAGCAGGACGGGTTTCCCTAGATATGGCCTGCACCTAAACAGGTATGGAAAGGGGATGTTGGCAAAGCTTATAGATGACAGTATAGGTGGGGGTAATGGGATCACTCATGGGAAAATTCCGGTAGTTGTGGGTGTTAGAGCTGTACATTTTTTAGATTGAAGTCACCTGATAGGTATTCCTGCTTAAGGGAAGTCTCTCTAACAAAGAAACCACTTTCGACAAGCTTAGGTATCCGATTAATGAGGGAATTAGTGTATTTCATCAAAATATACAGGGTATAAGAGATAAAGTCAGTGCTTATAGAAGTTGACTCTGAAATTATTGGTATATCTGAACACTTCTTAAATAAGGAGATAATTAAGAGGCTTCCTTTACCAGGATACAGGTTGGCTGGCAGCTTTTCTAGGAGCTCTTTGCGGTGTGGCGGAGTAGCCATGTATGTGAAAAACGGTATCCCATTTGAGTCAATTGATGTTTCAAAGTACTGCACTGAGAAGGTGTTTGAATGTTGTGCAGGTGTGGTTAAATTTAGTGGAGCTAAACTTCTTACTGTTGTTATTTATAGATCCCCAGATTCCGATTTCACAACATTTTTGCTAAAGCTAGAAGACGTTCTTGGTTCACTTTATAGGAAATACAAAAAGTTAGTTATATGTGGTGACTTCAATATTAATTGTATAAGTGATTGTGCGAGGAAAAGAATGCTGGTAGACCTCCTTTATTCATATAATCTTATGCAAAACGTGTTCTTTCCTAAGAGAGTGCAAGGGAACAGTAGAACAACCATAGACAATATTTTGGGTCATTCCTCATTACTAGAAGGGCATTCTGTTAGCAAACAGGTGAATGGCCCTTCAGATCATGATGCACAAATTTTAAGTCTAAAACATTTTTGTGCTGCAACACACGTTAAATATAGTTACCAACTTTTTAGGAAAGCTGATCCAGTTGCTGTAGAGACTTTTGTAAACCTAAGCAAGGAACAAGTGTGGCAAGATGTTTATAGTGCTGATACAGTAGACGATAAATATAATGCTTTCCTCAAGACTTTTCTTGTGCTCTTTGAAACTTGCTTTCCGTTAGAACGTTCAAAACAGGGTACTAGCATAAACAGGCAGCCTGGGTGGCTGACTAAAGGGATAAGAATATCTTGTAGAACAAAGTGGCAATTATATCAAAACGTTAGAAACACTCACAATCTAAATGCAGCAGCCCATTACAAACAGTATTGTAAGGTGCTTAAAAAAGTTATTAGGAAGGCAAAAAGTATGTGGTATGCAGATAGAATAGCTACGTCTCTGGATAAAATTAAAACCATATGGTCAGTCGTAAAGGAAGTGGCTGGTCTGCAGAGACAGGTCGAGGACATAGAATCAGTGCGTAGTGGGAATGTCCATGTTACTGATAAGTCACATATATGTACAGTATTTAATAATCACTTTCTGAATATAGCAGGTGAACTAAATAGAAACCTAGTCCCAACAGGAAAGCATATAGCGCTCGTAGAAAAAAGTGTTCCAAGACTGTTACCTGAAATGCTCCTCAATGATACTGACAAGAGGGAGATTGAGTTAATAATTAAATCACTAAAGACCAAGAACTCTCATGGATATGACGGGGTACCTAGCAGAATATTGAAGTATTGTTCCGTGTATGTTAGCCCAGTACTTAGCCATATCTGTAAATTTTCCTTTATCATTGGTCGGTTTCCTGACCGATTAAAGTACTCGGTAGTGAAGCCACTTTATAAAAAGGGAGACAGGGATAATGTTGACAATTATAGACCTATTTCTATGCCATCGGTGTTTGCTAAAGTTATCGACAGGGTTGTATATACAAGGTTACTGGAGCATTTAAATTCACATAATTTGCTGTCAAATGTACAGTTTTGTTTTAGAAATGGCTTAACAACTGAAAATGCTATAGTCCCTTTTCTCTGTGAGGTTTTGGACGGATTAAATAAAAGGTTGCGAACGTTAGGTGTTTTCTTTGATTTAACGAAGGCTTTTGACTGTGTTGACCACAAAATATTACTGCAGAAGTTGGACCATTATGGAGTAAGGGGAGTAGCTTACAATAGGTTCGCCTCTTGCTTTAAGAACAGAAAGCAGAAGGTAATGCTCCGCAATATTGAGAGTGGTAGTGATGTTCAGTTCCAATGGGGCACTGTTAAGTGGGGCGTTCCCCAAGGGTCGGTGATGGGGCCACTGCTGTTTCTTATTTATATAAATGATATGCCTTCTAGTATTACAGGTGATTCAAAAATATTTCTGTTTGCTGATGACACCAGCTTGGTACTGAAGGATCTTGTGTGTAATATTGAAACATTATCAAATAATGTAGTTCATGAAATAAGTTCGTGGCTTGTGGAAAATAATTTGATGCTAAATCACAGTAAGACTCAGTTTTTACGGTTTCTAACTCACAATTAAACAATAACGGATATTTTAATCAGACAGAGTGGGCATATTTCAGCGAGACGTAAGAGTTCAAGTTCATAGGCGTTCGGATAGATAGTAAGCTGTTGTGGAAAGCCCATGTCCAGGATATTGTTCAGAAACTAAATGCCGCTTTATTTACCATTAGAAGAGTATCTGACATAAGTGACATTTCATCACGAAAAGTAGTCTACTTCGCATATTTTAATACGCTTATGTCATATGGTGTCATTTTTTGAGGTAATTCTTCTGATTAAAAAACGGTATTTTTGGCTCAAAAACGGTCTGTTCGAGCTATGTGTGGTGTAAGTTCGAAAACCTCTTGTCAACCCCTATTCAATAGTCTGGGAATTTTGACATTGGCCTCACAGTATATATTTTCTTTAATGTTGTTTGTTGTTAGCAATATTAGCTTATTCCCAAGAGTTAGCAGCTTTCACTCAGTTAATACCAGGCAGAAATCAAATCTGCATGTGGAATGCACTTCCTTGACTCTTGTGCAGAAAGGAGTGCAGTATTCTGCTGCATCCATTTTCAATAAGCTACCACAAGAACTCAAAAATCTTAGCAGTAGCCCAAACACTTTTAAGTATAAACTGAAGAGTTTCCTCATGGCTCACTCCTTCTATTCTGTCGAGGAGCTCCTGGAAGAGTTAAAAAATTAAGCAAATTCCAGTGTTACATTCTTGATTTTCTTTATTTAAACTAACGACTTGTCGCCTGAATATGTTTCTTATATTTCATTTTATCTGTTTCTACAATCTACAACTGAATATGTTTCTTATATTTCATTTTATCTGTTTCTACAGTCGTGTTATAATTTCATGTATTGACTCGTTCCATGACCACGGAGACTTCTCCTTAATGTGGTCCCACGGAACAATAAATAAATAAATAAATACAGCTATTATGCTATAAGATGTGCAGGCACACCTACAGTTGACGATTTATTCAAATAATTGACGAACAATACTTTCAAAAATACATTCATTTCAAACATAGCTACCACAAAATATTTCACCTACCTAGCAGTAGCATGACGTAGGAAACTATACTTTCTTGCAAGCGCTGTACATTAGATGTAGCCTTAAGAAAACCTGTATTCAACCACGACAACTAATCGGAATGTAAAAGTAAACAGGTTTGGCGGCAGCTTCTCCAAATAATAGTATACACTTAGTATATAATACACGTTTTGAGCACTTATAACATGTACTCAGTGTCTCTGAAACAATACGTGCTGCACGACGGAAATTACTTTCTGCTGAGACACTTCATTTCCATCTCAATGATACACGACTACTAGAGAACATTGCCCTCTACGGCAGTCAATCAACTTGTAAATTAACATCATGATATCGCAGATATTAGGCAACACGTTACTAGGGATGAGTACGGCCTTAATGTTTGCAACTAAACATGCTACTCCTAGCTGCTACTGAATATGAAGTTGATTATTAACGTGCCTTCAGAACCATGTGTGCGGCGTTCGACTCTCAGTCAGCATAGACGTTTTCGTCACCTTATTTCTAGTTGAACGTGTGCACATCTAGCTGATGGTGGACCAACATTGGACATTTCTCGTCTGTTCCTGGTTAGACAACGACGGCGGTAGGCGCCGGGTTCGAAGCCCGGTCAGGCAATACAACTTCAGTCGTCATTTAAGGTTCCAACCCCACTACTGGTGACAAACTGTGATATCTGCATTCTGATTTTACGTACTTATTCAACAATCCGATTAGCTGCTGGGTTCGCATCCTTGTCCCCAGCATTACATGATGGCATTTCAATTTTAAACATATGCATCCTTTATTCCTCGACAATGCAACACTATACAACGTTTCTCGTGGTTAATTACGATGAAGGTAATTGTCATGTTAGACGTACTTATTCAACAATCCGATTAGCTGCTGGGTTCGCATCCTTGTCCCCAGCATTACATGATGGCATTTCAATTTTAAACATATGCATCCTTTATTCCTCGACAATGCAACACTATACAACGTTTTTCGAGGTTAATTACGATGAAGGTAATTGTCATA